>NC_048265.2:24593761-24900012 GCF_005286985.2 Setaria viridis | reverse complement strand
TTGTGAATATGAAAACATTATTCAAAATTTTATGCATTTAATAAAGGTTAAGCATTTATTTAAATACCTTAATAAAAATGCATTAAATAAATACCTAAATTTTATTATTTTTCCTAAGGTTTAAAAATTGCAATGCATAAAGGAAAATAAAACAATCCTAACAAAATTGGTTTCACTATTTTTGGACACTTCTAGAATTTCCCGTGATTTAAATGGTGAAAACCAAATTTACACTATTTATCTACAAAAGGAAAAACCTATGATTATCCAAAACCTTCGGACAAACTTTTCTTACTCCCCTCCTTTCTACCCCTTCTCTCAAGCGTTGGGCCCCCTTGGACCGGCCCAACCTTTCCACCACTAGTCTACCCGCCAGCCCACCTCTTCTCTTTCCCCTTTCCCTGGCGCGTGGGCCCCTGGCGCTAGGGTCTTCTTCTTCCCTGCTCCAAAAACAGGGCGCAACAGGGGGCGGCGCAGCTCGATGGCCGGCGCCCTTCCGGCGATGGGGCCGGGCCGGGGAGGCACCCCCAGGCCACGACGTACCCGTGGGCGGCGGCGGTCCCCCGGGAGATGGCCGGAGCTGGCCTCTCCACGGCGGCGGGCGGCTTGGCCGGCGGCCGGCCGTGGCCAAGCATGGCAACGACACACACATGGCCCTTGGCTCCTCCTAAAGCTCCCTAGAGACTCGTGGGCTTACCCAAGACTTACCACACGAAGAGAGGATAGCAGCAAGGGGGAGTTCGCCGTGAGCAGGATGTTGGCGGCGGGCGGACGGAAACGACGGCGACTAAGAGCTCGCCGGCGGAAAACTGGAAAAACGGGGAGGTGCAGTTGTTGGCGAGGTGATGGTCAGGATTTGGGTGGGAGGAATTGATGCGGGACGCGGTGGAACGGCGGGAATCGGCCGGCGGTAGTAGCTCGGTCGTGCTCTGCTTGTGAGGGTGAAAAACAGAGCGACGCGGTAAAGAGATAAGCGCAATGGCGGGAACAGTACATATACGTTATTTTTACCACATGCATGAGTGCCACCTTGGCTAGCTCGTAGACTTGCGTGGGTGCGGATGTGGCCCTATGCATCGCACTGGACAACGAGCGAAAGTGCCGGCGGCGACACGTCTCTGCTTCTACTTGTTCCCCCTTCCTTTACTCCGAAACTTAGACCTCCAAAATGGTCGATTTCAAATCCTACGGTCCCAAAGTCCTTTAAACAAACTTGTAGAGGAACTCAAGTACTTCAATTGATATATTGGCCTCTACTCGAGACAAACACTCTAGCGCCGAAATTTTTAAGCCCTAAGTTCAGGCAGAACTGAACTGTACTGAACTCCTTTGATTCAGTTCGTCAGGTCACTGTGACAGGACCATTTGCCCTTCTTTTGACTTGATTTGAGTAGCTCAAACTTACTCCATATAGTTCAACCTTCATCCATTCGTGCTCTATAACTAACAATGATTCCATTTTGCACATGAACTCATATACCTCTTACACTATATTTCCCTGAAACTTGCTCTAAACATGGTCATCCACTGCTGTTTCAGACTTAGGAAAAATCACTTCAGCAACTAGGCTGAAAACTGCTTGATTGCCGATTTTGAGTCCCATTTTAAATTTAATTCCTCCACTTTCTCTGGCCAACACCATCCCACTAAGTTTGTCTAAGGACCATATTTCACTAATGTTCAGAAACCTTTGCCCACTTATATGAAAAATTATGCAGAAACCAATTCCGAAGTTGGGTACTCATAATGATTTTTCAGAATTGCGTATTTTCGAACAGGAAATAGTAACTCGGTTGATTCCTTTTTCGGTTACATTTTTGAGGGTTTTAAGACTAGAATTAGTCTCCAATTGCACTCTTAGTTTGGAGAATGGAAAGGAAACTGCGTCAGATAGAACATCTTTCTCTATTCTGCATAAGGTAATTGGGGTGGTTGTTCAATGATGACTGTTTACCCAATTTTGATAGTTTCAAACAACTCAGGGTACTTGGATTCTAATTCTTCAGCCCGTTCCCAAGTAGCCTCATCTGGAGTATGATTTTTCCATTGTACTTTGTAAAGCTTGATGCTTTTGGTTCGAGTATCTCTTGTCTTTTGATCTAGAATTTTAATGGGTCTCTCTTCATAAGTTAGATCTAGTTCTAGCTCAACTTCCGGATCTTCTAAAATCTCTTCTGGAACTCTTAAGCATTTCTTAAGCTGAGATACATGAAATACATCATGTATAGAGGCAAGTTGGTCTGGTAATGAAAGCTTGTATGCCACTAGACCTTTTCGGCCCAGAATCTCATAAGGACCAATATATCTTGGAGTCAAATTATCTTTTACTCCAAAATGTTGCACTCCTTTCATCGGAGACACCTTAAGATACACGAAGTCTCGAACATGAAATTCTAAAAATCGTCTCCTTTCATCCGAGTAACTCTTTTGTCGAGACTGGGCTATTTCAAGATGTTTACGAATTTTTCGGACCTTCTCTTCCATTTCTATAACCAAATCCGATCCGAAATGTGTTCTTTCTCCTACTTCTGACAAATTCCAAGGGGTTCGGCAACTTCGACCATACAAAGCTTCAAAAGGCGCCATCTTTATACTAGCTTGGTAAGTATTATTGTAGGAGAATTCGGCTAGGGGTAAGCATTCATCCCATAGCTTTGAGAAGGTAAGAACATAAGCTCTTAACATGTCTTCCAAGATTTGGTTGACCCTTTCTGTTTGTCCTCCTATTTGAGGATGATAGGTAGAGCTTCTAATCAGAGTAGTTCCCATATCTTTATGCAGTTGTTCCCAGAACCTGGAAACAAACTGAGAGCCTCGATCGGAAATAATTGTCTTAGGTACCCCATGCAGGGATACAATCCGAGCCATATATATGTTCGCATAAGTTGACACTAGATATACGGTTTTGACGGGAATAAAATGGGCTGACTTAGTAAGTCGATCAACAATGATCCATATGGAATCGTGCCCCTTTGAAGTAGTAGGCAACCCGACTATGAAGTCCATGGAAATATCTTCCCATTTCCAAACAGGGATTGCCGAAGGTTGAAGCAAACCAGCAGATTTTTGAAGGATCGGTTTAACTCTTTGGCAGGTATCGCATTCAGCCACATATTTTGCAATTTCTGGTTTCATCATTGCCCACCAAAATCTTTGCTTCAAATCTTGATACATTTGTTACTTCTAGGATGAATGGCGAACCTAAACAGGTGTGCTTCATCCAAAATCATCCTTCTTAAATTTACATCCTTGGGAACTATAATTCTATCCTTGAAATATAGTCCCCCATCCTTATCTTGAGTGAACCCAGAAATTTTGCCTTCAGCTTTCTGTTTATGAAGCATTTTCACCCATTGGTCCTCCTTCTGGGCTGTTATAATTCTTTCTCTCAAGGTGTCATGTAAGATAATATTTTGGAGAGTACCTTGCGTTACTATTTCCAAATTTAAGTCTTCTAGCTCTTCACACAAAGTCTTAAGGCTAGATTGAATAGTGGTGCAGTGGCATTGAGCCTTCCTGCTCAAAGCATCAGCCACCATATTAGCTTTACCTGGATGGTACTGAATTTCTAACTTATAATCTTTAATTAGTTCCAACCACCATCTCTGCCTCATATTTAAGTCCAATTGAGTGAAGATGTACTTTAAACTCTTGTGGTCTGTAAAAATGCGACAATCACTACCTAGAAGGTAGTGCCGCCATATTTTCAATGCATGAAGCACAGCAGCAAGCTCCAAATCATGGGTAGGGTAATGCTCTTAAAGACGCTTAAACTGTCGAGAAGCGTAAGCAATAACCTTACCCTCTTGCATAAGAACACATCCTATCCCTGTTCCTGAAGCATCACAGTAAACATCAAAAGGTTTCTCCAAGTCAGGTTGAGCTAATACTGGTGTTGTAGTTAATAGTTTCTTTAGCAATTGGAATGATTCTTCGCATTCGGAGCTCCATTCAAATTTCACTTCCTTTTTCAATAATTCTGTGATTGGCTTGGAAATTTTTGAGAAGTTTGGAATGAACCTACGGTAGTACCCGGCCATCCCTAGGAAATTTCTCACTTCATGGATAGATGTTGGTGACTTCCGATCCAATATGTCCTTGACCTTTCCGGGATCCGCTTCAATTCCTTTTTCAGACAAAACATACCCAAGGAATGGAACTTTCTTCAATCAAAATTCACATTTACTAAATTTGGCATATAACTGGTGTTCCCGGAGTCTATTTAGAACAATACGCAGATGCTGCGCATGTTCCTCCTCATTTTTAGAGAAGACCAGGACATCATCAATAAAAACTACCACAAATTTGTCTAATTCTGGCATAAATACTGAGTTCATGAGGTACATAAAATGCGCTGGGGCATTTGTCAACCCAAAGGACATGACCAAATACTCATATAACCCATACCTAGTTGAGAATGTCGTCTTAGGAATGTCTTCGGGCTTTATTTTAATCTGATGATATCCCGACCGAAGGTCAATTTTTGAAAAGACCTTGGCTCCAGCTAACTGGTCAAATAACAAGTCAATCCATGGCAACGGATACTTGTTCTTAACGGTTACCGCATTCAAGGGGCGATAATCCACACATAGCCTCAAGGTGCCGTCCTTCTTTTTAACAAAAAGTGCTGGGCAGCCCCAAGGTGAAGTGCTAGGCTGAACAAAACCTTTATCTAGCAATTCTTGGAGTTGAACCTTCAATTCTGCTAACTCCTTAGGTGGCATTCTGTATGATCTTCTTGAAGTAGGGGCAGTGCCAGTTCTAACTCAATAGTAAACTCTATCGCTCTATCCGGCGGTAAATCAGGAAGATCCTCAGGAAACACATTTACAAACTCATTGACCACGGGGATAGATTCTAGAGTTACTGCTCTAGTCTTTTTAACCATCTGGTCCAAACATGGACGAGTGGGTAATTGGAGTTTGAAAGGGTGTCCTCGTGTATCCCTCAAACTAACGATCCGGTTATCCACATCAATTTGAACTTTATATTCTTTCATCCAATTTACCCCCAAAATGATATCTATCCCTTGATCTTCCAAAATTAAAGGAAAAGCACCCACCTTATTACCTTCTAAATTTAGAACCACATTGCAAGCTACTTGGTTTGTACTTTGGGTAGCTCCAGTAGCTTGAATAGCATACTTGGTATTTAGGGTGCGTATTTCTAATTGGTGCTGCTTCACAAAATATCTACTTATGAAAGTATGCGAAGCACCTGAATCAAATAAAACCATGGCAGGGCGATCATTGATAAGGAACGTACCTGCCAGGATAGGCTCGCCCTCTGGGATCTCTTCAACATTCATATACTGTACTTGCCCAGTCTTGGCATTCAGAAATTTTCGCCGGACGAATTTTTGACCAACACCTTGGCTGGAGGTTTGAGCTTTAATATTCACGTTTCCCCCAACCTTGGGAAAACAGCAATCCCGGGCAAAGTGACCCGGCTTCCCATAGTTAAAACAGACCTGCAAGTTTCCCAAGGGAGTAGGACTACGAAATCCAGAGGGTGGCACACTTATAGGGCGAGGAACATTTGTAGGATTTCTGGCACTCCATGGTTGAGGTGGTCTCTGTTGGAAGGAAGGTCGATATGCAGGTCGAGGAGGGCCTCGATATACGACCTTCATCCTTTGCGGGGCATTTCCAAATGTCCCAAAGGAAATATTCTTCCTTTTTAAAGACTCTTCTTTCTTCAGGGTTTCATCTAGAATTATCATCTTCTCTTCCGCGGTAATGGCCACACTCACCGCAGAACTATAGTCAGCAAAGGTGCAGGTAGACAGCTTCTCCTGCATCCTTGCGTTGAGTCCCCAGAGGTAACAGTCCCTCTTCTTGGTCTTTGTAACATGTTCCGGAGTATACTGAGCTAAGTGATCAAATTCACTCGTATATTCTAGGATGCCGCGACTCCCCTGCTGAAGCCTCAGAAACTGCTCCAGCTTCATCCGTAGAATTCCCACAGGTACGAATTGCGTGCGAAATGCTTCCTTAAAATTTTCCCATGTAATTTCCCTTCCAACAGGCTGTCTTGCCAGGTAACTAGTCCACCAAGTTCCAGCAGGACCTTGAACCTGAAGTCCAGCAAACTCTGCTTTCCGAGTGGCGGTGCAAAGCGGAATCACTCGGAACTTCTGTTCCATAGTCTGGAGCCACTCATTTGCTTCCAACGGGTGTTCAGCCTTCAGAAAAATAGGAGGACGAGTGTAAGTCACACCTCGTTCCGGATCCTGCCTACCCCCACCATTCCTGGTATTCTGTACAATCTTCTAGAGCAGCCGGGCTTGCTCGGCTCCCGAGTTCATGAGACTGGCTATAGCATCAGCCAGTGTCGGGGCCCTAGGTGGACTCTCCTCATGGCCCCTTGACCCCGAAGCATGAGGACCTCTTGGATCCGTCATTCTGTCAAAAGTTGAACAAAGTATTAATATCTAAGCAACAGTCGTTGTAACACAAATTCGATTATGAGTACAGAGTCGCGAAGCATAATTTTGCATTTAAGTATTCTCATGTTAATGACAGCCTAAGGATGTCAATAAATAGTTAATGATGAGCTTCGGAGCAGAAGAAAGGCACTATTGACTCAAAGTCAAATTCGAGCCAAATATGACCAAAATTGCAATTTGGAGTTTCAAATTTGGAAAAATTTGGCAAAGATATGAAGTTGAGGCTTGAGGGTGTTTAGAACTCAAAGGAGTGCAATTGGAGACTAATTCTAGTCTTAAAACCCTCAAAAATGTAACCGAAAAAGGAATCAACTGAGTTACTATTTCCCATCCGAAAATACACAATTCTGAAAAATCATAATGAGTACCCAACTTCGGAATTGGTTTCTGCATAATTTTTCATATAAGTGGGCAAAGGTTTCTGAACATTAGTGAAACATGGTCCTTATACAAGCTTAGTGGGATGCTGTTGGCCAGAGAAAGTGGAGGAATTAAATTTAAAATGGGACTCAAAATCGACAATCAAGCAGTTTTCAGCCTAGTTGCTGAAGTGATTTTTCCTAAGTCTGAAACAGCAGTGGATGACCATGTTTGGAGCAAGTTTCAGGGAAATATAGTGTAAGAGGTATATGAGTTCATGTGCAAAATGGAATCATTGTTAGTTATAGAGTACGAATGGATGAAGGTTGAACTATATGGAGTAAGTTTGAGCTACTCAAATCAAGTCAAAAGAAGGGCAAATCGTCCTGTCACAGTGACCTGACGAACTGAATCAAAGGAGTTTAGTACAGTTCGGTTCTGCCTGAACTTAGGGCTTAAAAATTTCGGCGCTAGAGTGTTTATCTCAAGTAGAGGCCAATATATCAATTGAAGTACTTGAGTTCCTCTACAAGTTTGTTTAAAGGACTTTGGGATCGTAGGATTTGAAATCGACCATTTTGGAGGTCTAAGTTTCGGAGTAAAGGAAGGGGGGATAAAGCAGAAGCAGAGACGTGTCACCGCCGGCACTTTCGCCCGTCATCCAGCGCGATGCATAGGGCCACATCCGCACCCACGCAAGTCTACGAGCTAGCCAAGGTGGCACTCATGCATGCGGTAAAAATTTCGTATATGTACTGTTCCCACCGTTGTACTTATCTCTTTACCATGTCGCCCTGTTTTTCACCCTCACAAGCAGAGCACGACCAAGCTACTGCCACCGGCCGATTCCCACCGTTCCACCACCTCCCGCATCAATTCCTCCCACCCAAATCCTGACAATCACCTCGCCAACAACCGCACCTCCCCATTTTTTCAGTTTCCCGCCGGCGAGCTCTTAGTCGCCGCCGTTTCCGTCCGCCCGCCGCCAACATCCTGCTCACGGTGAGCTCCCCCTTGCCGCTATCCTCTCTTCGTGTGGTAAGTCTTGGGTAAGCCCACGAGTATCTAGGGAGCTTTAGGAGGAGTCAAGGGTCGTGTGTGTGTCGTTGCCATGCTTGGCTACGGCCGGCCGCTGGCCAAGCCGCCCGCCGCCGTGGAGAGGCTAGCTCCGGCCATCTCCCGGGGGGCCGCCGCCGCCCACGGGTGCGCCGTGGCCTGGGGGTGCCTCCCCGGCCCGGCCCCATCATCCGCAGGGCGCCGGCCATTGAGCTGCGCCGCCCCCTGTCACGCCCTGTTTTTGGCACAGGGAAGAAGAAGACCTTGGCGCCAAGGGCCCACGCGCCAGGGAAAGGGGAAAGAGAAGAGGTGGGCCGGCGGGTAGACTAGTGGGGGAAAGGTTGGGCCGGTCCAAGGGGGCCCAGCGCTTGAGAGAAGGGGTAGAAAGAAGGGGAGTAAGAAAAGTTTGTCCGAAGGTTTTGGATAATCATAGGTTTTTCCTTTTGTAGATAAATAGTGTAAATTTAGTTTTCACCATTTAAATCACGGGAAATTCTAGAAGTGTCCAAAAATAGTGAAACCAATTTTGTTAGGATTATTTTATTTTCCTTTATGCATTGCAATTTTTAAACCTTAGGAAAAATAATAAAATTTAGGTATTTATTTAATGCCTTTTTATTAAGGTATTTAAATAAATGCTTAACCTTTATTAAATGCATAAAATTTTGAATAATGTTTTCATATTCACAAATTATTATTAATCCATAGGAATTAAGTTTTGAGATTAGAAAATATTTATAATGCTTTCTAAAAATAAAAGAAAAGGACTAAGGTAGGATTAGTAAAAAGATTAAAAAATGGTGGGTTAACCTTCGTGGGTAGTTTAGTGTTGGCTTGCAACTTTATCATGATGATAGGTTGTATAGTTACTTGTTGGCTTGCAACTTTATCATGAAGGAAAGTTGTATAGTCGTGTGTTCAAAAGTTTGCATCTCTAACTCTTGCATATGCTAAATCGTAGACACCGAAGCTCCAGAAGTGGAATTCTTGGATGTATCTGAAGGACCTTCGAAGTTTGAGGAGATTGTTGAGTTGATTCCCGGTGAAGCCGGTCCGTCGGACAACGCTAACCTTTTTATAGATCAAGGTAAGCCCCGGTGCATCTATACCTACCTACTTTGGAGTTATTATTTCATGTGTCCAATTATTGGTTATTTTCCATATGAATGCATTAAGTCTAGGAGTTGATTGAGACCTATTCTTGTGCATGATCCTACCTTGTTTTAGAGGACATCTTTGCCACTTGTTCACTAATTAGTAACTATCCTATGCTTAGCAATGCTTAGATACTTCAAGCAACTTGGTTGCTTAACTCTAAGGTAAATTTTGGTCATACATGTTAAGTCAAGGAAAATAGCCTGGAAATTTGAAATGCCGATAGAAGCTAGAGACGGTAGTTCTGTCTGCTAAGTTATTTTGGTTAAGGCCCGATCGTTGTCTTAACCTTTGATCAAGTGAGTTTCACCTGGTTGCTTACTGGGTATGGGACCAGTAAAGCCCGGTAGGTTAGTTGGCTCTTTAATCGGGAATATTTCGTACCCGTGCTTGACGTGCTGGAGAATGGCAGGGGCGTAGCCTGAAACTCACATGGAGATCAGGCCAGACGTGGGGTCCCATGTGGGAGTGTGTCGCTGGGTTCGGGTAGTCATATTCCCAATCTTTGGGTATGGCTAATTGAAAGGTCGTTATGTACAACCTGGACAGTTGTACATAGCTGGTGGTCAAGGTGTTCTCCTGCAGGATGTAAATTGATCCGGATCGCCGCAATTCTCGGTTATGAATGCACTTGATCACCGTTAAGCATCGCAGTGTAATCCAGTGAATGCAATATTTTTCCGAAGTTAAATATGTTGTATGACTTAATTTCCAACTGTTTGCAAAGATATTTGTTTTCGCCATCTAGACTGGTCAGGTAACAAACACCATCTGAAATAAAAGCTAAAACTAAGGTTTCACTTATAGTAAGCTCTTTCAGCAAAAAAAGTGAGTCAGCCAGTACACTAAATAGCTATCATTCAGTTTTGGAAAAACTATTTATATTGGTTAGTCGGGTTAGTCTTGCTGAGTACCCCGTACTCAGGGGAATCCTCCGTTGCTATTTCAGAACCCCAGCAGGAGTCCGCCGAGGAAGAAGCCCGGAAGAACTAGGGTATTTTATGAGTCTCATAATACCCTAGAAATAAAACTCAGATGTTTAACTTTCACCTAGACTCATTTATGTTTTAAACTTTTAGAACTGCTCTGACCTGCATTATTAAGTTTGTTTCAAACTATGGTCTGTAATAATTCGCACCTCGGTATGTATGTAAAAATGGAATATTTGTTGATACCTTCCCTTCGTGGAAGCGATCCTGAAGTATGGCTAGGGGTCACGTCGTGGATGTTTCAAGGAGTCCTTGGGACACTCGACGGACTACCGGACTTATACTGTTTTAAGTGCGTTTCGGATAATTGCTGCTCCGACAGCAATTAGGCGCACTTAAACCAGTTTAAGTTGGGCGGTTTCGCCACAAAAAATGTCATAAACCAAGGGGGATCCACCATGCAAGCATGAGTTGAGAAATAAAGTGTTCCATTTTATCTTAAAATATAGTAGGGTTCCACAAGTCAATTTGTGATAAAAAAAAGGGAGGAAAATAAAAAGGTAAGAGTGTCCAGAGCAGGGGTCAAACCTGTGACCTCTTGATTTTGACGAGTCAGCACTACCACTGAGACATGATGCAGTTTATAGTTTTTAAACAAGACAGCTTCTTTATATTACAGTTCTAATAAGTGTGATCCACTTCCCTGTTGCAGGCTAGAGCGACGGGTATATCTACAATGACATACACTCCAAGGGATTTGCCAGCACGCTCCTGTTGGCTGTGGCAAAGACTTGAGCCTAGAGGCATCGGAGCGCAGATCTGCAACGGGCGGTGGGAGTGGCGCATCCTAGCAGCAAAGGGAGGAGTATGAGCTACGGTTAGATTAGTCCCTATTTTGTGCCGCTACTTTCCTCAGGGAAGGGGATTTTCTGGAATTGGGGATTTGGGTTGAAGGCAGTAGAATTTGATTTTGTCCTACACTTAGGTTTGCATCCGATTGGTGTTAGAAGTTGATAGGCTATAGTTTATGAAGTGCAAAATTAAACTTTGATTTCAAGTTGCAATGACTTTTTTGAAGATTCCGAGTATTCCATCATCTTCTTCCGTTGGTAACTACTGCTTGGAGACATCTTTCGACGACACTACCCATTGGCATCCTGAAAGCAAGTGCGATCGCGGGTTAAGAGCTATGGTGAAGTATTCTTAGACCTTTCTCAACTCTGACCGTCGGTTTGCTTGCTGCCCAAAGGTAATGGCTACCTGCTTCATAGAGATTTTGGTTCTGTGGTTTTATGTTACTGTTGTCAACGGCAATTTGTAAAGGGGCTGCCGGATATAAAGAAGCAATGCAGTTACATGACCTGGGTTGATCCAAAATGGGATGATAGGGCCTTTGGTGTTCTAGTGAAGCTTATGAAGAAGAAGGTGTAAGCTGAGGAGAATGCAAAGAAGTGGGAGGAAGAATTGGCAAAAGTTAATAGTGAGCTTTGAGAGATTAGGAATGAGCTCAAGACGGTGTGGCAACAACTTCAGAAGGCTACTGCTGAGTTGAACTTTATTGGGAATTATAGACACAATGTCAAACTCGCACACGTGTTGCTTTCTTTATTTGTTGTTATCACGAGATTGATGCTTGGTGGCAAGACTAATTACGTAGATGGTGAAGTTCATAGCTATGGTGAACAATCTTAATGTAGTTTTCTTTGTCTGTATTTGTGATGTTCCTATCTATGGTCAACCATCTGGATTATGTCTGAATTTGTCAACATGTGATAGTCCCGAGGCACTTGCAAAAAAAAGTTGTTTGTAAAGTTGTTAGTGTTTTTACTCCAAGAACACTCTGGTGGAAAAGTTGATAAAAATATTGCAATAAAAAGTGACTCCATAGGAATGAAACCCAAGACCACATGTTTGTGGTGGGCATTCCATACCACCAGACCAACTGCACGCTTGTGTAGGTACTGGCTTTTCTTTTATAGTAGTTTATGGAAATGAAAATATGCCACCGAGGTGGTGATGAGGTGGGCGTTGCCTACTCCTCATAGCCGTTCATATGCACATCGAAGATTCAGATCGACTATTCGATGCCATGGCCTCTGGCTGTTGCCATACCGGTTCCTATTCCCATGCATTCTTCGAGGAGCCAATTGCCATCCTCAAGAGGTGTCGGTTGCCTATCTTCCTAGGGAAGATGGCGCAACTTTCCATGAAAAGCGAGGAACTCCTTATTTAATTGCTATTTCCCCCACCATCAACGTCGTCGCCAGTTCCACTACCATCTCGTCCCCAATGCGCGTGCCTCACCCCTGTAGCCTAGTCGACACCATGAAGTGATCCGTCACCCCCTGCCTCCTCCTCCAGCTCCCTATCGCGCATGTCCCCTACCAGCTTCCCTGCGCGCATCGAGCGATCCTCCGGCACCTCCTCCTTGTTGTTGCGCGCCCATGGTAGTTTCTCATCACGCTCGCGCCGCGCCGCCGGCCTCAACAACTTCTCGACAGCGCTACATCGATGCAGACCTCAACCCGCCATCACGCTTGTCATTGGTATCGTGCTCCAACGCCGGCAACCTCAGCCCGCCGTCGCTCACGGATGGTCACCGCAGAGCCGCTGGGGGCTTTTCGGCACGTTCCCAGCCTCCTGCGGCAGTGGGGGCGGCTTCCTCCATCCCCGCGCCCTCGTCGCCGCCTTGAAAGTTGACCTAGAAGGTGACCCTTCCAACTGATGCATTCAACTCCGACTCTGAGTCCCAGATTGAAACGGACTCATCTGACTACCATCGCCACGGCTACTCCACGCAATTCCCCCGAGGCAACGCTCTGCGCATCTTCCGCCACACTAACAACATCTTCGCGTGCCCCGTCTGCCCTGGCAAGAGGTAGCGGTGGAAGATCCTAAATGAGGTCAAGGACCACATCCTAGGGATGGCAACGTCCGCGCCCCTAAGGGGCAAGAACAAGAAGAACTGGAGCTGCCACCACGTCGTGGCCTGGAACGAGGGGTGGTTGGTGTGAGCGAGCTATGCCAGTGGAAGATCAATGTTGTTATCTTTGCTATGCTATTAATTAGTAACTTTAGATTTCGTTGGAACCCTATCCGTCTTTTGTTTGTAAGATCAATGGACTGTTTCCTTTGGATGGAAGATCAATCCCCTATTTTCATGCTCTGTTTGCTCGGTTTCCTCTCCCTCACCCTTTCTCTTTTCCTTGGTTCTCGTGTAGACATGGTTACTCACACTTGAAACCAGTTTTTGGTCTTCCCTCATTTATTTCCCAAGGAGTGGTTCTCCTACTCACATAGCTCAAGAGGCCAAGATGGATCAAATTTTATGTTTCATTTAATGTGATTGTACTTGGAATAGTGCATCTTTTTTAGAGGTTGAAAATCAATATGGGACGAATATTAACAAATAATGTAATCCTATTTGGCTCTCTCAAAACCAAGGAAATCCTTTGTCATCTTGCCAAAATTCAAACTATTTTTCCAACAAAGAATCGAACATTTTGGTCCATCCTATAATGGATCATATGTATCTACATATTTTTTTCAAAAATTGTAACGAATTCTAATTCGTATCCAAGGATTAACGTGGCAACTGTTCATGTTCCAGCATCGTGTAATGTCACATCCTCCATGTCCACACAGCCGGTCTGCCTTGGTTCTCAAATAGGCATTGTTACTTGAAACCAATTTATGCCATTGCCTCAATTAATTCCCAGTGGGTCGTTCTTCTACTCACATGCCCCGAGAAACCAAGATGGATTGAATTTTATGTTTCATTTAATGAGAATGTAGTTAGAATATTGCATCAGTGTTTTGAGATGTTGAAAATCAATATGGGATGCTTATTAATAAATAATGTGATCCTATTTGGCTCTCTCTTAAAAGCAAGGAAATCCTAGCTCACCTTGACAAAATTTAAACCAATCATCTTTTTCCCAATAGAGGATCGCAAATGTTAGTCCATCCTATTCAATTCTCCGACAACGGATCATACGTCTCCACATCGCGAAGAATCAAATTCTTTCTTTTACCCAATTATTAATGTGGCAACCGTCCGCGTTCGAACGATGTGTAATGTCACATCGTCCATGTTCCATGTCCATGCAACCGGTTATTTTGGGAGCTTGCCGGCGAAGGAGCGGTGGTTTTGTTATAAATGCGACACACCTCCACTTCTTCTTCAGCCTAGTTGGCCTAAAGCACAAGAAAACCCTTGGGCATCACCTATCGGCGCAAGAAACCCTGCCGCATCTCCTCTCGGCTCAAGTGTAGTGCTCTCTCCCTAGTCTTTGTATCGATTTGTATGTGCAATTGACCTTGCCCCCTCTTTGATCAAACTAATTTCTATGTGCATTTCAGGATCTTGAACATGACTGCTGCACCTCCACCGCTAGTCACCACCGTCTCCTTGCCTATGCTGCAACGTCTTGGTCTCCGGGAGGGTGAGGTCGACCAGATGGTGGTGGCTTGTGTCAAAGATAGCACCAGCACGATCCTTGGTACACCCCGTCGGTCTGCATCAGCGCTTCAAGAAATAATGAGTTGCTTTGTTTAAGATTGAAGTTTGACTTCTGCTCCTTTCATTTGTAGGCTCAAATATTAAAAACAATCCTTAGGTTGCAATACCAAATTCTGATCCTCATGATTTGTAGTAAAGTTCCTTCCTTGATTATATAGCCGTGCAGCCAGCCTCAGCTACAAGCTCTAGATCTGAAGTTTCTTTGGGAGGGCTACAAGAAGCTGCAGAACTAAGACAACAAATTGTTAAACAGGAGCAAATGTTGAGCGACTTGAAGATGAAGGCACAAACTTCAGATGCAGCAATGAAAATGCAATCTGAGGAGATTGAGAGTTTGAAGAAAGTAGTGAGACAAATTGAGTACCTCCTTCGTCAACTGCTAAACTTTAGAAAGTAACATCAATGTGTTTCTTTAGGCATCTGCTCATGTCCTCCTAGCTGCTTGTGCTGGTTTGTGAGCTAGGCCAGCTTTGTCATGTGTAATGGTTTGTGATCTCTTATAGACAATATGCTTGTGCTTGTTCTTATGCACAATATGCTTATGCTTGTTCTTTGGACATGAATAATGCTATCAATTACAGAATTGATTTGTATGTAATATTAAATTAGATTATATTTTAATTACACGCTACCTGGGCTACACCCAAAAATAACTGGGCCCAAACTTTCATGGGCTCGCCCCCTCGACCCATTATTTCGTAGACTAAACAAAGTTATGACGCCAACAAATGTTCGGCTAAATCCATTAAGAATTGGGTCTAAATAAAGTTACGACTTCAGCATATGTTGCGCTTAATTCAACAAGAATTGGGTCTAAACCAAGTTACGATGACAACAATTATTGGGCTCGGTCCAAGAAGAATTAGGCCTAAATCAATCTATGGCAACAGTAATTATTGGGCTCAGCATAACAAGAATTGAGCCTAAATCAATCTATGACAACAACAATTATTGGGCTCGGTCCATTAAGAACGGGGTCTAATTCAATCTATGACGAAATAGTTCATCCCAACCATCATGCCACATCAGACTGTGGTCCGACGTGGCATGCTACGCAGGAGCCAGTTTATGAAGACTTGTGGGATGAATTTTCATTCGTCAGTGACGCACTAAAATAAGGAACGTCACTGGTCGCGGTTTATGATGCTCGACTAATGATGAATGGTTTTCATCACTCGAGCATCATAAATCACGATTTATGACGAAAAAAACGTGTTTATGATAATTCCTCATAGACCGGAAGATTCATTGTAGTGAAGAAGATTCATTGTAGTGAAGCACGAGAAAGAATAGAAGGGAGTGTTGACCACGGGAGACTAGATTGCTGACCTTGGTGCCAGGGACGAAACGCGGCTACTGGCGTCTGAGTCGAATGCAACGCATGGGCGTAGGTTGGGGAGGGAGTGTTGTGGTTGAGGAAATAGTGGCAAAATACATGCAGAGATTGAGGAACGAAGGAGACACGAGCGATTTTGCCCAATATGAAGGGGTATGGCTCAGTATCGAGAGTGGGCGTGAGTTGTGCGAATACCGATCAGTATTGGGGCCTATTACCAATTCTGAATTCCAAACCAACCAAACAGCATTCCAAATCCAAATGTTGAGGCTGAACAGATACTTCCAAAGACCTAAAGTATAATTGTTAAGCTATTGCTGTCATTGAGATAAATCCGATAATGAGAAATTTTAGCCACAACATTTAATGTCTATCAAAAACTTGTCACACCGCGTATTTTACACACAAATATAACACATCTTCACAATTTCCAAAAAAGTTGATTTGGTGAGAAAATATTTTGCTAAATGCATTTTAGATGTGAGAATGATTTTTGTTCAAAAAATTACATTTGTGATGATAAATGTGCCACTTTTTACATAGAAATTGTGGTGATTCACTACTTTCATAATAAAATAGTGAGAAGAAGCATTGACACAGTGAATTCATATAGTGATGAAACTTTAGTCACTAATATCTAGTCTGTAGTGCCACATAATTTCTTCACTACTAAAATTGTAACTGTGAACAAATTGTCCAGGCTTGATTGGGGGCATAGCTAATCTACGGACGAGCCGATGGAGCCTTCCGTCCGGTCAATCCGCTGGTCCATGCCCACGTGCACCTCCATCCTTCACCATCGGTCCATGCCCACGTGCACCTCCATCCTTCACCCTCGGTCCTTTCACGTCCACTTTTCAAATCACGAGAAAAAATATATATAAACTTTTACACATAAATCTATACACAAAATTTCCGTACAAAATTATTTTCATTCAAAAGTTTGTGACCGAACTTTTGTAGAAAAAATTTGTGAAAAAATCGGAACAAAACTATAGGAAAAATTTGGGAAAAAAGTTTTAAGGAAATTTAGGAAAGATATGTTCCGGAAATTCTAAAAAATTTGAAACAAAAATTTGTGAGCAAAATTGTCACAAAGATTTCATGGAAAAAATCTAGAAACAAAATTAGAGAATTTTTTTTGGAAAAAAGAAACGGAAAAGGCAAAAAAAACCAACTGGCCTGGCGCCGCCACCGCCGCCAGGGGAGCGCACCTCAGTGTCAGTTTTTACAACAAGATCCCTTTAGCTAGTTAACTGAAATAATAACTGCAGTAACAGCGATGCAAAAATAGCCAGACGGGTGGACAAACCAAACCTTCACTTATGCTATAACACAACTCATTAGCATCGGCCTCCCAGAAAGTCAAACTCTGACTAAGATTCCACCTTGCACCATCTCCGAATCCCAATCATAAGTGAACCAAGACTTCAAGAGGCATTCAGATTGCTAAGGGAAAATTTAGTTAACATCTTAAATTGTCTTAAACTGGGAATACTGCTGCTGTAGTATAACTCACTGTCAACCAACATGAATAGGAATTAAACATCCAGGATAATGATTTTTTGCTATAAAAAGCAAAAAGAGAGACAAGCTACTAAACTGTTGGTATGCTGATGATAGAGCCTTGCTACTGAGATCACCCATGCATGCTTTCTGTGCAGCCGACAAGCTACAGTATTATGCTAGAGTTACGCTGTGGCAAATTAAGCTACAGTCTGTCACCCACAGCAACCAAGTCCTAATTGACCAAGCAAAGGGATTAACATGCAAGGAAGAATTTATAATGTATAACTGAGAAAACATATGAGCTAGCTTTGCTAGGAGCTGGCAAGAACACTAATTGATTAAGCTAATCATTCATCAGAAGATCACTCAAGGAATTACTTAAACAAAATAATAGGCAATCAAAGACTACTGCACTGTTACATCAAATGACACCCACTGTTACCTGTGCAAGCTTGATGTCCTTGCCGTGGTGGGCTTGCCTGTGTAATCAGGGAGAGAAAGCCAAGTTGTTGCAATCAAAATGTTACAGAACCTGAAAGCCAATATCAAGAAGAAAAATGCAAACCAGATGAGACGTTGTTGGAATTTTGAAAACCGAACCACGGAAAAATAAAATAGGTCCAAGAGCTGCTGCCGCTGCTGAGCAGTTAGAACAGAGCAGTTCATTGAGGTGCTTAGGCTGACGATGGAACGAAATTCATGTTAGGACAATAAATATTAGAGAATCATAATTAAATAAGTAATAAGTTGCATGTCAAAAAACATAATAGTGAGCACAAGGAACCTTGTTTTCCCTTCTTGAAGACCACCACCAGTAATAATAAACCTATTATTGTAGACCTAGGAGTGAAGCTACTTTGACAAATAAAAATTGCATCTGCTCCATCAAAATATTCTAGTCATTCCTGTCGATCCTATTCATGAAGATAACAAAACTTACCATGATTGCGTGTATGATGGCCCTTGCGAGCATTTCATCAAGCATATGGTGAGCATGCATGGAGCAGGAGCAATGATTTTGTAACAAAAATGTGGTTTCTTGAGATCAGTAGCAAAATGCAGTTGAAGGCCAAGGAAAGAGAGATACTGAATATACCCAAGTAGAGGTATTTCTTACCATTAGAATAGCCAATTCTGGCCTCCCACCAGCCATTGTGGTGGTGCCTGCAAATCCACAATTCTCATCAGTATGTAGTATGCTCCCCTGATCACCAAAAAAAAAACATTCAGATTTGCAGCATGGTTTCACATTGCAGGCAAGCTGAAAGAAATCTCATCCTAGAATTTGTGGCCTTCCGGATTCAAGAACGCTGATCTAGTGGGTGGTGCATCAAGCGGAGCCACGGAGCAAGCGCTCCCCTTGATCTTAATAGCTCCTCTGCACGCACAGCAACAGAACTCATCAGCAAAAAACTCCCAATTCCCAGATATCCTGAACCTGAATGAAAAAGCAATGGCATGTTTTTTGTTCCCCTAACCGGATAAACGCAATCTGCGGGTTCGTCTTGCCGCTGGCGATTCCAAGGAAATCATTGTCATGAAAGAAAAAGGTAGCATCTGGCTTCCCCTGGTAGGGACCTACACATCAGAATCAAATATTTCAGAATACCGATCCGGGGAATCAAAATTCACGCTGAAGGACGACAGAAAAGGACGGACCTTTGGTGACCTCGCCCACGAAGATCTCCTCGTCAACGCCGAGCTTCTGCAACGCACAACACCGCACAGGAATTCAGGAATCAGGAAGCCCGTCGACCTAGCTGGGCTTTCACGTAATCTTGGCAAGTAAAAGAGGAGAGATTCACGGGAGATTTGAGATGGGGAGGGGGAGGGGGAGGAGGGTTGGCTGACCTTGGGAGCGATGTTGAGCTGGTAGACAAGGCCGACCTTCTTGATGAGCTCCTTGCCGGCGTCGGTGGCCATGTGGAGGCGCCTCTGCTCCAGGAGCTGCGCGGACTTGAGGCTGCTGCTGTCCATCTCAGCGGGCGTCGCCGGAAGGGGCGCCGGCCGCCGGGCGAAGGACCAGGACGGGCTGGCGGCGGCGGGCGGGCGTTAGAGCGGACGGGCGTGCGGCGGCGGCGGGCTGGCGTCCAAGCGGCTGGGCGGGGGTGCGGCGGCGGCGGGCGGGCGGGCGTGCGAGCGACGGCGGCGGGCGGGCGTGCGCGCGGCTGGTCGGGCGAGCGGGCGGCCTGGCGGGCGGCGGCGGTTTGAAGCGGCAGGAGGAGGTTGACGGGAGGAGGAGAGTGGATCTGAAAAAAAAAGAAAAATGGAGGGGAGGACCCGATGGCGTAAAAAAAAAATCTTAGTTTCTCCTTTTTTAGAGTAGAGATTTTGGTTGTTAGCATATGATCTCTTACACGTGTTTACTATGTACTGAAGCTTCTGTGATCTAGCCTAGCCTATTTATACAAAGTGGCACGACTAAACTTTAGCACAGGATTGTTTGGATAGATGCTAAATTTTAGCACCTTAGAGAAAAAATGTCAACTTTACCCACATTTACTGCTCTTAAGTACCCATGCAGTGCCTCCCCTTTTGCTGGTTTTTGGCACCACTTGTGCCCTGGTTGCTGGCGCGAAGCAGATGTCATAGCATGATTTGCTAGTCTTTTTTTTCCTCTCGTTTGGCCAGCTCTATTTGAAACAAGTGAATGAGAAATACATCGTCAATGGCATTGCAACTCAACCATTACAAATCACCTTGTCTATTATACAAAGCATTAGCTATTTCATCACGAAAATCATTTATATTTTTGTCTTCGTCCCATGCTTGAGTATTTCACACATGTCCTTCAGAGGTTGATGCTTCGGCCATAGGAATAAAATTTTCATCACGATCGCACATATGAAAGGCCCTTATCGGCAATATCATTCTCTCTAATGAAATTGTGAAGTGCCATACATGTTACTATTATTTTGCTTTGCTTGTGCATTGGAAAACTTGGAATACCCAATAAAATCCTCCATTTCATCTTCAAAACTCCAAACAACCTCTCAATATCATTTCTAAGGGACGAATGTGCGTAATTAAATATCTCTTTCATACCTTTTGGAAGTGGGCCACTACGGAACTCAGGAAGATGGTATTTCGTACCCTTGTATGGTGCAAGTACCCCGGACAGTTAGGATACCCTGAGTCTACTAGATAAAACTTGCCTACAAATGAAGGGAATATTGTGAGGTAAATGAAGTTGACAACATATTGGTACATGCTTACATAATTTTGTAGCTAAAGTAATTTACCTGGAGGAGGGTGTGGATACTTGTGACCATATTTTTTTATGGCATCATTCAACACTCGCATATCGTGTACTGATCCAGGCCATCCACTAACTACAAAAGTGAACCTCATGTCGAAGTCACGAATAGCCAGCACATTTTGTGTAGGATATCCAAATCTGCCCGTATGCTGGACCAACTTATCATTTGAGACCACAACTGGTACATGAGTCCCATCTAAAGCTCCTATACAATTGTTGAAGTATGGAGCATACCGCCACCACAAAGTTGCAAATGTGTCACCGGGGCCACGGGAATGCTCTCTGGCTTCATGTCGAAGTAGAACATGCCGATGCCGCACAGGAATTGGAGCAAGACAATCAATGTCTCAGCCTCTAGGAAGCGTCGCCTGAGTCGCCGTGGAGCCTGGGCTACCTAATTTGGTCAACGGCACTAAGAAGATAGCACCGGCGATGAGCAAATAAGATGGGAAAAAGTGAGTTGGAGAGATACAAATAAGATGGGAAAAGTGAGTGGGAGAGAGAGGGCATGGTAGAAAGGGCGAGAGGTGAACTCTGTGACGTGCTTCTACCTGCGCTAGCCAAACATAATTTTACTCAAACGTTTTTTAGGCCAACATAATCCAAACATGTTCTTTTTTGTAAAACTCCCGGTAACTGACTAACCGTCCTAAAACTGGTTTTCCTAAAAATCCGATAAAAACTCGTTTTTACTAAAATGGGTTTATATTTTATAGATCCAAACAACCACATAAGGTTTTTCATGATTCCGTTGAAGAAGTAGTTTGTGATGGATATTTCCCAGTAAAGAGTGTTGATCTTCCACAGCGCATCTTCCCATTAAGATTTGGTTCACTGATAGGAGTGGCTGAGGACTTCGGCTGAGGGGAGAGTTGGAGACGTGCATTATGTATTGGCGCTTTTCGTGTAAATGGAAAATGGGATGAATACAAAACGGATCCCGTAAAAATATGGACGCCGTATCTTTTTATCCTATTTTCCATTTTTATGAAAACATAAATTTTTTCATCTAAATCTCCACTCATTCCATTTTTATGAAAACATAAATTTTTTCATCTAAATCTCCACTCATGCCGTTATATTCTTCCTCTTTCTATCTTAGTGCCTCATGCCTCACCTCTATTTTCACTACCACAAAATTGAGAAACCCAATCCGAGCCCTATGTGCAAGATCCCATCTAGTCCATCTTATTAGCCTCACTCGTGAAAGTGAGGGATGCAATGGCCTTTGTTGTTGCTCATACATAATGATAACATCCACGTCTAACACTTGTGATTTAGGATTGATGAGAGGATGATCATCGCGTACATGGAGGAAAAATAACTATTGTGGTTATTGCTTAGTTTACGGTTTTAGAAATTTCATACAATGCTATCCATTTTTTAAATAAAATTATTATGGTTGTGGGGTTGATTTTTAATATTTTTAGGTAAAATGTCACTGTCACGAAGTTCCGTTATAGTAATCGTAGGAATGAAGCGACTTTTTTTGTTTTTTAACCCTTTTTGCGAAAGATTCTCACAAATAGGCCCCTGGCGGAACTAATTCCAAAAATGGACCCTTAGCTTGGCGCCATCCACGCTGGCGCCAAGCTACAACGTCTCGGCGCCAGCCATCCTGGCGCCAAGGTCTTTGCACAGCTGCTGACGCGGATGCCGACGTGGCGGGGGCTTGGCGCCAGCCATGATGGCGCCAAGCCTTGGCGTCATGGATCTTGGCGCCAAGCTTGGCGCCATAGATCTTGGCGCCGAGCTATCTACGCCGTACCTCCTCGCGTTTCGAACTAAAGAAGTATAATTATTCCGAGGAGTGTGCAACAAACTAAGCTGTGGTTCAACTGGTTAGGGTTCAACACTGGGGTTTGAACTTAGGTCTCCAAGCTAAGGAACCCACCTCCTAACCAGTTGAACCACAGCTTAGTTTGTTGCACACTCCTCGGAATAATTATACTTCTTTAGTTCGAAACGCGAAGAGGTACGGCGTAGATAGCTCGGCGCCAAGATCTACGGCGCCAAGCTTGGCGCCAAGATCCATGGCGCCAAGGCTTGGCGCCATCATGGCTGGCGCCAAGCCCCCGCCACGTCGGCATCCGCGTCAGCAGCTGCGCAAAGACCTTGGCGCCAGGATGGCTGGCGCCGAGACGTTGTAGCTTGACGCCAGCGTGGATGGCGCCAAGCTAAGGGTCTATTTTTGGAATTGGTTCCGCTAGGGACCTATTTGTGAGAATCTTTCAGAAAAGGGCTAAAAAATAAAAAAGTCGGTAGGAATGAAACCGATAAGTCTAATTTTTTTGAACCACCGATAAGTCTACTTAACATCGTGAAGTTGTCGATAAAAACTGAGGCAGTGATACATCGGTTATCGGTATTACCATCTGTATGAGTTTTTCTTTTTTTAGAAAATCCTTGGCTATTTCTTTTACGTAAAAAAACACCGCGGCTAGGTCTTATCGAAATGAGCCATTCAGCGGATGCGACGTCACTTTCGCCCCGCCGATGGAAAGCCGTTCGCACAGGAAAAAAAAACTTTTTGGCACGCCGTCAGCAGTCAGCTTCGCGAGGAAAAGAGGGGGGAAGCAATCACCACCCCCCAATAGAAGCTGGACCCGGTCCACGCACCACCCATGCGCTCGTGAGCCCCATCACGTGGTCCCTCCGGTCCGCCTGGCCCTCGCGATCCGCCGCGGTGCGTACGCCGAGCGCACGCACGGGAGGGCGGGAGAGACGAGGGGGGAGCGTGCGTGCGTGACCCCGCCGCAAACGAGAGAGTCCACGCTCCGAAGAAGCAACAGCAGATATCCCCGACGACGGCGAGCACACCAAACTAACCGCATCCTCGTCAGTGTCAGTTCCTTCCATCCCGTTCTCCAATCTCCTCCCCGATTCGATTCCAGTGACGCGTCCGCTCGAACCGGATCGAGTCGGGGGGTTTGGATTTGGGGGCGAAGGGTAGGGAGGAGGAGAGGGCATGGACCAGGTGCTCAACAAGGTGGGGAGCTACTGGTTCAGCAAGAGGGCCAGCAAGGAGATCGACTCCATCGGCAGCGACATCAGCGTGAGTCATCTTGCCTGCCCGCCTCCCTTCCCCCCGCGGTGCGCGCCTCTTAGCACTAGCGGCTCGGTTTCTCTTCGCCTGCATTGCGTAGTTCCGACCTCGAGGAACGGGGATTCTGGATCTGGGGCGGTGGTAGTTGGCGATTTCTCGTTCTTCGCTCAATAACCCGCGGTGCGACGGGTGCGGATGGTAGACTTTGGGTTATTGTTAGAAGGGGAACTGCGGAACGAAGTTAATTTTGGAATGTCGTTGCCTCGTTGGGTTTAGCTCTGAGTACACCTGGGTCAGTCCCGATCAGATTCATTCTTCCTTTTTTAAGAGCGCGAATTTCGGCATTGATCATGGCATGGGTTATTTAGTTTCGGTCGATGCAGGTCGATTTGCTTGCCGTTTTCAGGGAAAACAAATTTGGGTGCACTGCGTTAAATCTCTTCACATGTAAAATAATGGTTGGTCCTCCAATCCTGGCATGTTCTACCCACTGGAGCTGTTCCTAATAAAGCCATTGTGGCCCCATTGTTGCAATGAGGTAATTTCCTAGGCATGGTAGGAGCTGGCTGGCCACTGGTGTCTTTGATGGAAAATTTTCATCATTGGCTGGGCCATTTGCTGAATTACGCCATGATGCAATGTGGTCGCTGCATCATATCTGCAGCACCAAAATCATCTTATTTTCTCTGTTTTTTTTATTGTTTTGAAATTGTTGTGGTGAGGAGCTCCATTAGTGAGTGGAGAAGCCAGAGTAATGAGATTCAGGTCATTGTGATGATAAATACAAATGGGAGGAAGATTGCTCTTTCTCTGGCTGTTTAGGAACTTGAGTTGGTCATCATGTGTCAGAGTGATGGCTGCAGATTCGTTCTACAGATTCCTTAGCAAAGCTTCGATTCTCTAGCTATCTGATTTGCTTGTATAGTTTTATGTTGTACTCCCTCCGTTCCAAATTGTAGGTCGTTTTGACATTTCTAGATACATAATTTTTGCTATGTATTTAGACATAGAGTATATCTTAATGCATAGCAAAAGCTATGAACCTAGAGAAGCCAAAACGACCTACAATTTGGAACGGAGGGAGTATTTTACACCTGGCTTGCGAGTTGTCCATAGTCTGAGTTGCTTATGATTTCTCTCCTGTCGGTTAAGCATAATTTGTAACATGGCTCATGTGAATCTGCCTGTAGCACGCATTACTTTGATGACTGAAGAATTGTGGAAGAGATCGCCTATTACGAAAATTCTTATTTGATCATATCTATTTGACATGTCATGGCTTCACGTGCTGCACAACCATTCATACTTTTTAGTACTGTAAATTTTTTTGGCTTAATGTAGTTTGATATTATGCATCTTATATTAATATAAGTATACTATGTAAATAATTTTTGTTATCTGTGTTCCAAATTCTGATTGTTTGATAGTTCTATTATCTAGTCCTGAGTTCTCACATTGAAATGTTTACCATAAAACCCAGTCTATCTCAAGCAGCATTGGAGGGTCAGCCAAATGGATGGTGAACAAAATCAAAGGTATTCCATATTCTTGTGTTCATTCTTTATGTTCTAACAGCAAAAGTGATTTTTAGCAGTTAGTAAATAGATGTACCACTGATTTGGTATATTGTATAGTGTGCTATTGTTACATGTCAACATTATGTTAGAGTTCAGTTTCAGTGTTTTTGCAGTATATGATTCTGATCAAGTTTATCAATGAATGGAGGTCGATCTTGTTTTATTATAGAATGAAGGAGCAAAATTTACACTTTCCTTCTCAATAAATAGACATAGCTTCTCAGATCTGTGTTGTTTCATGAAAAATTCAGAAAAAAAAGACAAAGTGATAGTTTACTTTGAAAGTTAAGACCATCATTCCCTTATTACAAAAAAGAGATTCATAAACTGCAAAGGAGGAATCTGATCTTTGAATATCTGATAATTCTGGAAGCCATGTGTAGCAATAGTCACTTATAATAGTATAAGGCAGTAAGGAACAATAAAGAAAACCTAAATAAATTCTGAGACTAATGTACCACGTCTCAGAGTGAAGAAATGATAAGCACTTTCTTAATTCCTGGAGGTGTTGATCTGGGAGGTGGTAGCTTTTGTTAAATGTGGGCTTGTTCTACGGCAAAAAAGTACACTTATATTCTTGTACACGTTTTTAGGTGGTATTTAGCTATGATAACCTGAATGGAGCTTAGTTGCATCGATTAAGAAACAATGAAGCAGTATCATGATAACATATTATTCTCAAACTATGTGATGAATGCATATTGGCAACCATTATCTGCATTTTTTTTCTTGCTTGAGTGGTCATTGCACCTATTCAATTTATGGCGAATCTTTTGTTTGCTCAAGTGCCATTAGCGCAAATGTTTAATGCGAAGTCACTCATGCATCCGAGGCCTTGAGGTGAAATTTTATCATATCTACTGATCTGAGTGAAAAATGTTGTCTCAGGGAAGATGCAGAAAGCACTGCCCGACCTCCTCAAGGAATATGACATGCCAGCAGGCCTCTTCCCACGTGATGCAACTAACTATGAGTTCAATGAGGAGACAAAGAAGCTGACAGTGTACATCCCGTCAGCTTGCGATGTCGGGTACAAGGATTCATCAGTCCTGCGGTTCTTCACCTGTGTGACTGGCTACCTCGAGAAGGGTAAGTTTTCCGACATTGAGGGCTTGAAGACCAAAGTGCTCGTCTGGACCAAGGTGACCGCCATCAAGACCGAGGGCCCAAAGGTCCATTTCACCGCCGGCGTGAAGAAGACACGGAGCCGCGACGCCTATGAGGTTGTCAGGGATGGTATCACCATAGATAAATTCTAGAGGATGCTTGCATGAGAAATGTAATGTAATTAAATTTATTCAGAAAATGATTCTCCCCCTATGTTGGTACACCAAAAATCTAAAATTTGATGTGGTACTGCCTGTTCTGTCATTGTCTACAGATGGATGTCTCGTGTCATGATGTTTCTGATAAAAAAATGTGGAGCATAAGTTCACACCGCTGATTCGTCATTGTGAGTGGTGTTGTAACATTGCATTGAGCTGCACTCTTTGTTCTGTCAATGATCCCGTTTTCTTTCTTCGCTTGAAGGAACAAAAAATGCAACAAACTGTGCTCTCGTTTGCCTATTCATGCATCTCACAACCCTGCATTTTGGGCAACTCTCTGACTCCTAGCTAGCTACCGTTGTTGCGGCTAAATTCTTAAATCAAGCAATTCATCAGTACTAAAAAAATATTTTATTTGGCAATTGATACTTTGGGTCAGACACATCAACTGAGCTATAATGATAATTTTTGGGGACAAGAATAACAAAATTACAGAGTGATCACATTCAGGTGCCGTTTGGTTCAGCGAGCGTTATCCGATCACAGAGCAAGCCGATTGCGTTACTTTGTGTTTGTTTAGATCGAACTGTAAACGGATGCCGTGTAATCAGATCCCGAGCAAGTCAAAAGCGTTAACGCTCTGCCTTGAGGACTTGAGGTGAAACGGATCCCGCTCGCATCGCCGTTTCCATTTGCCAACCCCATCGCGATTTTCTTCTCGTCGCTTCCATCGAGCCGCGGCAGCACACCCATGAACTCGCTGGGAGCTTTCCTCCCACTTCCGGCACGCCGTACAGGAGGACCGCGACAGCCGCGCGCGGGACCTGATTCTTCACCACCGAGGCCGGCACGGCGGAGCCCTCCCGGGGACGGCGAGCTCGTGCTCCTCATCGGCGGCAGCGAGGGCACGCGAGAGCTGGGGCGGCGGTTTGACCCTGATGCCGCGCCGCGCGCTGCTCAGCCGGCGCGAGCAGGTACGCTGGGCTGCATTCCCTCCCTCCGGCCGCCGCCGCTGCCGCGGACGCATAGGCGCAGCTTGTTGTTTATTTCTGCGATCACCGCGAGGAGCACGAGGTCACAGTGGTGTCCGGTGGAGGAGTGGGGCCGTCCAGGGACGGCGAGGTGACGGTGAGCGGCGGCGGCTAGAAGCTGGAGGAAGTGAATCGTTATCGTTACATCAGGCGACCAAACAAAGTCTGAGAACGCTTACTCTGTAACAGGTAGTGGGGGGTAATGAATATCGTTACCGTTACCATGCCATTAGCCGAACCAAACGCCACCTCAGTTCTATCACAAAGCATGAACTGAAAAATACCTTAATCCCGTATGTTAAACTGAACTAATGTTGCTCTAAAGGAGATAAAAAAACATGGAAAGGATTAAAGGACCGATGAGAAATTATCCTCCAATCGCTTTCATGCTTTGTATTGTGATCTTATTGCTGAATTGCCTTCGATGCCATTACATGAAGATGAAGAGAAGCAACTGAATTCGAGGCCAATCGCACTAACCCTAAGCAACACCGGTTAAAAAGACGCATCTTGGAGCTCCAGCAGAGGCTCTACTGCAGCAGCGTCGTCGTCGGCTGCGAGACAGGGGCCAACGGCAGCTTGTCGGCGCGGCGCCGCACGTTGTCCCTGAGCCGGCGGAGCGCCCTGGCGAACTCCCGCAGCTCCTCCGCCCCGAGCGCCTCCACATCCGCCTCCCACCAGAACCGTCCCGCGGCGGCCCGGAGCACCTTCTTCCCGATGTAGCTCATCCGCGCCGCCTCCTCGGCCACGCGCGCCGTGGCCGCCTCCTTCCGCCGTGCCGTCGCCTCCACCACCTCGCGGTCGCCGCCGCCGATGGCATCGCCGGTGAAGCCGATGCCGAGGCTGTCCTCGTCCTTGTCGCCGGCGGGGAGCGGGGCGCAAAGGCGGAGGACGTGGTCTACGGAGGGGCTACCGAACGCAAACGGCTTGCCGGCCTGGGAGAAGACGATAGCGGCCACGCGCGCGCCGCAGAGGAGGGAGAGCTCCGAGGCCTTCTTGAGGAGCCCCGACTTGCGCTTGGAGAAGGTCACCATGCGGCGGGCGGGGTCCTCAATGTAGGCGATCTCGATGCGCCTCCGCCCCTGGCTCGTCCTCCCGGTCCCGCGCGGCGCCACCATCGCCGCCGCGCTTTGCTTTCTTGGTTAGTACGATGTAGGATTGCCGTTGGGCGAGGGAGGCGTGTATTTGTAGATGGAAAGATCCCAACAATGGAGGCTCGGGGTGGGGAGGAAGGAGCGTGGTAACTTCTTGAGGCGGTGCGGTGGAACCCGAACGCCGGGCGAACAGGCAACGATTTCAATCTGACGCGCCACTGCTGGGACCTTTCGTCCACTGTACCAAATGACCCCGTACTAATGATCACATTTTAGTACCAAGTTTAATGGATAGTACCTCAGAAGTCCCCCATGATCCTCTTTAGTACCGGTTAGAGGTTTCATCCGGTACTAATAGGTGACCTTTAGTACTAGGTGGAGCTCCCACCCAGTACTAAAGAGCTCCTATCCGCCACCTTATCCATCCCCCCGCTACCCGGCCGCTTCTTATCCATCCGCCTCCCCCTTCCCCTCTCTCTCTCAGCACCCCCTCCTCTCCTCCTCTGCATCCCCTCCCCTCCCCCTTCCGCTCGCCCCTCACCGGCAGTGAGGAGCAGCGGCGGGGCGAGGTGAGGCGGCGGTGGCGGTAGGATGGGAGCGATGGCGGGAGGGCGGGGGCCGCCAGGGGCTGGGGGTGGGGGCTGTAGGATGGAGGGAGCGGCGGCGGGGGCCGGGGTGCGAGGGCCGGCGGCGGGATTTCAATTTTTCTATTTTTTAATACCCTTTTAGTATTGGTTATTTCAACCGGTACTAAAGACCCCTAATATCGAACTAGTAATACTGGTTACGCAACCGGTATTAAAGGGCCCAATCGATACTGATAAGACTTTCCCCAGTAGTGCGCCGTCACGAAGCCCCGAAGGAAGGAGCTATGGTTGGAATTGGATGCCGGAAGGGAGTTAAGGCTTCATCTTCTTGCTTGCCAATGAAAAAGGAAACAAATCCACGGTACTATCACCTTTCCGAAAATAAGCAAGAACAAATCAGTGCAGAAGTAGCCGTTGTGCTCTCCTGCTGCATCATGACTTATGATGCCTTAGGGTGCGTTTGGTTCCAAGGATGAAGTGGGACGGGACGGGACGATCCCACTTCGTCCCGCGTTTGGTTGGAGGACAGGTGGGACGGGGACATCCCTAGAAGAGAATATTCTCTCTATATGCGGGATACCCCCGTCCCTCCAAAACGAGCGGACGGGGGCGTCCCACTTCGTCTTCGTCAACGCTGTTTCTTCGCGGGCGCGGTCGGAGCTCCCGCGGAGAGGGCGGGCGCGGCAAGATGCGGCCGCGGCCAGAGCTCCCGCGGATGGGGCCGCGGTCGGAGATCCGGTGGGCGAAGGCGGGTGCGGCCGGAGCTCCCGCGGCCAGAGCTCCCGCGGCCGGAGCTCCCACGGGCGGAGGCGGGCGCGGCTGGGGCTCCCGCAGGCGGAGGCGGGCGCGGCCGGGGCGGACGCGGGTGTGGCCGGGGCGGATGCCGGCGGAGGCGGACGCGGCCGAGGCAGACGCGGGCGAAGGCGGGCGCGGCCGGGGCGGATATGGCCGGAGGCGGGCGCGCCTGGGAGGATCAGGAGGTGGCGGGGTGGAGCAGGGGTGGCGTGGGCGTGCCAGGGGCGGCGGCGGGGTGGATCGGGGGGCGGCGGGGTGGATCAGGGGGCGAACGCAGGTGTGACCCAGGGGCAGCGGAGGCGAGCAGGGGCGACGCCGCGGGTGGAGCAGGGAGGCCAGCGTGGCGCAGGGAGGAGGAAGAAAACGTCGTTAGTATGACGAGTGGGGCCCACAAACGGTGTCTAACGGAAGGAGAAAACGATGCTCATCCCATCTGTTGCAATCTCTCCAACCAAATAAAAAATTAGAACGAACCCATCCTATTCAACCAAACATGAAATGGGATCATCCCATCCCAAAAAACTGGGATAGGACCATCCCGTCCTACATTATCTCCCATCCAAACGCACCCTTACAGAAGCAGAGCGCCTGAAGGGACTTAGGATCCATTGTATGATTCTAAATGGTTGATTTTTTTTTAATTTTAACCCTTTTTTAATATAATTTTAAAAATAACCCCTCCCAACAAATATTTCCATCCGATGACTTTTGGTCTTACCAATCCGCATAGCGCGACAAGATCACGTTGTCGCGTCACATGCATTGGCGCAACAAGGCATTTGGCTACTAAATATGAACTGGCTATTTTTCCAACACTTGCGAGCTACCCTAAGAGGAATAGAGGGATAATACTTTGAAATTATAGATTTCAAAATATGTAGCACTTAGCCTTGGGGTGTTAATAAAATGAAATCTTTACACCTTATACAATATGCATGCTGAGTTTCGTGACATTTGGAGCTTAAATACTATTTTATTAAGATGACCCAAAATAACAGTAGCCCTCACATGGATATAGGGATAATACATAGCCTACTTTGAAACTATAGATTTCGAAATATATAACTCTTAGCCTTATGTATGTTCCTAAAATGGATTATTTACACCTTACGCAATGCGCACACAAAGTTTTGTAACATTAGAAGTTCAAATACTATTTTATTTAGATGATTCAAAGTAGGTAAATTGAAATTGGTGTCCTTTGTCAAACTAGGCACGATGGCGCGACAAAATTACGTTGTCGCGCCACATGCATTGGCGTGACAGGGACATTCCACATCATCGGCTCCTGCCAGCGTGGTGGCCTTGTCGCGCCAATGCATATAGGGCGACAACGTGATCCTGTCACGCCACACGGATTGGCGCGACCAAAAGGATCACTGGATGGAAATATTTATCAGGAGGGATTATTTTTAAAATTATATTGAAAAAGGGTTAAAATTAAAAAAATTCTAAATAGTTTGATTTTTGGATGGCAACCATATTTGCCACAAAATTGAAGATATCATGATGGTAGCTTTTCTCCAATCAATTTCATTTCACAAGTTGTTGGACTAAAACAAGGGAGGAGGAAAGGAACTAAAACAAGGGAGGAGGAAAGGAAAAGGTGCACGTGAAAGTATACGATCTTTCTAATCTGATGCTCATATTCATTCCAGGCTTCCATTGCAAGCTAAAACGCTTGGAGTATAGAGGTTAACACCTTATACATAGAGCATGACAGCCATGGTCAAGCTTAAATATTTAAGAGAAACAACCCCTTAAACAAAACACGAAAACCTAGAACACCAATATGTTGATGCCAAAGGATTGGCTTATGATACTTGGTATTTATGAGAAGCCCTCACATGACAACTTAGGTTGTCGTGCACTTGAAGCACCTGCTGTTGGTCTCGCACCTGAACAGCTTGCTCCCAGTGCTGCAGAAATTTACAAATTCAAAATTGCATCAGCTTCGTTGAAGGTATCGATTTGTCCCCACATGAGCTGTGCCGTTACGTAAGGGTGGGGCAGGGGTTTGGGGGTTTTCTCGACCTGCGTGAGAAAATCTTCTTCTTAAAAAAATACCCGAGATCTGTGTTACCTCTGCAGATCGAGTTTTTTTTATAATGAAAAGGAAAAGATACCGTCAGTTAAGTGTGATATTTGTGAGAAATCTAACCACGTTACAGAGAGATGTTGGAAAAATAAGAATTGACATAAGTGCAAGAGGAAATGCCATAGAAAAAGATGTTGCAAAATGAATTATGAGAACAAAGCTAATTTCAGAAGAAAAGGATATTAACTCGGAAGAATATATTTACTTTTGTCAAACTGTTCAGAATGAAAAAGGTAATAATATTTGGGTGATTGGTAGCGGTTGCTTGCACAAACCATATGGCATGTGACCTAAAAATATTTTGAAGTTTGGATTCATCATATCAAGTTAAGATACACATGGAAATTGGTATTATAGCTTACTATCTATCTATACTACATCTATACTATAATCTATACTATAAGATCCAAAACAATTGAAAATATTTCCCACCTGCATATCACCTCCCGTACCTTATTGTTTTGACTGTGTTGCTGCTGAATCAGAGAACGAGATGCACTGGCAGAGCTACTCATTGGCCAAGGTGGGCCACGGCCCCCCTGCCCAACGACAGTTTGGGAAGAGCCAAGCATACCAGCCTTCTCGTTGTCCATTGACTCATAAACATGCAACAACAATTTCAGCCATTTAGCAGTTCATCTAGAAAGAAACAGAGGTCCTGCGTGATCTGATCATGCCCTTCCAGCAAGCAAAGCAAGACCTTGGCCCACTCAATCGCTCGGTGATAACGAGTCCTTTACTTCCGCACCTCCCAAGCGCTCCCCAACCACTGCAACTGCAAGCTGCCTGCTTGTTGCTCTTTGTCGATAAGTAAGGTTGTTCATTTGCTTCTTTATGTCTTTCTCTTGTTTCTAAACCACGAGAGCTTTGCTGGCACTAAGACTAAGCGGACTGTAGCAATCGGCCCTTTCTTACATTGATTCCTAGCTCCACCACTGATGAGATGCATCTATCACAACCGGCTCATATTGAGCTAGTTGCGATGTGTAGGGAGCAAGCCCCACATCTTTCTGCTCTCCATCCCATCTCTAGTTATTTCTTGCAATGAAGACCACACGATCGGAGCGATTGGAGATAAGGGCGGGTGTCGGTCAGTGTGGTTTTTTTTACCACAGTGGATGGCTAGCGTGTGCTGGCAGCGTGACGGCATGCTGCGATAGTTCGATGCGTGTGCTGGAGTAGGGCGAGCTAGGTGTAGTGGAGTTTTGTGACGTCGAGTGTAAGGCGGCTGAGCAGTTGGGGGGGGGGGTGCCCTGACGCTGGTTCATGGTGAAAAGGATGACGACAGGAAGGAATTACCTTGGTGGAGACATATAATTACTGCAGTGGCACGTCGTGGCAAGGGGAGGGGCGAGCTGGGGAAGGGGTATGTGGGGTCGTGAGGTAAGCTGATGTGGGCTGTAGCGTAGGAGAGGACGGGGAAGGAAAATGAGTAGGTTATATTGGGCTGAAAGAAAGAAAATGGAAGAGAGAAGGGTTGGCGGGTTGGGCTTGATGGGAGGATTGGGCTGTGTTTGTTTAGAGGTTAGGGTAGGTTTTATGTTTATTTTGCAAGAGTTTTGACTTTTAAGGGACTTAAGTTTGAATAGAGAGAGGTGCTTTGAGAAACCTAGGGTTCAATAGAGTGGGAGCAAACAATGCAACACACAAACTTATGTTTATGCAGGTTTGAAAGTAAGAAATATTTTTGGATCATTATAGTTAATAAAATAAACAAATAATTGAGTTTGTAGTAAAAATTAAAAGGCTAAATTTTTAGTGACTTTAAAATACTTTAAAAAGTGGGATGTTACAGTCTGGTGCTGGGTGTTTATGTTGATGATACGGTGATCACTGTGGCTGTAGCAGCTCTGGTATTCAGAAGTTCAAGAAGGAGATGACGACTGAGTTGTTCAAGATGAGCGTGATCTGGTTTTGCTGCACTATTATCTTGGTATTGAAGTAAAGCAGCAGACTGATGGCATATCTCTCAGTCAGAGCAACTATGCTGCGAAAACTTTAGAGAAGGCAGGGATGGCGATTGCAGTACATGCGAGATACCCATGGAACCTCGGCCACAAACTCAGTAAGGAGAGCACCTGTCCACCTGTTGTGGATGGAACAACTTACAGAAGTTTGGTTGGTACCCTCAGGTACTTAATCAATACACGGCCTGATCTCTCTTTTTCAATAGGGTATTGAGTAGGTTCATGGAAGAGCCACATGATGAAGATCATCTTGCAGCAGTGAAAGATATTCCAAGGTACATTGATGGGACATGTGGCTGGGGTCTGTTCTTTGCTAGGAAGAAGAATGAGCAGCCAAAATTGATGGGTTTCAAGTGATAGTGATCTGGCTGGAGAAGTTGATAGCCGAAAGTGGTGGCTTCTTCCTGGGTAATAGTCCGGTGAGCTGGTAGTCGGCAAAACATAAGTGGTGGCTTTGTCTAGCTGTGAAACTGAGTATATAGCTGCTGCAACTATTGCCTCTTATGCTGTTTTTGGATGGCACTGATGCTTACTGAGGTCTTGGATTCAAAGGTACCAGGCACGTGCTAAGGGTGGACAACAAGTCAGCCATCTCCTTGATTAAAAATCTTGTGCATCACGACCAATGCAAACACACTGATACACGCTTTCATGATTTCATCTAATCTGGGAGTATGCCAATAATGCAACAATGCCCAAATTTAACTGAAGCTCATGGGAACATATGAGCGGTTAGGAGACATTCCCACAAAATATTTGTGCGGAGTCAAGTTTCAGGAGCTTTGTAAGAAGATTGGTCTACTTCAGGTAGAGTAGAGTTTACAAGATTTAGGAATAATGTTGAATAATTATTCTTGTGCTCGAGTTAGTTGTTTGCTCAACCAATTGTCGATGTAGGGCGCATGGCCAGGGATAGCTAATCGTGGTTGGGCTCTGACGTACTCATGCTCCTAATGTTTGGGATGGAAGGCATCATGAAGGGAGAGTGGCGCACGCATCTTGGCCCAGGGAGGCCGGAGTTTCAGTTTGTAATCCGTTGCTTAATCAAAGAATGAGTCCAGAACACGCTACTAGTTGCAGCACAAAAAACAAGACCGCGACCCTCTGTTTCTTCACTGCGTTTGTTTTCTTGAGCTCGCCGGCAAGGCGGCGACATGGACAAACGTCGTTACTCCAGCGAACTCTGAAATGCAGGCGAGGTAGTTGAAGCTCCGAGAGTTGGGATGATGGCGAGCTCCGATGATGTTTCTCGGTGGTTGGGATGCAACTCCAGATGTGCAACGGAGGTCCATCTGGTATTCGATCTAGACTTCTAGTGGCTGGTGAGGCGCAGGAACCAGGAGCAACCCATAACCCCTCTAAGCTCGGCAACAAGTTAAAGGAACCCATGGCCAGAAAGCAGAAGCATCGTCGGATATGATTTTGCCATGGACTGAATAAGCTCCCAAATTCAGTAGAAACGTGTTTATCAATCGATCAGCCTATACTATGACACGATGATTTTATTAATTTTTAATTTAAGCAACGGATATCTTTATTCGACGAGGAAGCTGGTAGTATTATACATAGCGTGATGTCTTTATTCGACGAGTGCACAGTGCACGGAAGCTCTGGTAGCTAGTATTATATATAGTGCGTGACATTGCATAGATTTGACGCGGATTATATTCCACGTAATCTCCAATTCTCCATGCATGCTCGAAACGGCCAGATCATCTAAACAGGACGCTTGCATCTATGTTCGTTCACGAAGAGCTTCATGTCATCCATGAACTTGCCGGAATCGGCGAGCTCCGGGAACGCGTAGAAGCCATGGAAGGCGTCCGGGTACTCGACCACCCTCACCATCTTCCCCTTCCGGCGCAGCGTGTCCACGTACCTCGCGTGCCAGTCCTTGAGCAGGTCGAACCCGCCGACTGCCACCATCGCCGGAGGGAACGTCCCGGCCAGCTCAACACCCTCGCCGCAGACGCGCGCCGCCGGGTGGTCCCGGGTGGCGCCCTCGGGCAAGAACTCCCTCCAGTAGTGATCCGCCCGCGCCATCGACAATGTGCGGCAGGCTTTGTCGAACGCCAACTCGGCTACCGTCCGCTCCTCCCCGCCGAAGAACGGCTGTATCAGGATCGCGCCGGCCAGGCGGAGGCGCAGGGGAGGAGACGCCGCCGCCGACATGGACGCCCAACGCTGGGCCACGTGGTGAACCATGTTGCCGCCGGAGCTGTCGCCGGCGAGGAAGCAGCTGGAGAGGTCAACGGGGACCGGTACCAGGTCGGCTGGCAGGTCGGTGCCGTCGAGGTAGCGAAGCGCGGCGACTCCGTCGTCGTAGGCCGCCGGGAAACGATGCTGTGGGGCGAGGCGGTAGTTCACGGACACGACGACGGCCCCGACCTCGCGGCAGAGCCGGCGGCAGAACGAGTCGTAGGTGCGGGACGCCGCCGACAGGAGCGTGAAGCCGCCGCCGTGGAAGAACACGACGACGGGGTACGGGATGTCGGCGGCGGCGACGGCCGAGGGGGAGAAGGAGAACACGCGCGCCCAGATGCCAAGGGAGGCGTCGATGCCGACGTCGGCGGATCGGACGAACTCCGAGGGGTCCGGACGGGGCGTGGCGCGCTTCTTCCGGTCGCCGAGGGAGAAGAGGGAGCGCCGGATGCTGCCGTCCACGCGGTGAACGAGTGCAAAAGCGGTCGTCTGGATGCGCACCGTCCACGGCAGGGACGGCGGCTTCCGGCGGGCGCTGTCTGAGCCGGCCATTTCTTTCTTTATTTGCTTGAAAGTGTGGTGACACTCCAGTCCCTTGCGGTATATATACTGCGTTGCGGTAGTACCTTCTAATCCTTGTGTGCTTACACTCTACGTCGTCCCTGTGCTCGAACAATTTCTTTCCACGTCTCTGTGCTCAACCTGTGCGTGATGAATCATTGCGTGTTTGATGAGAAGATGATCCGTCAAGGTCCGGAGGCTGCGGGGTATCGGTCTGCTCGTGCCGTTGGATCCAAGATCTGTGGATAGAATTAAAGAGAGAGAGCAGAGAGAGTCCATCCGACTGACACTCAAGTCAGAAACAACGCGGCATCATCTGTCCTGGGCTCCTGGCGCAGCGCAGCCAACTCACTGGTTCGCGCGGCGCGCGGACGGATGCCGCCCGGCATGTGAATTGTGATGCAGATGGAGGACGTGGTAATCCAGCTGAATGTTCTCACGTACATTAGCATTTTTTTAGTACATGAACAAGCTGGTTCTGTATTGTTCCTCTTTTGCATGAAACATAAGTCTATCACTTTCTGCACTTACCAAAACATATATCACATTTTGGTTATTTGATTTGCATTACTGAATGATATACTAGAATATTTGAAAGTGCTATAACGAAAACCAGATACTTGTTAAAGCATGTCCTGAATACAAGTCATACTACCCAGTCATAACTCATAACATTCTATTCTACTACATAAACAACTTTAATTAGACAAGACACAAACATCATGGTAGCAAGCTACCCCGTTTTTATCAAACGGTTAAGGAGATAGTAGATCACTCAGTAGCCCAGCAGGTCCTCTTACAGGAAGATTTAAGGTACCTATGTAAAACAAAAGGGCACATATAATCAATTTGAAATAAGAGTGAGAGTAGTCCTCACGAAATGGCAAAATGTTAAGCGAGCTCAAAATATGGATAACTGCTATAGCCATTAATGAAAAAATAACTTCACTTGAACCCAACATGTAACTTGATATACATATTGTTAACTAAGACAATATTACTAAACAAAATGAGCCATGCTTTGCTTATTTTATTTTAATTGGCAGGATCTGAGGCAGTGCAAGGAGCAGTGGAGTTTACAGTCCGACATCTATTAACATGGTGTTCTAAGGGGGGATGTATGAATGTTTAGGATATGTTTTCTATGCGGTATCTGAGTTCAAAATCAGAACATGCAACTTACATAAGGGAAAACCTAGCTTCTTTGAATAACCAAATCTTCAAATGCATGATTCCGTGAACAAAATATGGATCAATGCTAAATCAATCAAAATGAGCTGGATATAGAATGGCAGCTGCCAATATAGATGTTAGCATTCACTTAGAGGGGAACAAAAATCAGTACAGTTCCACTAAAAATGGTAGCAGAGTAATAAGATACTGCTGCAGAAGATGCAAAAAGTAAAGAGGAAGTAACGTAGCCAACACAATAGTGAGTAATCTGTTTGTGTAAATTAGATAATCATTGCTCACTTTACAACTGCAGCAACTAACAGCACCAAACGCATAATGTTAACACCTAAACAACTCAATGCTTCTAAAAAAGTATCATGTGATGCGTCAGATTCTTCATACTTGTAGTTTAGTTGAAACTTGTGGATAGTGCTTTCTAGTATGGCTCGTTTATATTTCTATACAACACACAAACCAGCAAGTGCACACATGCAAATTTCTAACAATTACATCTCTCTAACTGCCTAGGCATTTTCTTCACATGGTTTAATAATTTCTACATATTTTGGCAAATTGCAGACATAGATGGAATATGTGTGTGTTCTTAGTTAACTCACATCAAGGTCCAGAAACCATATCAGTCTGTTGAATATTAACATGCTCGAGTGGTATGCCATAAGTACTCAATATTTCCAAAGTTTCCTGAACCCGCCCATCAACTTCTTCACATTTGAGGTCAACTATCTTAAGATGACTGCATATAAATGAGTGTTCTGATCGTTTGTAACTACTTTCAGTTCCCACTCGATCTTTTGGCACCTAAAGGGGAGAAAATTGTTTACAAAGATCAGTCAAGTGCCAACAATGGATGGTGCTAACACTATATAGCTACTCAAATATATAAAAGAAATACAATACCTTAGGAAGCTGGAGAACCAGCTTCTCCATAATTGGTGAGTGTTGGAGGAAGCAAGTTAACACATTACGGTCAGCAGCAACACCAGGACACCATGCACTAAGGAACAAAGTCTTTAACTTGCAAAATGTAGGGCACAACTTTAAATCCCTGTTGACAATAAACTGGGCAGAGTGCAAAAGATCAAGATCATATATGAGATTTAATAAATATTAGCAGTAAATGTTAAGTGAACCATGCAGAAGATCATCTTTTATTTGTTTGATTGCATGGAAGGAAGAACAAAACACATTGCAGCTTGCATTAAGCGAATGGTAATCATCACAAACTGAACCAGTACAAGCAAACGTACCACTGTTGAATCAACGGAGAGCTCCAACTCTGTAACTTGAGATAAACCTTTCAAAAGCAAGCACTCACCACGCCGATCATTAGCACCATGGTCAAAATCATAGCATCACAAACATGTATGATCACCACAATCCCCATAGGTACTCTTAGAACATTTGTTCTCACAGTCTTTAACTCTGACAATCACCAAAACTAACAATGGCATGTTTTCGAGCAGCGGAGTCCTATGGGTACACTCACTTAAGACCAGCGAAATAAGACCTGGCATATAAATCCTAGCACGAAAGGAACGTGTCACAAAGTAACAGCTTGTAATGCTGAGATGTTTCAAGAATGGGGATGGCACATTCCCATTAATATCACATTCTTTCATCTTGAGGTTGACCAGCGTAGGACAGCCTGAGAAATCGAGAGTGCTCCTTTTCAAAGTCACCTTTGAAGATCCAATATTTTGAGGTGCTGGGAGATGATAGGCACATTTGGTAGCTCCAGAGGCAGGTCCCAATTTTCAACATAGATGCCAAGGCTGGTGTGCAATGAGATTACACGAGCTTGGCACAGCAAAGCGATCTGGAACCCCGTATTCACATCCACATCATAGGTGGGCAAGAATGGCTTGAAACTGAAGTCACACTCATTGAGATTGAATGAGTCCAGGCGGGTACCAGGGTGTTGTAATAGGAGCAGATTGTCAACGTACTAAATAAACCATCTGGGATTGTCACAATCCTTGACACCAGTGACGCACAGGGCAGGGGCAGATTTCCAGAGGTCAAGCCAGCACCGGGCGAGCAGCGACGTAAACCACCTCATGCATGGGAAGGAAGGACATCACATGGTGGAGGAGTTCGTCAGGGAGGGCGCTGATGCGGTCGGCCCCACTTGCCATGGACACCTTCTTGGCCTCCCATAGCACTGCCTGGATGGAGATTAACAGTTGAGTTAAGCTGACTTAGAAAAGGTTAAACTCAAGGTTCACATAGCAGAAATACTGTTCATGTTTCATGTTTGACAGATCTCTATTAGTTTGGAGAAATTGTAACACAATAAAGCGAAACCACAATTTGAGTCATGTTCTTCATTGCTTCAAAGCATTTCGTGGCGTCACTATCTTTAACTTGTACAGAAAAGTCATACTTAACTACTCAAGAAATGTAAATCATTCAAGCATTGCTTCCCTGTGCTATTTCTTAGCCTATCCATATTCCATTCCCTCGATGCCTCCAAGCCGATTTATTCTGTACTTTATTTGCAAAAGTGTACGATAGACAATTCATCCAGTGAGAAAACTGCTGCTCGGAGATGATCGGATGGAATAGCGATATTTACCTGTGGCCTGCTGCCTGCAGGCTGCTGCGGAACTGGCGAGCCACGTGCTTGCAGTCGCCGCCGCCTTGCCCGATGCTGCGCCAACGCCTACCTTGCTCGGGACAACCAGAGGCCGGAAGACCGGAGCCCGCGGGCCGCCTCTCCCTTCCGGCGAGCCGCAGCTGCGCCTGAGGTCAAGAGGCAACGCCCACGACCCTCTCGGTCTCGGGCGCGCGGTTGCTTTCCTCGCGACGGCAGTGTGGAGGCGTGGTCGGCAGCGACGAACGGCGGCGCCGCTTGGGATGTTGGTTGGGAGATACGACCGTTAGGGTTGAGCGGGTTGGATTGGGCTAGATTCATGGGCCAGGTTACTGCGCTGAGAGAGCTACATACAATAACAATTTGGCCCACCAACAAAGCGACGGCGCGGTTTCCCCCAGCTGGATGGAATCAACCGTACATCAGAAATAGCTCTACTGGTTCACCTGAACAATAACGTAAGTCGTCAACTGAATTATCACTTGACCTGTTCAACTACCACTAGAGAAATCTTAACGGTTATGCAACCGGTACTAGCAAATCCGGTACTAGAGGGGTCCTTTAACACCAGTTGTAATAACTGGTACTATATGGTATTAAAAAATTAAAAAAAACAAATCCCCTGCTGGCCCCGCCCTCCCTCCGCCCGCCGGCAGCCCCCTCCACCTCCTCCTCCTCCCCCTCCTCCGCCCACCACCGGCCCCGCTGGCCCCAGCCTCCCTATGCCCGCTGCCGGCCCCCTCTACCTCCTCCGCCTCGTCTGCTCGCCGCCGGCCCCTTCCACCTCCTCCGCCTTCACCCTGCCTCCGCCTCCTCCACCGCCGCTAGCCCCATCCACCTCCACCTCCTCTGCCTCTGCCAGCCCCTCCCCCGCCTCCTCCGCCCCCTCCGCCCTTGTCGTCGGCCTCCGCGCCCGCTCCGGCCGCCCACCCGCCGTCGCTCCGCCGGCCGCTCCCTGCCGCCCTGATGGCCGCCGCCACCTCACCTCGCCCCACCACTGCTCCTCACCGCCGGTGAGGGCCGCACGGAGGGGGGAGGGGAGGGGAAGCAAAGGGCGGCGCTGCGTCGCGTTGCTGCGAGAGAGGAGATAAAGTGTGGGGAGGAGAGGGGAGGGGAGCAGATGGGAGAGAGAGAGATAGAGAATGGGCGGACGGGAGCAGTAGGATAAGAATTATTGCTGAGAGAGAGGGAGAAAGGGGGGAGGGGCCGACGGTTGGAGCTTTAGTACCGGGTGGTAGCACCATTCGGTATTAAAGGTAACCCTTTAGTACCGGGTGGAGCCCCCACCCGGTACTAAAGAGCCTTCGGGGATCTCAAATTTGGACCCGGAACTAATGCTAACATTAGTACTGGTCCAAATGTGACCGGTACTGAGGTCGTGGACGAGAGGTTATTTTTCTAGTAGTGTACATTTGGCACTAACTTTTGAATGAGAAATAGTTGGCTAATGCAAGACAGACCACAATTGAAATTTTCTTTTAGCATATATAGTAGTAGGCAACAGTGGAGTAACGGTGGAAAGAGTTCACTGTATGCAAAAGTTTTTGCTTGTCAAATATCAGAATGGAATGACATGTTGTAATGGCAGGTGAAAATGCGGAAAATGCAACACAGCATACATACTGCATTACTTCTCCACTATTCAGAGTTTCAGGGACTTGCACGATGTCTTCATCAGTTCATCCTGATATGCACTAATTAATGCTTTGCAATATGAAGCGGTGGAAGTGTGGATGATGTAGAGCATGATATATGACACAAACAATTAAATCACACAGTTCGTGGATGATATAGAGCATGGTATAGGAAATCGGTTCACCTGGCGTCAAAAGAATATATGTATTAAGCCTACTGCATGCCATTGAGAAGGAATAAAACGTTACAGGTTCGTGGATGTCAGAGTCCGTTTGCCAGTTCGCACGATCAGTTGTAGATGTAATCTTCAGCGATCTAAAAGAAAAGATGTAATCTTCAGCAGGGATTATGTTCACCTAGGCACCTTGATAAACAACAATGAAGACATCGCAAATTAGCTTTACATGATACTTCCCTCCATCCTAAAAATAATCTCAAATTTATCCAGAAATAATATAAGGGCACTTACAATGCCTGTCGGTGGGTCGTCTTTTGGTTCCACGGTGGCCAAAAAAAGATGACAAAAAAAGATGACGTGGACATCAGTTAATGAAGGGAGAAGAGAGCGCCGTCGCCTCGCGAAGGGACGACGGGAGCTCGTGCTCCAAAGCCTTATTGCCCGCTCCAGCAGCGTTGCACGCCCACACGACGGCGGAGCTCGATCCCGTACGGCGCCAGAGACTTGGCGCGGGGCATGGGAACATGGTGGCCAAATTCCTTCCCTCCGCACCAATTTCCCCCGTAAAACTACTTCCCCTTCGGCTCCCCAATCCGTTCCCAACCCTCGAAGAAATCGAAGATGAGTCGAGGTCAGGTAGATGCGGCGGCGACCCGTGATTTACTAGAGGCGGAGGCGGCGCAGGAGCGGAAGGCCGCCACGGTGTGGGAGTGGAAGGGGGCGGCGTCGGCAAAGCATCAGAAGGGGGTGGTGTCGGCACCAGTGCAGAAGGAGAATGGCGTGGCGGCGGCACTACGGAAGGGGAAAGGGGGTGGTGGCGACTGTCGTGGTGGAGCAGCAAGGCACGACAGCAGCAGAAGGTATTGACTCCTTTCAATCCCCATCGTCCTTCAGCGACCCCAACCTCACCGGCACCCCAACGTCCACCGGCTGTTTTCCATCGGCTGCAGCTTTCTGGAACCAAGGAATTGGTGGTAGTCCGATTGCTCATCCATGGATGCGTCCTCAAGCTTTGGATCAATCAACATGGTAATAAATCAATCTCAATTTTTATGAGCCTGCTCTCAATTTTTATGAGTTTGCTCTGAATCAGTGATTGCAGTCAAATTAGGTCTAAATAGTTTGCTCTGAATCAGTGATTGCAGTCAAATTAGATCTAAAATTGTTATGGAGCTTTCTATAGAAAAGTAGTGATCTAAAATTCTATGGAAAATAGGTAGGATGTGATTTGATAACTGCTTGTGATTTTTCCTGAGCAGTAGCATACATCTTGGTTCCGTAGTTCTTTTAGGAGTACCAAGGATGCATAGTCCTGTTAACATGGCATCACTCTCCTGCTTTAGGTGTTTAGGTTATCTTAGCTATTGTCTTGGACATGAGTTAGAGCACTGTAATTCACATACATTGTTCATGTCCTTCATGCTTTACTTTGACAGGTTCCTTTGCTTTACCTTGATAGGTTCAGTAGTTAGAAAATGTCAGTAGTGTAACTTGAGATCCTGGTACTGGGATAAGGCTGCTTGTTTAGTTCCACATTTTCTTTGGTGGATCTTGAAAGCACCGAATGTAGAAATATTTCAACTTGGAACATGCTTGTGGATAACTGCTTGTGATGAGGAAGTACTGAAAGCACTGAATGTAGAAATATTTCAACTTGGAACATGCTTTTACTGAATATTCTTTGAGCTGATGCTTTTACTGAATGCTTCAACTTGGGACAAGCTTCAACTCTATTGACATACATGATGTACAAATGTTAATGTGTCAAAATGACGTGTTCAGTAATTTAATCCTTTATCCAATTGTACTGTTTTCTGCAGGGATAATGATTCAACACTACCTGGTGGCATCACAAACTTTATCAAGAATCATCCTCAGATGTCTCAAAATTGTCACTTAGTTGGGGGACCTTCTCATTTTGTCCCATTCAAACCGCCACGACCTTTGGACACTTCGCCATCATAAGAAGAAACAACAACCCCTTATTCATCACTAATTAATGATAAGTGTATTAATGTCGACAGTGGGGATGATGTTGTTAGGACCGAGAAGCGAATCCTGTGGACATAAGAAGAAGATGTTAGGCTGGTGAGTTGCTTAATTCAGGTACTTTGTTTTTCAGTTACATTGTAATTCAATTACAACAATATAATATCATTGTAATTCAATTACAACAATATAATACTTTCTATACTATTATAGATGAGCTCTTGGTTGCTTAATTTGATGGACTCATCCCAAGGAGCTGATAGGAAGAATGAGCAGTATTGAGTTGATGTTATTGATACGTACAACCAAACTACTCCCGGCAATAGGAAAAGAAATCTTAAGCAAGCTAAGGACAGGTGGCACAAAATTAATAGATGGACAGACCTTTTCCACAATGCTTAGTTGAAGGCTCAAAGAGTTTTCACTAGTGGATACAATGATCAAATGTGGATTGATAAGGCACATCACTTTTATATGGTAGACAATGAACTTGGGCCTTTTGTTTTAATGGATATGTGGTATGCTATAAAAAACGAGGCAAAGTGGGTAACATACAACGATGGGCTAAATGCACGTAAAAGAAAGGGTTCAGATAAGGAAGTGGCAGGTAAAGATTTAGATGTTGTAGATGCTGAGGAGAATGTAAATTGCCCTAGGCCAATTGGGCAAAAACAAGCTAAATAGGCTGCCAAGGAAAATAAGATCAAGTCCAAGCTTTGTGACAATGATATTGAGAAGCTCCATACACTGGGAAGAATCCAATCTGAAGATCATGCAAACCGGCTTAAGGTATTGGAAGTACAGCAAAAGTTATCATCTGATAAGCTTGAATCAGCAAAGCTTGCTTATCTTACAGCAAAGGAGCAAAAGGAGGCAGCAAAAGACCAAAAGGAGGCAAAAAGGTATGAAGCTGAAGCTATGATGTTTGAGACCAATAACCGTCTTCTCTCGCAAGATGTGGGACTAATGTCAGAAGAAGAAAAGGCTGACCATGCAGCAACAATGAAATCTTTGAAGAAGAAATTATTTGCTGAATTTAAATAAAGTATGCTTTAATATTACTTAAACAAACTACTTAATTTCTGAAACATGGCATGTTAAATTCAGAGAACCTTATTTTGAAGCAGTTGCATCACGAGATCTTCGTATATGGCATGCATTTTTTGGTACTGTTGGCGCTTATAATAATATCAATGTGCTGAATAAGTCACCGCTATTCATTGAGGCGATAAAAGGAGAAGCCCCTAGAGTACAATATATTGTAAATGGAACGCAATATGACACAGGATACTATCTTGCTAATGGGATATATCTAGAGTGGGCTGCCTGTAGGGATATGAGGTAGGCTACACTAGCACAAATCAAAATTTCTACCGCGTATAACCAGGAAGAACTGCCGTATAAGGATCACGGGATTACCACTCGACGCACTACTGGTGCGGAAGATGTAGATATGCGTCGATGCAGTGAAGACGATCACGTAGTCGTACGTAGTCGATCAACGTAGTCGTACGTAGTCGATCACGTCATGTCCAGCAGCTCCTCCACGTGCAGCAAGATCGCCTCCGGTGCCGCGGCTCGTCGTCGGCTCGTCGTGGCTCGTCGGCGGCTCGTCGATGGCTCGTCCAAGTGCTGCAGGCGCAACACCTCCAAGGTATCCACACGTGCAGGGAGGAAGCGTCGCAAGCCGGACTGCTAGATCCGCGAGTTGCAACAGGCGAGGGCGTGGGAGGCGCGGCAGGTGTGTTTCGCCAAAAGGTGTGAACCCTAGGGCGCCCCCACCCCTCTATTTATAGAGGTTCCTGATGGGCCTCTGGATCCGAGGCCCATTAGTACTTCTAAACCTAATCCAACTCGGATCAGATCCGAATTGGGCTTCCAGCCCCTTAAGTGTGTGACCCTATGGGTTCGGATACGTATAGACATGGCCCGAGTACTCCTACTCGGCCCAATAGTCGGTAGCAGCCTCTAGCAAGACGTGCCAACTCCTATACGCACACGAAGATCATATCAGACGAACCATCACAACATAATATACATGCTATTCCCTTTGCCTCACGATATTTGGTCTAGCTTCAAGCCGACCGCTCTTTCTCGATCCTGTGATTCGGAATCTCTTTGTAGGTTAACTCTTAACCGTACGTAGCATGGCCATGCATTTTCGGATCCGATCACTCGAGGGGCCCAGAGATATCACTCTCAATCAGAGAGGGGCAAATCCCATCTTGATTGACCATGTCTCATAGCATGCTTCTTGACAAACCCGAAAGCTACCTTTATAACTACCCTGTTACGGCGTAGCGTTTGATAGCCCCTAAGTAGATCGATCCACATCTAGAATACATGCGACAATCTCAGGTCTAAGGACAAAGCGTATATGTTGTTTAAAGAGAGAACTACTTCTCGTGTTGGGTCAGTCCTAGCACATGTCTCCACATGTGTCCACATTATTAGTTCAACATCTCCATGTCCATGACTTGTGAAACATAGTCATCAACTAATACATGTGCTAGTCTAATATTCATGTGTGTCCTCACATGAACTCCGACTAGGGACAACTTTAGAACAACCATACAAGTAAAGAGTTTCACATACAATGCACATAATTGCAAATCAATTCAAGTAGCCTTCAATGGGTATTCAATGAACACAACATACAAATCATGGATACAAATGGAATATGATCATCTCTATGATTGCCTCTAGGGCATACCTCCAACAGTCTCCCACTTGCACTAAAGTCAATCTAGAAGGTACCTAATACCCATAGCTCTTACATGCGCATCATGCTTAGCCTGCGGGAGTGGTTTTGTCAACGGATCAGAAATGTTCAGATCCGTGTGTATTTTGCATATCTTGATCTCACCCCGGTTAACGAAGTCTCAAATGAGATGAAATCGCCGCATTACGTGTTTGTTCTTCTGGTGGTTCCTTGGCTCCTTTGCTTGCGCAATTGCCCCATTGTTATCACAGTAGAGATTCAATGGGCTGGACGCATTCGGGAACACACCAAGCTCAATGAGGAAATTCCTTATCCAAACGCCTTCCTTCGCGGCTTCCGAAGCCGCGATGTACTCGGCTTCTGTCGTAGAATCGGCCACCGTCTCCTGCTTGGAACTCTTCCAACTAACAGCACCACCATTCAGCGTGAACACAAATCCTGATTGTGAATTTGAATCATCTCTGTCGGTTTGGAAACTAGCATCGGTGTAACCTGTTACAACGAGCTCCTCCTCACCTCCATAGACGAGGAACATATCTTTAGTCCTTCTCAAGTACTTAAGAATGTTTTTCACCGCTGTCCAGTGACTCTCACCTGGATCAGATTGGTGTCTGCTTGTCATACTTAGCGCATATGAAACATCTGGGCGAGTACTTATCATTGCATACATGATAGATCCAATAGCCGAGGCATATGGCACTCTACTCATGCGATCCCGCTCATCAGCAGTCGAAGGACACTGAGTCTTGCTGAGATGCATGCCATGTGACATAGGCAAGAACCCTTTTCTTTGCCTCTTCCATGCTGAACCGCTTCAACACTTTATCAATGTAAGTATCTTGGCTTAAACCTATAAGCCTTCTCGATCTATCTCTATAGATCTTAATGCCCAGAATATATGCCGCTTCCCCTAAGTCCTTCATCGAAAAACTATTTTTCAGTGAAGTCTTTACGGACTCAAGCATAGGAATGTTATTTCCAATCAGTAATATGTCATCCACATATAAGATTAGAAATACTACAGAGCTCCCACTAACCTTCTTGTAAACACAAGACTCTTCTTCGTTCTTGGTGAAGTCAAACCCTTTGACCACTTCATCAAAACGAATGTTCCAACTCCTAGATGCTTGCTTCAATCCATAAATGGATCTCTGAAGCTTGCATACCTTTCCAGCATTTTTCGGATCGACAAAACCCTCGGGCTATATCATATACACGTCCTCAGTTAGGTTTCCATTCAGGAAAGCTGTCTTGACATCCATCTGCCATATCTCATAATCGAAATATGCAGCTATAGCTAGAATAATCCGAATGGACTTAAGCATCACTACGGGTGAGAAGGTCTCGTCGTAGTCAACTCCTTGAACTTGTCGAAAACCTTTTGCGACAAGTCGTGCTTTATAGATGTGAACATTTCCATCCATGTCCTTTTTCTTCTTATAGATCCACTTGCACTCTATGGCTTTAACACCATCAGGCGGGTCAACCAAGTTCCAAACTTGATTGTCTCCCATGGACTCTATTTCGGATTGCATGGCATTCTGCCATTTTTCGGAGTCTGGGTCCATCATTGCTTCTGCATATGTCGCAGGCTCATCATTGTCCAACAATAATATTTCCCGCATTTCGCGGAGCCTTGCCGACCTTCGTGGTTGTGGCGGTGCTTCTCTTGCCATGGGTATCTCAACTTGTTCTGCTACGTTAGCATCACTCATTGATTCTTGCCCGATCGGCTCATCTTGAACTTCTTCAAGATGCACTGTCTTTCCACTCTTTTCTCCTTTGAGAAACTCTTTCTCTAGGAAAACCCCGTTCCGAGCGACAAACACTTTGCCTTCTGATCGGTTGTAGAAATAATATCCCAAAGTTTTCCTTTGGATATCCCACGAAAATGCACTTATCCGACTTGGGTGTGATCTTGTCCGACTGAAGTCGCTTGACAAACACTTCACATCCCCAAATCTTTAGAAAAGACAAACTAGGAACCTTTCCAGTCCATATCTCATATGGTGTCTTAACTACGGATTTAGATGGTACCCTATTAAGTGTCATAGCTGCTGTTTCTAGAGCGTATCCCCAAAATGACAACGGTAGGTCCGACTAGCTCATCATTGATCGAACCATGTCTAACAAAGTTCGATTACGTCGCTCGGACACACCGTTTCTCTGAGGTGTTCCAGGCGGCGTAAGTTGTGGAACAATTCCGCAACTCTTTAGATGATTGCTAAACTCGTGGCTCAAATACTCGCCTCCACGATCAGATCGTAAGGCCTTAATTTTCTTGCCACGCTGATTTTCAACTTCATTCTGAAATTCCTTGAACTTTTCAAAGGTTTCAGACTTGTGCCTCATCAAGTAGACATAGCCATATCTACTAAAATCATCAGTGAAAGTTATGAAGTATTGGAATCTTCCTCTAGCCGTCGTGCTCATTGGTCCGCATACATCACTATGTACGAGTTCCAACAAGTCTACTGCTCTCTCAGAAAATCCTGTGAAAGGCGTCTTGGTCATCTTGCCTAGCAAGCAAGCCTCACATGTCTCGTATGATTCAAAATCAAACGAAGTTAGAAGTCCATCAGAATGGAGCTTCTTCATGCGCTTTTCACTTATATGACCCAAACGACAATGCCACAAGTAGGTAGGACTCAAATCATTAGGCAGAGGCCTTTTAGCACTTACATTACAGACAGGTGAACCATCAAAATTTAAAATAAATAATCCATTCACAATGGGTGCAAAAGCCATAAACATATTATTCTTAGAGATCACACAACCATTGTTTTCACTCGCAAATGAATAACCATCCTTCATCAAGCATGAAGGAGATAAAATGTTTCGACTTAAACTAGGAACAAAATAACAATTATTCAACTCCATAATAAATCCTGACGGGAGGTGGAGTTGCATCGTTCCGACGGTCAAAGCAGCAACTCTTGCATTATTGCCCACGCGGAAATCAACTTCTCCTCTTTCCACGCTTCTACTTCTTATCATTCCCTGCATCGAATTGCAAATATGAGCAACCGATCCGGTATCAAATACCCAAGAATTAATAATTGTATCAGCGAGAAATATGTTGTCTATAACATTAACAACAAGCGTACCTGAGGTAGAAGTACTCTTACTTCCGCCATTCTTCAAGGAAGCTAGGTACTGCTTGCAGTTTCTCTTCCAGTGACCAAGTTCATGACAGTAAAAGCACTCTTTGTCTGGAGCAGGTCCAGGTCCAGCTTTAACCTTGGGCGGTGGGTTTGGCTTGGACGTTCCAGCCTTGCCCTTCTTCTTCCAAGAATTGCCTTTCTTCTTAAAGCTGGGCTTGTTCTGTATCGCCATCACATGACTGGTACTAGCACTTTTCTTGATGTCAGCCTCTGCTGTCTTGAGCATACCACACAGTTCATTCAAACCCTTCTCCGTCCCATGCATATGGTAGTTCGAGATGAAGTTCCCATAGCTAGGCGGAAGAGATGAAAGAATGAAATCAGTGGCCAACTCTTGGCCCAGTGGGAAGCCTAGCTTCTCCAACCGTTGAGTGTAACCAACCATCTTGATTACGTGTGGTCCTACTGCTGCGCCTTCTGCTAGCTTGCTCTCAACAAAGGCTTTAGACACATTGAACCTTTCAGTCCTGGCCTGTGTTTGGAACATGTCTCTAAGCGCCACGATCATATCGTGCGCCTCATGGTTTGTTTCGAACTGCATCTGCAGCTCGGGTTCCATGCAAGCAAGCATAAGGCAGCTTACTTCGAGGTTAGCATCACATGCTTTCTTGTAAGCATTCTTAGCAGCAGAGGGTGCATCATCAGCAGGTTGTTCTGGTAGTGGGTTGTCTAGAACATCTTCCTTTTTCTAAGCCCTGAGAACAATTCTCAGGTTACGGATCCAATCCGAGTAGTTTGTTCCATTCAACTTGTCCTTCTCAAGGACCGAACGTAAAGCAAACGATGTGGTGGTGTTGCTAGGTGCCATTTAATCTACAATAAAAGTAATGCAAAATACACTAAGACAAACGTATCCATGATAGAGCAAATTACATTAAACTATTTTAACAGAATCTACTCCCACTAAAATCAATATCCCTCTATTGAAACTTAGTGATTCAGGATCCACAACTAACAAGTCCACTAGTGAGCTTTAGCATCACCGCTAGCAAACGAGGTAGATCGGTAAGCAACTTTTGCTAATCATATCACATATGACTCCTGTTGTTGGGTGACATCTCGATGTCTCGGCGCCCAACCTTTATGCCCCAAGGTCCTTAACCATTAAGATAACCTTGTTAAGCAAACCAACCCTTATGCGTGTAAGTGTCCGACACAAACCCGTCTAGTCAAGGAAAACTAGTGGCACCCTAATTTCATAGACCCACCACTAATTGTACAAGACATGGGACGGTGCAAGTTTTAGTTGGGAGGGCATACTAACTTAAACTTTGTGAGGGGTCGTTCTACTTCTAACATCACAGCATGCAGAAAGTAAAACATAAACAGAATAGCATTCACACAGCTTGTGACACAGTATGGCCCGTTTTCATATGGTGATCTCCATCTCCATAGAACCTGTTCACCATGGTGATCTCCATCTCCATGTTCCATGTGCGCCATCCTCCTGGTGATGAGTCCTCCAAGAACTAGAGCATGCTATTACGCCTAATAGCTAGTAAAGAATCTAGTAATGAAGATTACATAGTTGCTTGGATCATCACAGATTGGTACGCAGACCATTAAATACAATAAAGTGACAACACATATGGCTCCTGCCGTGTTGCCATACGCGCGACACGCAGGTCATGAATGAGTTACACACATGCATCACATACACAAGGGGGCCATACTGATCACAAGATACATACATACATCCTGCAAAACAGAGTTAGGCGTCCTAACGTTCCAAACTTCGGAGGCCCGAAACTCCATCTTCCAAGCCGAATTTGGGAAATCTAATTTCGCCGAAAATGGCGAAGTGGTTGAATTTCATGTGTAACTTTTTCTGTAGATCAATTTTCATATAAAATTCGCCCCATTCCGAGATCGTACCGAAAAGTTACGGCTGATTTACCGAAGCATACGCATACGGCAAAAATCCCGACCCCGGCAATAGATCCCATCTACTATTGCACATCTAATGCGCCTGGCGTATGACCCTGGATTTCGATTTGACCAATCATATTGATCTTCCCTCACTGCAACTGGATTTACGTGTATCACTTAACTCCGATGGCGGAAACCGACCGGTAGGAGTATGTCGTTACACTACCATTGCAGCAAGGGCACGAAAACAGGACATAGATCAAACGGAAAACTCGCATATCTCCATATGCACACATCCCGAATCCAAAACTAAGCAGCTACGGCTCTTGATACCACTGTAGGGATACGAGGTAGGCTACACTAGCGCAAATCAAAATTTCTACCGCGTATAACCAGGAAGAACTGCCGTATAAGGATCACGGGATTACCACTCGACGCACTACTGGTGCGGAAGATGTAGATATGCGTCGATGCAGTGAAGACGATCACGTAGTTGTACGTAGTCGATCAACGTAGTCGTACGTAGTCGATCACGTCACGTCCAGCAGCTCCTCCACGTGCAGCAAGATCGCCTCCGGTGCCGCGGCTCGTCGTCGGCTCGTCGTGGCTCGTCGGCGGCTCGTCGATGGCTCGTCCAAGTGCTGCAGGCGCAACACCTCCAAGGTATCCACACGTGCAGGGAGGAAGCATCGCAAGCCGGACTGCTAGATCCGCGAGTTGCAACAGGCGAGGGCGTGGGAGGCGCGGCAGGTGTGTTTCGCCAAAAGGTGTGAACCCTAGGGCGCCCCCACCCCTCTATTTATAGAGGTTCCTGACGGGCCTCTGGATCCGAGGCCCATTAGTACTTCTAAACCTAATCCAACTCGGATCAGATCCGAATTGGGCTTCCAGCCCCTTAAGTGTGTGACCCTATGGGTTCGGATACGTATAGACATGGCCCGAGTACTCCTACTCGGCCCAATAGTCGGTAGCGGCCTCTAGCAAGACGTGCCAACTCCTATACGCACACGAAGATCATATCAGACGAACCATCACAACATAATATACATGCTATTCCCTTTGCCTCACGATATTTGATCTAGCTTCAAGCCGACCGCTCTTTCTCGATCCTGTGATTTGGAATCCCTTTGTAGGTTAACTCTTAACCGTACGTAGCATGGCCATGCATTTTCGGATCCGATCACTCGAGGGGCCCAGAGATATCACTCTCAATCAGAGAGGGGCAAATCCCATCTTGATTGACCATGTCTCATAGCATGCTTCTTGACAAACCCGAAAGCTACCTTTATAACTACCCTGTTACGGCGTAGCGTTTGATAGCCCCTAAGTAGGTCGATCCACATCTAGAATACATGCGATAATCTCAGGTCTAAGGACAAAGCGTATATGTTGTTTAAAGAGATAACTACTTCTCGTGTTGGGTCAGTCCTAGCACATGTCTCCACATGTGTCCACATTATTAGTTCAACATCTCCATGTCCATGACTTGTGAAACATAGTCCTCAACTAATACATGTGCTAGTCTAATATTCATGTGTGTCCTCACATGAACTCCGACTAGGGACAACTTTAGAATAATCATACAAGTAAAGAGTTTCACATACAATTCACATAATTGCAAATCAATTCAAGTAGCCTTCAATGGGTATTCAATGAACACAACATACAAATCATGGATACAAATGGAATATGATCATCTCTATGATTGCCTCTAGGGCATACCTCCAACACTGCCTTCGTGAAGACAATATCAAACCTCAAACGAAGAAGCACAAATTATATGCACAACATCAATAAGGGGCAAGGAAGGATGTCGAGTGCGCATTTGGTGTCTTGCAATCTCGTTTTGATATTGTTAAACGTCTGGCACGGTTATGGAAATGAGGTGATGTTGTTAACATCATGCAAGCTTGTGTTATCCTCCCTAATATGATAGTCGAAGATGAGAATGAGTTGGTCAAAATTCTATTAGATTTGAATGACAATACGAGTGCAACAATTGTGCTACCACCGGAAGTGAGGACCAGTGATGATCCTAACCCATGCTTCGTAGAGGTACTTCTGAGAAACAATGTTATCCGTGCTTGCTCTACACATAAGCAGCTCAAAAATGATTTGGTTGAGCATATTTGGCAGTGTTATAGCCGCAAGGAAAACTAGACCTACATGAGTAATCTATTGAGTCTTTATAATATAATCATATTATATATTCCAAATATCAATTATTGTAAATATATGTTATATTTATGCTTTTATGTCAAATTCATGTGTTCTATTTAAATTCACCCTACATTGTTTTATACAAGCACAAATGGCTACGCACATCAAATTTACACTTGATCACCATGATTTATGTGCCATGAATGGATTAAATACTTCGCAAATAACCTGATAGATAGATCTATGTACAAGTTGTCTATTTCACTGTCTATATGTGATATGGTACAATCTTGCAGACAACAGCCATCTAAACTGTTGAACGTGCCCCAACATATTCAAAAAACTATGATCCCCATGACGGAAGGTGTAGTCTTTGTGGACTAAGATGTGGTCCCATGATGGAAATAGTAGTCTTTGTGGACTAGATGTGGCGTGCCTTTTATGTTTTAGCCCAAAAGTTAAACAACAATCACAGAGTAGGTCTATATATTTAACAACCTATAGAAACACTCGAGCATTCACATGAGATACATTGAGTGTAATGAATAATATAATTCTAGAAAATAATTTTTTTTGCGAGTTTCAAAAAAAGAATGTAATTATCGTAGCAACACACAATCATTCTGCTAGTCATTAGCTCCCCTTATTTTCTTTTATCTCCTTGTTGACGTAGAAACGCACCGCGCTAAATACTTGCACTCAAACATGCAGTGTGCAGAGGGGCTCCTTGCAGCTCACAGACCGGTTTGATGGCTGGTTAGACCAGTTTCGCCGATGAGCCCAGCGAAGAACCAATGAATGCTCGCCCTGGAGGGACCGTTACGGCAAGCACACCTTTGGTTGTTCTAGGGTTAACAGGCCACCTAAAACATCCTTAGCCGCTGTAGAGACAAAGGAAGAACAACAAGATGAGGTTGGAAAAGCTAGGGCAAAGAGAAAAAAGGAAAAAAAAGGGCAAAAATAGTAGATTGATATGTTTTGATCGATTGGATTCCTCTCAATTGGCCGGGGCCTTTTGTTTTTATAGAAAGGGGAGGTCTTGCCCCATCAGGTGTCAAAACTTTTATAAATCTCATGTCAAAATACAACTCCTAAGTTGGACTACACATAACAAACCGGTCTGACCACCCTGTCAAACCGGTCAGACCGGTTTGTCTCCGATGCAGAACTTCCCGATGTCATAACTCTCTCATCCAAACTCCGAATCGGACGTTCTATGTATGCATTTTGATCTGCTCGATGAGAGATACACAATGGTAAAGTCCAATGTGCATTTTGAGGACTTTGGTCAAACCGGTCTGATCGGTTTAGTGACCAGTCTGCCCAGATCCTGCCAATTTTGGTCGTCAATACATGCCCCCTCTGTTTTTTTTCTAAGGTTATGTGCTAAAAAATACTCTCCTGGAACAAAATTACCTAAGGACGATGATGAACAAAACATCAGCTATATATATCTTTTTTCTAAGGGTGAAGGGTAAAACATCATATCCGCCATAATACTTGATTTGCTCAAGTTGACACTGCACTTACCTGCTTTGGCCTCCACTCCTTCATGATCCATGTTGGCTTAGCTGGATTCTCTTCGGTTGGTTGCCCCATCAACTCTCACTTGCACATTTGCTGCAATCTTCACTTTTGGCAGTGAGATAAACATGAGGAACACCACCTCGGCTGTACATGCTTAGGATCTCATTTTTGTCGCTCTCACATTGTCTAACATCTGCACATGCATTACTTTTGACCAGATTACTATTACAAGTGATCGGTCCTGATGATGCACCATAATTCAAATATAAAATAGGATATTGAATAAGATATGACTGCATGTGCAGACTACTATAATCACAAGGTGAATAATAACAAGGATAATACCAAGACCATGGTATAACTGGTCCAACAAAAGAATATTGTGCAGTAGCAAAATTACCCTTTTATTGGTGCATACCTTGTTGTCTTTCATATCTTGGCGGTGATTTTGCATCTCTAGTATTATTTGGCCGACTCATTCGCTTCTGAGCAGCGACTTTCTTCTTATACTTGGCCAAGAGTCCCTCAAAGCTTGGCCTTGCTTTATTCTTGGATTTGGAGGTATCTCCAAGCTCACTAGAGACACCGGTCAGACCAGTCTGGGAACCGATCAGACCAGTTTGCATACGACTAGACTTCTTGTTTTTATCTTGCCCCCCGAGCGTTGAAGCTTTTGATGCAACTTGAGAGATCTTCAATGGCAATTTCTTATCAGGCATCTCCTCTCCAATGATTGCATTCTTCCCTTTAGCTTTTTTTGGCTTGATCTGGCCGAATGAGCACTTTGGGATTTGTTAACTCAAGTGTGTACAAGAAAGGGATTTTAATCAATCTGCATTGCATGAATAGTCAATCATCCTTCATTGATGGCTGATTGTATTTGTCTAAGGAAAACATTGCAATCATTAGTAGCATGAGAAAACGAATTATGCCACTTGCAATAAGCATGCCGCTTTAAATCATCAACCAGAGGTATAGTATGAGAAAACTTAATCTTTCAAGCCTTTACTAGTTCATCAAATATTCTATCACATTTAGACACATCAAAAGTGAATTTTACCTCATCTTGCCGATTTTTATGGATCAGCTTGAGAGAAACACAAGTGCTAGGTGTATCTTTGGATGACCATACAAATTCAATAGCATAAACATCTTTACTCTCATCGTCCGAGGAATCGTAATTTAGCATATTCATATTAGGATGATTAGATTTGAGCCGAATATCTTTACTGGCTTTCTTGAGCTAAAGCTCTTTGCATTACTTGGTTAATATTAGCAAATTCATGACCTTCTAACCTTTCTTTAATGTGGGATCGCAATCTATTAAAAGCTAATTCAACAAGATCCCTCTTGGACATGACAAGACTATGACACCAGTTTTTAGTGTCTCAAAACCTTCTAATATAATCAGTAGCAGATTCATCATGCTTTTGCCTAAGCGATGTTAAATGACTCAATCTTAACTCATTATCTCCACTATAAAAGTGATCATGAAATTTTTACTCTAATTGCTCCCAAGTATGCATAGAATTAACAGGTAATGAAGCAAACCATGAAAAAGCAATTCCAGTCAAAGAAAAAGAAAATAAATGCACTTTTATTTCATCTATGGAACTAGCTTCTCCCAATTGAGTAAGATATTGGCTATTGTGCTCCCAAGTAGTTTTGCTATTATCCCCACTAAACTTTCACAAAATTAGGACAATGCCAACTAGAAGGATAGGAACCTGAATCAAAACTCAAGGGATATGGTTTTTTGATATGTAGGAGCTCAATGTTTCACATCTATTCCATAATCCTCCTTCATTTGTTTAGCTAATAAGTTGGCATGAAAATTATCAAGCACTTCTTGAATAGTAGTTGGCCTGAATGGTTGTGATGTAGGAGCATTCGATTGCAACACATTCTGTTGTATAAGTGGATTTGGAATATTATGTCGCAAACAACTATTAAATTGTGCATTAGGCATGGAACCATATGGAATACATGCTCCAAAAGGTGCTACAGACGGAATGCTATGAGCTACTGTAGTATATGGAGCTACAAAACCAGCAACATATCAAAAGATCAGCTAGAGCCAACCTGAACGAGAGGTATAGTAGCTATAGACTTCGGAGATGATAAATATAGAACCATGACACCTGGACCGATCTGACTGGTTAGACCATTCGGTCTGACCGTTCTGTTCTGGACAAGCTGGTGTGGAGGTATTTGTCCCACAAAATAGTTTAACGGCATTGCCATACTGAGGCTCCACTACATGTGCTGCCGATATACTACAAGATAGTGCTTGAAGTAGTACAAAATCAGAAACAGATGCAACATCATTACCCCTTCAATTTGTTTATCATTGATAAAGCTGCTAATTTCAGTGATGATAATCTTGGCCACCACCTAGGGAAACACTGGTATCACGAAGCTTACCTCATCGTCGTTGTCCACTTTATGCCGCCACCTTCTCCTCCGTGATGACTGATGACCCTATGCAAACCTTTGTCTTCTATATGGTGCTACCTTGGGTTCAGAATTTCGACAAATTTTGTCATTCACAATTTTCGTGTGTGTTTTTCTAGTGAACTAAAAACTTAGAATTCGTTGAAAAGTTTCGTTGAATCTAAATTTTGTAGGGTCATATGGATCCTGTTAACTAATATCTCACCATATCATCACCTAGCGCAATGGTCGCATATCTCTCTTGCATTACCCAAGCAGCCATCGGAAAAAAAAGGAAATGAAAACACTGCGTTTAAGCTTTCAACCAAGGCTGATTCCTTTCCATAGATGTTTTAATAGTAGTTTTAGGTATTTAAATTTCGAACAAATATCATGGACTTCGATGATTTCAACGGCGACAGAAAAACTTGCAAAACGAAGTCAAGAACCTTGGATGCAACTCTCACTATAACGGGTTAGCGCATCGGTTGCAGGGAGGGGTTCAATTACAAAACTACAAAATACAAAAATTGCACTTTAGAGACCATGTTACATACTATATTGATCTGTAAAAGGGGAAAAATATGGATCTGTTGAAGAGAAGGAGAGCGTGTTGAGAATGAATCTCTATAGGATGAAAGCACATTATTAATCTAATGAATTGATATACCGGCCTCTTGCTATATTAGGGTTGCTATTAAGCTTCGATCTAAAGTGTAAACCCATCAGCAAGCACCCTGCACTCCATGACACCTAACGGGTGACAGTCCCAACAAAAAAAGACACCACGTTGCCGCCGACGAGATGAGCTGCGACGGCACCGTTGATTGCAACGATGGCGGCAGCGAAGCGTACGATGATGAAGAAACCGTCGACTACACCTCCAGCGAGGAGTACTACATCAATGACGACTGAGACGGTGACAAAACCGATGGGGTACAGACGTCGATGACTGTGACAAGAAGAGGAAGGATCACATCGTTCTCACAGAGGACGAAGTGCGCCGCCGGCAGGAAAAGATGACGGCCAAGGTCGCCGAGCTCCTGTCGTTCCCGCTGGGCTCCGCCGCCGCCGTGCTGCGCCACTTAAAGTGGAATGAAGGGAGCGTCGAGGAGCTACTGTGCTTCAGTTTTATTTCGGTCGTTCTTTATACTCGTAGTTTGGACCATCTTTTCTTAGGGTAAATTGGTTGGGTTACACTCAAACATTGCAATTTGGCTTTATAACTTATTAGAACTTCTTTAGTAGACTATATTAGTCATGACCGTGTTTTTTATGTGTCCATTTGAGATACCAAGAGGTAGGTTGCAGTTTATTGGTACCTTTTGAATGAAGTAGCATCTTGTCATATTCATTCTTGTTTAATTTTGAATTAAGTAGTGTACAAGTTGTATGTTAAAGTGACTCATAGGGTGGTATTTACAATTTTGACATTGTCAAAAACTTATAGAAATTCTTAGTCTCGACAAGTCATGGAACTAGCAGGGATGGATATGGAGGATTCCTCTTCATAATCCACCTTCAGGCTACTAGTTGGGCCGTTTGTATTACTTGCCGTTTTCAGCATCTCTGATAGATTTAGCTTAATTGGGACCATTGTTAGTTGGGCTCAATTGGTTTTTGTTTACTCTAGAATATCGTAGTTTGTTTTTATTATTATTAGTGAGTGCCGCTACTTTTACTCTTTTTTTTATCATTATCGTTATTTTTACGGTTAGTGATTCTTGTGAGGTACAAAGCGATATATACCACAAAATTTGGTAATTCAGCTCCCTAATTGTAGTTTGGTCACATTGTCATATAGTCGCATGGTTGGTTGTAGGTTTTTGAAACAAGATCTAGAAGTCATAGTAGTTTGATGAAAATAAGGCAATAGTTGTAGGTTTTAAATTTTGTGCATTTGTTATTGACTGGCATCATTTGTAAACAGTTTTTGTAATTTTAGGGACAAATGCTTGATGGGATCGAAATATTGGTTCAAGATGATTTTATTTACACTTAGCAACCTGATCGACAATTTCTTAAGAAGAAGCTTCACCACAAAAATCTCCCACAAGAATCTTTTGGACCATCTTTAGTTAGGGCAATTTGGTTTGCTTACACCCAAAGGTTACAATAGCTTTATATTGTTATGGAACTTTTTTAGAAGACCCTAATAGTCTGCTTTTAGTTCCTTCGTCTGAATCCCTCTCCAGTCTCCAAGACTTTAGTGTGATTTTAGTTCTACATCTCGTTACTTGTCATTTTCGACACCTCCAATAGATAGCTTAGTTTGGACCATCTTAGTTTAGGTGACTTGATTTGGGTTACTCTTAAAGGTCGCAGTTTGGTTCACTGTATTAGTATAAGCACCGCTATTTTTACTCTCCTTTTGTCATTATTATTATCATTATTTTTATGGTTTCGATTCTTGTGAGGTACCAAGCTAATATAGCTAGTACAAAATTTGGTAACTCCCTAATTATAATTTGGTAACGTTGTCATATGGTCACAATGTTGTAGCTTTTTTTGCATATGTCATAATAGTTGAGGATTGTTGAAAGAAGACCTGGAAGTCATAAAAGTTTGATCAATATGAGATAATAGTTTCAGGTTTTAAAAAATTGCTCATTTATTATTGAGTGGCATCATTTGTAAACTGTTTTCATAAAGTATTAGGATAGATAAATGCATGACGGGCTTGAAACATATATTTTTTTTTGTGTGTAACTGATAGGTTTGCACTTCCAAGTCTATTTTCACTGCCGGGTTGTATTACAAACTGCCGATGAAAACCACTTATCAACACCGGTTTGTAGTCAGAACCTCCAGTCATATATAATACGCCTATCTACTCATGAACCGGCGAAAAAAACATTAACCCGTTGATGATAACACTTTATCTAGTACTGCATGTCGGTTGTGTGGGAGGGGTACAAAACTATAAACTACAAAATACGTTAACTTTCCTCTGTAAAAGGAAAAAAAAATCTGAATCTATTAAGAGAAGGAGAGCGTGAAGAATCCGCTACAGGAGGAATGTACATTTACATTATTAATCTGATGAGTTTGTTATAAGTAAAGAGTCCCCATAACTAAGAAACAGATATACCGGCTCCTTAGGGTTGTTATTAAGCTTGTAAACAATCGCTAAGCACACCCGCTACCGAGATACCAACAACGCGACACGGCATGACGCTCAATGGCGATGATGTCATCGGTCGTCACAACAAGAGACACCGAGTTACCTCCGGCTGTATTATCTTTAGTAGTCTATATTAGTAACGGTTGTGTTTTTTATGTGTCCGTTTGAGATACCAGGTGGTAGGTAGGTATAAATATATTTTGGCAATTCCAATTCCCTAGTTGCGGTTTAGTGGTATATTTTGAATGAAGTAGCTTCTTGTCATATGCATTCTTGTTTAATTTTGAATTAAGTAGTGTACTAGTTGTAGATTCAAGTGACTCATAGGGTGATATTTAAATTTTGACATTGTCGAAAACTCATGTAAATTATTAGTTTTGACAAGTCATTGAACTCTTCAAAATCCACCTTCAGGAATCAGGACTAGTGTGCTTTCAGTTCTACTCTCATTACTAGCCGTTTTCAACATATCTGTTAGGGTCAACTGGTTTTTGGTTACCCTGGAAGATTGTAATTTGCTTTTGTTATTACGCTATTTTTACTCTCTTTTTTTATCATATCATTATTTTTACGGTTGGTGGTTCTTGTGAGGTACCAAGCGATAGGTTAGGTTATAGGTTTTTGAAACCAGATCTAGAAGTCATTGATAAAATTATGAGACAATAGTTGTAGGTTTTAAATTTTGTGCATTAGTCTTTGTAGGTTTTAAATGAAACAAGATCTACCATATCTTGCATATTTTTAACTAATGATAAGTGCAAATTATCTATTGCAGTATTAAGATCATCATGGTAACAAAAGGGGATGACGATGACTTCCTTGACTTGAATCACCATGTATCCGCGATCCATCTTATAATGTGCAAGCAATTCTTGCAAGTCTTTTTCTTCACGCTCCTTTCGCCCAAACTCTTCTTTCTCTTTCGCCTTCTGATTTTCTGCAAAATATTGGCTAACATCTTCCGGAAGACTTTCAAGAGTTGGCATGATGATGTTCTTGGGGTGATATTGTTGATACCGGTTTTTGACTAGGGTCAACCGAAGAAGATAAGGTTCTGATAGCTGATGGAGGATAAAGAAAGAACCCATTAACAATTCCGTGTTGACCAAGATTAGCCGTGGGTGATCAGGATTCTAGAAGCTGCTGGTCTGGAGGAATCTAATCCGAAGCAAAATCGACTCTACCAAATAAGGGAAAGCGTGGAAATTTATCTTTAGTAGTTTTAGAATACTTGTAATAGTCATGTCATAATCGACTATGATTTTAGCTTGCTCCAGGGAATAAATATAAGCCCATGAGCTTTGTAACGAATAATCATCAATCAATCCATACAACCTTTCGGCACCATGCTGCCAAAATCCTAGGAGTAGGAGTAGAGTAGATTCGACGAGTTCCTTCCCGTGCGCACGACTGCATCGGTTTCGATCTCAAGCGAGCTTGTAAGTACTGTCACTCGGTCATCACGTGCTCTATCAGAACTTTCTAAGTTAAGTCTTATATTCTGATATTCGTGTGTGTGGCTAGTTATCAAGTTAATTTAGATTGCAAGTATAACTTTATAGGCTTTATCCAATATTCTGCTTATCTTCGATGTTGCTCACAATTATCGAGTTGTTTGGTTTAATTAAGTGCATCGTATCGATCTCTTAGTTTTACCAAGCGCTCACAGTTATCGAATGGCTTAGATCTGGTTAGGTTGTCTTCATCGGTTCCTTGACCTTATTTAAGCGTTCACTAGTTATCTGATCATATCGGCTGGTTAGATCTTGCATGGTTTTATTTACATATGCTAGGTCCAATAGATCTTTACCCCTACCTCTTGTATTGCTAGCCGTTGGATCCTTAGCGTCAGAAGACTACTGTTGAGAGCCAATACATCGGCTGGGTATCATCCATATCTCACAGAAGCATGATGATGCATTGAGCCGATAGGTATGCGTATGAGGCCTTGCTGCCACAAGCTTGTCTGTTAAGTTAGTGGGTCAAAGTTTAATGTCCTTTCATTTGTGTTATCTTGTCTAAGTTCAATACACTTATCATGATATTAATTAGATTTGTTAGCTTAATCAGCTTGTAAGTGGTAGGCAAGAGGTCCTTGTTGTTGTATTCTAATCTTTTAGATTAATATATTGATATCAATACCCTCTCATTTGTATTACCTTATCTAAGTTCAATACACTTATTAAGATAATGACTAGATTTGTTAGTTTATCTGACGTGCGCATGGTGAGCAAGGGCTCCTTTTATTGTTGTTGTTTTGTATTGTCTCTATCTTAGCCCATCGGCTCATACAGTCGATGGCACATGCCATTAATACTTTCATTTATTTAAACCACATCATTACACCGAAAATCTATCTGTCATGGTGTTTATTCCAAGAACGCCTATCCATGAATTCGAAAAGCTTCGCCACCGATCGGCTCAGGAATTTAATGTTTATCTTGTCAATTTTTAGGTCAAATTGACCGGCACGCCTTGCACCTTCGTGAGCCGATTTGGAGCCTGCACTGGAGTATCTCCCAGGTCCTCTATGTTGTTCAACACAGAAGCCTGAAGTCCAGATTTTGCGTCAACACACTCTTGCATGCCCGGTGGGACCAACAATCAACGAACTTCATTAGTGCTCGTCGTTGCCTCAACTTTGACTAGATGGCCGGCGAGCCTACTGACGACCAAGCTGATCCTAAAGGCCCCAAGGAGTTTACAGCAGCAGAGATTACCTTGGATAAGCTTGACGATGAACAAAGGAAAAAGGTTGATGATGCTAGAGACAAATTCATAGCAGCTCGTTCAGAATCGTTTAGCCTAAACTACAACAGGGCTCACAAGAAGCATCCTTTGCCAGTGCCAATGCTGCCAGGACAAGTGCCACCGCTGAAAGATAAAAATCAGGTGGAAGGGGAAGATGATATTGAGCTCCAGTTTAAGATCAACTCTATGGTCAACAATGCTCTAATCAGTCCGACTGGCGTATTGTCAAATGAGATATAGAAGACGATCCAGCAGGTTGCGGATCATTATGTTAGCAAGTATTCCTGGAAAATGTATACATCTAACACATTTTGCTACGGAGGTGGTGCACCAGGTTCATCTTCTGGACAACGGTGGGGTAGCCAACGGTCGGTCCAACTGTTGGCCAGCTGATTAATCAACAAAAGACAGGGCCGATTTCTATCCAGACTGCGAATCAACACTCAACACCACCAAGACAGCCAGATTTCACATCTGATGGAACCAGAGTGTTTGATGTTCAAGAATCTCATGCCATGGATGCACTACAAGAAATGTGTTGATCTATGATGAAAATTTTATGACACATTTATTTTCATCATAGATTTATGATGTTTCTGACTGAAAACGTCATAAAATTTTATATCGGAGCAAATTTAGTGACAAAGTTACAGAACGTCATAAAATGTGCCACTGTAGCAAAAAAAATGTCACTCATTGTTAAATGGTGGTTTTGTGATGATATACGGTTCGCGAAAACATCATAAACCAACCAGGATCCCACATGTAAGTTTAAGCTGATAAATAGGACGGTAAAATAAAAAGGAAAACGTGCTCCTCCCGTAGGTCGAACATGTTATCGATCGAATGGAAGACTTTACCGCAACCAAATCCCACATGTAAGTTTTAGGTGAGTTGCTGGCAGAAGTTTTGGTAAGTTATGTTAGTTTGAGATGAAAAAAGGAAAGGAAAATAAAAAGGAATAATGTCGATAGCAAGGATTGAACCTTTGACCTCTTGAAAGTGCTGAGACAGCACTACCACTGAGACATGAACTATGTATGTTTTTCGAAAGGACACATTTTATATATTTTGGTTTTAATAAGTGTGGTCCACAAGCCAGTTGCAGGCCCAAGCATGGGGTATATTTCTCATTTTCGTACACTACTGCAAGAGATTCGCCAACACCACGCTCCTATTGGCTATCGCAAAGACTAGAGCTCGCATTGATGCACATATCTGCAACCGCCCGTGGTGGGAATTGCGAATCCTAGCGGGCTAGCAGCGAAGGGAGGATGAGGAGGAGCTCCAGTCAGGTTAGTCCCCTATTTTGTGCTGCTACTTTCTTCTATCATCCTAGGAAAGGGGATTTTTGGATTTGGGGATCTGGGTTGAAGATACTAGATTCCAATTTTATCGTACCCTTAGATTTGCATTCTGATTGGTGTTAGAAGTTGATAGACTCTAGTATATAAAGAGATTCTCCATCCTGATTTTAAGAGTTTATGCTAGAGAATCAAAGAGAATCACTTTCAGCCACAAAATCACTTCTCTCAGAGAATCAACTCCCATAGGTGCATAGCAAAAATCATGTATCTAGAAAATTCAAAATGATCGACAATTTGAAACGGAGGGAGTAGTTTATAATTTGATAGGTTCATGTATTTTATTAGCTTCCACAAGTGCTTGGAGTCACTGATAGCTACAGATCGTCGTCGCCTAAAAACAAGTGCAAGCACAAGTTGCCTTTCTATGTGAGGTATAATTGGACATTTGACAACCCTGGGCGTCGGTATTCATGCTGCTGCAAGGTAAACGATAACTTGTTTCAATTCTAATAAACGTTGCTTCTACTTTTGATGTTAGTGTTGTAAATGGTGAATTGTATGAACGTAATTGGTGTCTGCATAATGAAGGGATGAAATGCATGTCATTTAGGTGGGTTGATCCTGAATGGGATGCTAGGACTAAAGGTAATCTGGTGAAGCTGATGAAGAGGAAGGAAAAAGCTAAAGAGGAAACAAGGTCATGGGAAGAAGCATGGAGACTTGCTAAGATGGAGGCCAATGACAAAATCTATGAGATTCACATGATGAAGCGAGGATACTTTGGGGATACAACCAATGAGCTGATGAACACGGCGAAGAGAAATAGACACGATGTAGTGATGTCTCACCTAAAAATTAGAAATAATAACATGAATCTGAAAGTTGAAAACGATGCAAAAATGTGGAAGGAAGAATGTGCAAAGGCTAACAAGGAGATTGAAGCGACTGCCGCTGAGCTGCAGAAGGTGAAGGGACACCTGGATCAAGCCACCAATATGGTGAAGAAGGTCAAGCAATCACTGCTGCAAGCCTCGTATAGAAGGTCATTCAGGGATGATGGCGAGGCATAATGTGATGTTTGGTGTTATTTCTAGGTAGATGGTTGAGAGGTGGGATCATGCTTGTATTTTGATAGCTGATGATGCTATCTGGCAAATTATGATAGCTATTAATGATGATTATTAAATTTGTAATGATGAATGGCTATGACATGCCATCTTATGAAACCTGTTGCTGCTGTGATGTTTGTTGTTATTGCTGAGGTAGATGATTGAGAGGTGGGATCGTGCTTTGATTTTGGTAGTTGATGGTACTATCTGGCAAATTATGATAAGTAAGAACAATGATTATGAACTTTGGAGTGATGAATGGCTATGACATGCCATCTGATTATGCTGCTTTGGTTTAATCAACATTCAATTTGATTCTAGCATATTTACCATTCAGAATTCAGATACGCTGCATAATTGAGTAACACTAATAATATATATTGGTACTATATATACAAATGCGTGGTTTGAAAATACAACAGGTGGCACAACTATTACAAAATGGAAGATCACTTGCTCTACTCATAGCTAGGCAACAACCATATTCCTCGTGACAAAATCTAGTTACCAGGAACCTGCGTAATGTGGATCGCAAGATCATTGTTGACTCCAACCACATTTCTTAGTCCCTGCTGGTAGAGCCAGTATTGTGACTCTTCATCATACCCATCAGTTCCTAGGAAGTAAATGTGATTTTTCTTCAGGTTAGGCAAGCCAAAAATGACATGCTCTTGTACAACAATGCACTTGCTATGTCCAAACAGGATGATCTTATTATGGAACTCTAGAGTTGTCTCCCATGGAATAGGCTACCAAATGTCACCAACGAATGATAACTGAGTAAATTACACCACCTCAACATCTCTCTCATTGATGTCCCAGCTCCAGAAGCTGTGCATCCTCTTCTCCCGAACAATAAAGAACAATTGGTCTTGACCTTGGAGTAGAGAAGAGTTGCTCATGCCAGGAACCCATGATAACCGGAGTCCAACAGCTTGAGGAGGTGCTGGAAGATGAAGCCCCAAGTAGATCCGCATGTGTTCAGGAGAACTGCACCAGAAATCTTTCGAGGGAATGACAGTCCAGTCGGATTGGCTTCCCAAATGCCAGATGCATACGGGCAATGACCCTAGCGCTGGAGTAGATTTCAGGGGCCACAAATTGGTTAACACTACAAATGACTCTGCACTAGCAGGTGTTTCTAAACCCAAAATACAAGCATTGAGAGAACCCATACGGCACTATGCTGGAAGTCGAGGAAGGATAATGTGCTCCTGATGAGACAAATGATTCAATAGGAACACGATGCTCTCATCTCTATCATCTACGGTAGCAAGGCGTCCAGATCCTCCGCAACCAATCAGCCTATGCCTTTTCCCAGCTAATGCTAGAAATGAAAGCTCAAAAAGCCGGTAATCCGCGATGAATGCGAATGTCACTACTCCAGATTCACTAATATGTTCGGATTTCAGAATGTAAGGGTCAAACAGGCATGCCTCGCCTGAACGAGCGTAGTTCCAACTCTTATAGACTACTTTGAACTTGATGAAATCTTTTGCATTACTGATCTTATTGGTGATGCTCACAAGAAGATCTGGCATAAGATTTGCCCAGGATTGACCCATGTTTGAGGAGAGATTGACTAGACAGTCAAAGAGGAAGGTAGAGGGAGAACAATGGAGGACTCGTAATAGATAGAGAAGGGGGAAGTTATGGATGAGGCAGAGATTGCAGTTCCAAGATAGAGTAATGATGAGGGAGTGGAACTAGTTGGCGAATTTTTGGTGTATTGATGTTTTGCAGAAGGGACCTTCCTGTGTATGAATACTAACAACTGCATCTGTCTATTTGTGTTCATCGGATCATCTTGTATGACTACTATTTAACAGACCGGACCTTCCTATGTTTGTATCACTTGTTTAAATGCTATGGCTTGTATATATTTGAAATAAAATTATGTGTTTAAATTCGTGGAATGAAATTATGTATTTGTATCACTAATGAACCCACACCTCTAAAGAAACCGTGATATGACAAGGGAAGTATTGGAAATAGTGCGATGATGTGGCACTCATGGAGAGATTGGAGGACCGCTTTATGATTTTACATTACTTTGCAGGGGCCAGTTGTCAATAAGGGCAGCGTCAAATTATATTATTATGCCGTTCTCTTCCCTTGTCGAGTAAGCTTCTTCTTCATTCTTGCAACCACAAAAAAACCCCAGTCTGGTAGCATGCCTCTTCCTCTCCCCATGGCGCCATCATCTCCAAGAGTGATGGCGTATGTCACATCCTCTGATGAAGAGGAGAAAGCTCCAAGGCTGACGGATCTAGAGCCGAGCAATTGTTTGAGCGATGGTGGACACATCCTCTAATGATTCGGAGTTGGTGGAACAAATCAAAATCTCCAATCAGGTGCCTCTCCAACGTCGCACCATCCGCAAGTTAGCTAGAGGAGGCCGTGGTCAGGGGTGCGGAAGCACCACCACTCGCTGGAGCACCACCATCCCATGCGTGGAGCCCGAGGAGGTAGGAAGGGACAGCCACCATCCTTGTCATTTGGTGGCAGTCGATCTCTACCATCCTCATCGAGCGGCGGCCATGGACCTCTGTCATGGTCCTCGACCAGCGGTCATGGAGCGGCGCCATCATCCGCAGGTGCCGGCAATGGAGGAACGGCCTCATCTGCGGGCGACGGCCAAGGAGGTCCACGATCTTCCACGAGCGGTGGCAATGGAGGGACGGCCTCGTCGTCGGGCAGCTGCATCAAGGCCCCGGACACACCATCGACCAAAAAGTGGCGCCTCGATTAGTGGTACTAGTAGAAGTAGTAGTAGTAGCACTAGTAGTAGTAGTAGTAGTAGTAGTAGTAGTAGTAGAAGAAGAAGAAGAAGAAGAAGAAGAAGAATTAGTGGTGGAAGAGGAAGAATTAGTAGTGGTAGTAGAAGAAGAAGAATTAGTAGTAGTAGTAGAAGAAGAATTAGTGGTAGTAGTCATAGTGGTAACAATCTATTGTCATCTTGGATCTAGATCCCTTTGCAATGCAGTTTTCTTTGGCTAGTAAGATGGGTTTAATTAAGTAGCATTATAATTGGTAACAATTTCATCCAGTCTGTTCAAAAACTAAATAACGGACTTTTCCCTTTGTTGAACCTAGTAGAACTGTTTTGAGATCAAGAAGGCTTATTTCTTGCACTTTCATCAGGTCAGCTCAAAAATAGAGCAACGGACCTTCCCCCTTTCTCACAAAAGTTTTTTTTCCCTTGTGGATGCTTTACACAACTATTGTGAGACCAAGAAGGCCTATTGCTTTCGCTATCACCCGGTCTGTTAACAATCAAGGCAATGGACTTTCCCCATTCCTCACTAAAGCTTTCAAACTTGTTAGAAGAAGATATCTTAGGCCACGTCAATGTACCAATCACAAATGCAACAATGTGTCTTAGAACATCGATAAACATGACCGTTCTTATTAGAAATGACACAAATGCAAACATATGCATAGACCCACTGTCGGTACAATGCCACACTCTAACAACTACATATTTCATATTCCGTTAAGCTTCCTTAGATATGCAACATAGTTTAAGTCTCCAATCCTAAAGCCTAGAACTTCATCAACATAAACTAGAGCATGAATTAGTGTACTCTCTATTGCTTCACATTGAGGGTCGCATGCACTTCCATAAATCTCGAACAACAGATAGGTAAACTCATATGCCCTGTAGAAAGTGAGATGAGCCTAGAGCTTGAAATCTCTGGTGTGTATTGGATTTCCATCGGTGTAACTATAATTCAACACATCCAAAGCTTGAGCCAGAATCGCATTAAAGTTCTTTGTCGCAATGGTTTGACCAAAGATATCCTAAAAGAAACCTGATGAAAGTTAAAAATTGTAACATAACTCATAAAAGAATGATTAAATATGTTCCATACCATGTCATGTAAATTGAGCTGACAAAGCCTCTCAGTTGTCATAGTCACATTGCTTTCTCCCTCCTCGAGCGCCTTTATTCGAAAATATGAGAAGTTTTGCACAAAGTACCCATGATCCTTAAGCTATTGTAGACAGGCCACCACGGTGGACTTTTCAAAAATGCTCCTAATTGGTGCTTCTTTACCCCATGCGGCAATTGATACCATTGGGATGCCCTATCCTTGTTGCATCGAGTTAGCTTGTCCTCCTCGAACATGTACTTGAAAGGAGATCTTTAATCTCATAAAATTCCTTGCACCAACAACCTCGAATTGCACTAAAGGAGAAGTACCACCTAGAGCTTCGACAACATCTTTGAGCCATCTAATAGGTTCAATATGCTACATTGTATATAAGTATATTTAGGAATTATTCATGTGTAGTACAAAAAAAACAATTACAAGAGGGAAAGAATATTACTATGTTGGGCATCAATCCTTGGCTTCGATTGCTCAATTGCTGGTAGGCAAGTCAATGACGCGATTAGGGAAGTAAATTACTAGAGGATGAGCTAACGGTGCCTCCTTGAGAATATAACGTCCACGGCCACCTCCATCATGGCCAAAAGAACATCCACTTGCCATAGTTAGCGATGTAGAGGCCTGGTGGCGGAGGCACGACTGGCGGTGCAGTAGAGGCCGAAGAGGAGGGACCCGGCGCCAGAGCACATGAGGGAAGAGGCCGTGGTCGGCACCGTACAAGCCCGGCGGCAGGAGCCCGCGGGGGAGGGGAGGTGTCACAGCGGTGGAGCCCACGGGGGAGGGGAGGGGGCGTGGCGCTGGATCTGGTCTATTCAAATGCCTAACAATGGACTTTCCCCCTTGTCCAACCTTACACAACTATTGTGAGACCAAGAAGACCTATTTCTACGGCTTTCATCAGGTCAGTTCAAAAACGTAGCAACGGACTTTCCCCCTTCCTTAGTAAAGATATCTTGGGCCATGTCAACGTACCAATCACAAATGCAACTATGTGTGTTAGAACATAGATAAACATGACTGTTTTTATTACCAGCACCACATTCATAGACCACAACATACATAGGCATAGATCCACTGATGGTACAAGCACAAAAACACACTCTAAAGGAATGAAGGATACATAGGCATACATCCACTGTCGGTACAATGACACACTCTAACGAATGAAGCATGACAAACATAGGCATACAAGTGGTGCACCGACATACTACTACCATCATAGCAACCCCGCGGCAGCCCGAAATTCAACAAAATGGCCATCTTGGCGCAGATACTCTTCTAGAGCACGATGCCTCACCCTAGTATCCCACAACCACACTGGTGAAATTGCAATGGTATGCACATAGAACAAGAGGTCATGAATGGTCCTTTGCCTATGACCCATGTGGCAAAAATGGCAAACCCACATACCATGGAGATGAACACGGTTGAACTCGGACTGCTAAAGAAAAGCCAACTCAGACCATTTTAGCTCATGTGATTCATCTAGTTTGATGATGATTGGCCGCGGAGGTGTCATTTCAACGGGCAGCAGCAGAGGTGGTGGCCTGGGCCGTGAGTGAAAAGGTCATGCCATGAGGTTCAACTGATTGAGTCGAAGGTGCCATGCGGATAGGGTGCTGCTAAGGTGTTGTTGCCAGTGGCTGAAGCAAAGGTGCCATCATGTGGACAGGGTGCTGCTGAGGTGCCGTTGCCAGCGGCAGAACCGAAGGTGCCATCAGAATCGGCTGCTACTGAGGTGCCATGGGGGCAGGCTGCTCCCACTTCTTCGACTCCTCCAAGTTCTGTGCTCCATCTCTTCCATGTTTGGCCATTCTCCACTACATACACAAAAGAGAAGAACAAAGGCACCATAAGCTTACAATACTGGCCATATCAATACCATGCATATAGTAAATGAGATAGACAAGAAAATGACATCGCGTACCTCCAATCGAACAATGCAAGATTGTGAATCGATGATTCAAGGCATTGCCTTGCAAGAACGTTGTGCACCTGCCTATTTATTGAGCACTACGGCGGGCATGTGAGCTCAGTGTGGCAGGCCAAAGTTGCAATGAAAAATGTGAGATGCTCAGAATATATTCAAGACTAAGCTTGCCATGAATCTAGGTAGGAATCTTGTGTTCTACACATTGGTTACATGTGTGCACGACGGGTGTCATGGGATAAGCCCGACGTGTGCATGTGTACATTTGCTGGATTGTCTGGCATACAACTCAAGACATTCCTGCAAAACAACTCATGCGAGATTATGAGTGATAGGTTCCCTTTTGAAGGTGAATTTAATGTAAGAAAGATATTGCCACCGTTCATTTGTGACGGTTATAAGCATCAACTACAGCTGGAGAAAGAGAATAATTGTTGGCATGCTGCACAAATCGATAAGGTTAGATAGTCCTTACATTGTCAGACGCATGGAGTAGGATGTCATGACTAGTCCAACTCATGTGTGGTGCATGGCTGAAAAGGTCTGCAAAGGGCATGGATTCACTCGAGATGATTCTCGCATTCCAACGGATCCTAAAAAATGTGAACTGGCCGATGCGACAAGGCCTAGGCGGAATATGGCAGAACAAATGCCACCAAAGGGTGGGAATCAAGACTGGTAATGGGCGTTCATGATCGCCACTGTTGAAACAACGTGCATTTGCAGTTTCGGAACAACATGCATTTGTAGTTTCAGGAATCAAGACTGTCCGCACTGTAGGGTTCACGAATGGCCGTTCGGAATGAGACACTCCCACCTATAAGAGGCAGTGTATCCATGAGTTGATCATTGTTATTTGCAGCACTCATGGCATTACACACTACCATGTTCCCTGCGTCGCAAGTCGACTTCTCAGTCTCAAGCATGGAAGCAAAAGCAGAAGGAACTTTTGGGCAGTACAAGGAATCCAGTACATTCATGATTGGTGGCCATCAATGGAGGATATGTTGCTACCCTACAATTCATGATCCGTGGTACCCACCAGCAGGACCAGAACGAATTTCTGTCATCCTCATTTTGATAAACAACACACAAAAGGTAGGTGTCTCGTTGGTATGAATACACATGCTCACATATACACTCGCATGGTCAACCCTGTGAATGCTTGCATATAGGTATGAGTCTTGTTCCGCGTGGTTTCTGGAGACGCAATTGATTATGATGATACCTTTCGAGTTCAAGATTTAAAGAAACTTGAATTCAGGTATGGGAAGCTAAAACAAGGCTTTAACTGCCTCGTGGGGCATCATGAGATTGAGCGTGTGTGGGACTATTCCGGTTGCGTAAACATATCCTGCACTGTTATGGAACTGGAGGATGACTGCATTGAAGTTCTACCTTGTGGTGGAACCACCAAAATTAACATGGCTAAAGCACACTTAAGTTTCTTAACACGCGATCATGTACTTTAAACAAGTCAACTTGGCCGTATGTCGGATTTCATCCGATAAACCACTTAACTCAGGATCGAGAAAAGCAAGACTCGCACGAAGGCAAGTGGTTACAGAGATTACAACAGTCCATCTCAATTAAACAAGTGCATCGAATTATTACAACATCAAGTTCGAAATTCATACAAGGTTTGCAGATGTTTCAAATAACATAAGTAATTAAGCGGACGTTACACATCGTCGCATGATATCATGAAGAAGCCGACCATGGCATGAATGACCAAGAGGAAGTTGGGTAGTCCAAGTGCCACTTGCAGCGAGCTCAGGGGTATCAACATCACCTGAAAAGATGTGCCACAACAAGGCTGAGCGACTACGCTCAACAAGACTTAACCGACCAGTGGTACTAATCCACCAACACCTAGACATGCAAGTTTTTTTGCTCTAGGGTTTGTTTTTGCCAACAGCGACTAGTGTAGGTCCTTACATTCAATGTCTTAGCCACAAGTTCTACTATTGTTTTACCATTCTAAGTTAGCAACAATACTAAACCAAGCATAGTATCCAAGCAATTAATACAAGTAACAATATTAGATCATCATCTTTCATTCTTACTCAGTGTAGCATAGCGATCAAGTAGTCCCAAACTGTGATAGGCAGATGAATCAATTCGAATTTCTTAACCATGCATGGCAACCTAATCCCACGACATCCACGCACCACAAGTGGTCACTTCATTTGTCAGCCGTCCCCATCAATTCCCAGACCCGTGTCGGGCCCACTTCCCTCGGTACAAGGCTCCATAGACCCGGCCTCTGCCGTTCTATAACCGCACTTGTCACCACACATGGCTGCAAGGGAACTCCGTTCTATAGATAGTGGAACGATCCGCTCACGTTTCGGTTCAATCAGGTACTAGGCTTCCCCATCCCATACTAGGTATGAGATTAGTACTTTCAAACACTTGAGCACGAACACTATCACATCTCGACCTTAGTCCAGTTTCATGTAGACAGACGGGGCAATCCATCGACCACCAAAAATAGTTCACAGAGCCCTGCCCCATCCAGCATCCTCATAGTTGTAACAAAAGGGAGCAATCAACTCCTATAACTCGCGAGTGACAGGCAATCACTCAACTTTTATCGAGTCCTATTAAGCATTGCAACTACTCGGCTTATCATACTAGTGTTCAGATCAAAGGGTACTCATGTATCTATGGTTTCAATCAATTCCTAGAAACGTAAATGTGCAACCAAGTAATCAATCATATTGCATGTATTTAAAAATAGGAATTCATGCTTTGAGGCTTGCCTTCAGACTGGGAGTTAGCGAACTGGTCCTCGGCTTGCTCCGGTATGGGCTCGACTCCGACTTGATGCGGATCAGCTATGGCTCCTTCTTTTGGCGTCGGGTGAAGTTCGTACGTTCCGTCAGCAAGGTTCAGCTCTACACGAAATGCAAATGCATCAAGTTCAAACTTCCATGCTTTCTCATACAAGTGTAAATTACATTATGACCACATTCACCTAAACAAGGTTCTAAACCTTTATCTGCATAAGGTAAGGTGTGTTGTGGTATAAAACCTAGGGTTGATTTGATGGTGATTGTGTACATATATACAACTAAACTTTATTAAACTTTAGATCGGAAAGTTATCCTATTTCTGAATGTTTTTTTGTACCTCTTCCGAAAAAAGACCATTACCTTTACTTAAGGTTTCTTTCTTCCATTTAGTTAGGTATGACATTGTTAATTTAACATTACATTAGACATAACATCATTAGGTTACTGTAAAAATTTGGGGTGCATTGGATTAGTCCAAAAATAATTAAAATTATTTCATCATCCCAAGGTGACAGGTACTTAATCATTTTTAACTCGAGTTACTCAGAGAGTTTGTTTCTGAAATTTTGATAGAGTGTTACAAAGAAGCAACATAGCCTTTGGTGAATTTTTCAGAATTTTTAATGAAGGGCATCTATAAACCATAACTTCTTATTATATATCTTCCTATAGAAAGGTAGATGGGTTCCAAGAACCTTCAGACAGGGTTTTCAAATTTTGCTTGTGAACTAGGCTTCACCACTGATTTATTCAAGGTGATTTCACATTTTTCTCACCTCTGGATGAATTATTATGCAAAAAGACAAAAAGAAACCTTAGATTTCAATTATAAAACTAAAACAGAGACTTAAACATATAAGCTAGGCTCCACATTATTTTTATTAGCTTCCATTCTTTGAAACAAACACTTCAGAGTTGGATTCATCATTTTAGCATTTTTCTACACTAAGATTTAAATAGCTTAAACAAGGATTAAAACATGTAACATTAATTCTAGTAGAGACATGTCCAAAAGTATTTTTATCAGAAACTATACTTTATACTGAGTCTAGCAAAATTAATTTGACATTTTCCTGATTTTTGTACAATTTATGGCGTATTTTCAAAGTTTGGATTATTTTCTACTGAAAACAAAAGAAAAACCGTGGTAAACTTGCAATCTAGCCCTTATGTCTATAGGTTAAATGCGCAGGGGTCCTTTATTTTAGTGCTAAGGCCCCTGGAAGAAGGAAAAAGACACAACTGTATCCTTGGCAGGGCACACGGCGGCGGTCCGGCCAAATTTCCGCGATGTGCCGGCCAATCCCGGGCAAGAAGTTGTGGGGAAGGCGCGGGAGCTCACCGGGAGTCGATTGGCGGTAGTTGGGGGTGCGGAGGAGGCTCGGTGGGGGCGGAACGGCATAAGGATGGGGAGTTTCGGGCAGCGGCAAAGTCCGGCGGCGTGCCAGCGTCGTCGGCGCTTAGGGACCCCAACAAGCAGCTTGGGAAGCTTCGCGTGGGCATGGCGAAGCTAGCGGTGGTGGCGGCGAGGAGCGGGAAGCTACAGAGGTGGGGGATCCATGGAGAGGTGACTCAACGGCGTGGGGTCGAGGCAGAGCAAGGGTGCGGCAAGCTTGCGGGCAGAGAGAAGAGCGCGGGCGGGACCGACGAGCCATATATATAGGCGAGGCGAAGCTCCAGGGCCTGTGGATGGGACCGGTGAGAGGAGCTGGGTGTGCTACTATGGCCATTAATGGAAGCGACGCCATTAGCGCAGAGGAGGGAGGGGTGGCGAGGCATGCAGGCGCGGGCGAATTGAGCATGCGTAGCAATAATGACTTTGCCGCGACGCGTCACTGGCGAGGTGGGGAGGAGCTATCGCAGCTGGGGCGGCAGTTGGTGGAGGCAGAGGTGTCGAGCAGGGCATTTGTGGGGGCACGCGCTCGGGGTAAGGCAACGGGCAGGGCGTGCCCTCGGGTGAGGCGGAGCTGCCGGGAGCAGGGGGAACCGCGGCGCTTCACTAGTGGCGGGACGCACGAGGCGTTGTCCTACCGCAGCCAGAGACTGGGTGGAGGCAACGCGGCAAGCGACGGGCAGAGCGCGACGCACGCGCGCTCTGGACGCGAGGGATCGGCGGGATCCAGCAATGGGACGGTCTTCGAGTGCGAGTTACTCCAGATTTTTGATCTGCGCGATATTAACTCTCTTTACAAAAGTTGTAGTCCTCAAATCCAAGTTCAACTTTTGTAATTGAACCGAGTTCTCATTCGCAGCAGATATGAAGATACAAAGCTTCAAAGTTTGAGGGAACGCCTGATTTCCAGACTTGGAGTAATTTCAGCAGTTGGGCTGTTTTCAAGATTTTTGGACATCGTTTTCAACATAGTCGGCCGGGTGATTCAAGCAAAACGAACCGATGTGGTGGCACTATCTTTTGTGATGGAGGCATTACTCTATGGCAGCGGAGTGGAGTCAAAGTCAGATACTTTTTCAATTAAAGACACTAAACCTACTGATTTCTCACTGTTGACCAAATACGCATGCAAAGGATCACTACTAGAGGAGGCTGATTTATGGGACACCCCTGTCAACGCCTAGCTCGTGTTACTCTCAATCACTGACATGTACTGTGTCGAACGGTTGAAGCTGCACTGTGCATCAAATATGTGGGACATGGCATTTGACAAAACTGTGACCACATTTCTACGATGGGCATTTGAGACTAACTGCACCCAATTGTAGGAGAAGTGCATGTATCTCATAGCGCTAATCTCACTAGACGGAATTCTCACAGAGGATTTTATATTCGTGTGTTAGCACCATCCCAAAGTTATCAAGAGGATCCGCATGCTTGCTTTAAAGAACTTCAAGTAGAGATTAGGAGGCCGCCGCCAGGGTCCGCTGTAGTTTTAATGTATTATTTAAGTGTATTTTATCATATAAGAAGTTGAAAAGGTACAATAATTTGTTGTGCTGAAGTACATTTGGAATGCAATTGTCGGATCATCCTGCAGACATGAATCTACAAAGGAGGATAATCTGTGAAGTGCTCATCAATGCCATGATGCCACAGACTATCCTAGACTCCCTTCTTGAACTGCTCGTCTACGTAAGGTCACTGATGCTTGGGTCTGAATCCCAAGCGGTCCAATGTGCTAGTGACCCAGGTCTCGTAGCAGTTCCCAAAGAGTTTCATCTCCCGCTACCTAGCACAAAGGTGGGATCTGAAATTTTGAATTCCCCACTCCTCCTCCGGGTCCTCTCCCATTATATTTAAATAAAAGAAGGGAGCTGTTGGCGCTAGAAATCGACCGATGGCCTTCAGCGTCGGACACACGACCCGGGAGAATCTGCTTAGCTCCTGTTCGGGTGATCGCCCTGGTGCGGTTCGCACGGCGTGCCAGTCAATTTGACCTGTTGATTGATAAGGAAAGAAACGTGTTAAATTCCAGGGGTTTCGATCGGCTAAAGTTCCGATCTGTCTCGAAAAGCGTATTAGCAAATCGGCCGATTTGCTATAAAGATGACCGGCTATGATACAGCCGATAATCACGTAGCGATTGCGAAGAAAACTACTAGAGTAAACTAGACAAAGCTACGGGTGCAACACTTGAAATAGATCTAATCGGCTATACGATAATGATAAATAAAAATAATAGTGATAAAGCCGACAGTTCAAATCTCAAGCTGGATAACTGGTGATAAAACTAAAATAATAGATAAAACCTATAGTTCTAGTTAATATCGATAACTTGTGAATAAATCTAAACGAAATGACAGCGATGCGCCCGAAGTTAAAGCTTAGATATTACTCGATAAACGGAACTTACAGAATCGGCTGGATATCGTGTCGATGCAGCCCTGTCAATCCGTACGAACTTGTGAAAGAAAAAGATGTATTGGCGAAGTCACCGACTTGAAAGTAAAGTACGATGAAAAAGTAGATTGTTTTGTATTGATTGATGTGTTATTTTACAAATCTCTAAAGATGGCTATTTATGGCCTGTTACAACTGATTTCCTAACCGACTAGGATCTATCTCTAATTTTAAACGAAAACGAATATTTGCAAGCACAACTCGTATCGGAGTTGCTTATCATTCTCTCACGGGCCAAACTTTCTCTATATGCTTTCTTTGACTCACTTTAAGCCCATATTGGCCCAATCGCTCCAGCCTTCCAATCGGCTGATCTCTACCAACTCCGTCTGCCAAAACACTGTAGCGCCAATCGGCCGATTCCCAACTGTAGCACCAATCGGCCGATTCCCAATCGTAACCTTTTAATCCGCCGCATCGGCCAATCCTTTCCTTCCTTGACGCCGATCCCATACGAGTCAAAATCTGGCGTCAACAGGAGCCAAGCCTCCCACATCCTGTCTGGTAATTCCAAAATCAGTCCCCTCTCCTCTTCCTACTGAATAACCCTAGTAGATCTACGACGGCGGCAGCAAGCGTGACCTTGGCAGTGCCGTCAAGATGGACTAGTGAGGGGCTACCTCGGCTACGAGCGGTGGGCTTCCTCAGCGACGAGCTTGAAGCTGCGAGATGGTTCAAGGCCGTCGCTCTGTCGGCTTCCCCGAGGCTGCCACCGGCGGTTGCCATGCTTGAGTACATGCAAAGAAGACCGAGGAAGCGGCGTATGCCCGGGGTGCTCCATCAAGGCGGCATTCGGCACCTCCTTTTTTTCATGTTCGTCAGGTCAGCGATCTCCTCCCCGTATTACTAAATTCAATTATTAGATTGCTTCCCTATACTCTTTGACTTTCAATATTGTAGTTGCATGCTTTGGTGAATGTGGATCTACTGTACCCTATTGTGAGAGTTGGTGACAAATTACTGCTCCACCAGTCCCCTTTATCTTTCACCTTTTCCAATAATTATGTTTGTGCTAAATAAAATTATTTATGTGGTTTGTAGAACTTAATAGATGAAATTATTAGATTTATTCCCTATGCTCTTTGACTTTCACTATTGTAGTTAGATTGGGGAATATGGATCAGTTGTACCCTATTGGTAGAGTTGGTGAAAAATTACTGCTCCAGCAGATCCCCTTTATCTTTCACCTTTTCCAATAATTATTTTTGTGGCAAGTCAAATTATTTATGTGCTTTGTATAACTTAATAGATGAAATTGCTTCAATTTGCGAATGATCTCAACTTTTGCCACATGTTCTTGTGCTTGTTTATTTGTTCGCTCTTAATTTATACCTAAATATATGCATCAACTGAAGTTTGACTGTATCCTGTTTTAGCCGGCCAGAGGGTCAACATCTGTAATTGCTCCTTTTCAGTCCAGCTGCAGGGTAACAAACTAAACACATGATGATTATTGAAGTTCCTTTTTTCCTTAGTTTAAATCAATTACAAAATCACAATCTGACTTCGGATCCACTGTTGCTAGCTGGAAGCCCTCAAATCAATGGTGCTTCCTGCAAAACAAGAACGTGATGTGGCAGCGGAGTACTCAAGAAGCTCTACCAAGTCCTTATGCGACAGTATTGATGAGGAAAAGGCTGACGCCGACAAACAGGATGGGGTTCAACTTCGACAACGGTTTGTTGCTCACCAGCACGAGTTAGCTACCTTGAAGAAGAAGATAAAAGAATCAGAATCAACTCTCAAATTGTAGTCAACCGAGATTGAGAAATTGAAGAAGGTAACACAAGATAGTGAAGCACTCCTTCATCAACTGCTAAGAGCAACTCCAAGAGTTCCCCAAAAAATTCTCCCCCAAAATGAGGTATTGGGGGCTATGCTAAAAAATTTCCTCCCCAAAAACATATCAAGCCATAGTAGAATGCTAAAAATTAGTCCCCCAATATTTCAAATCAGGCCACATCATCATATTAGGCCACCAGGCTTTTTATTTCTCGCTGTCACACGCCGCCAGACCCTTTTTATTTCTGACGATCATAGGCCACCAGACCCAGGCCATCATCACGATCGCACGCAGCCAGGCCCAAGCCATTGTCACACTCATGCCATACCTCAGGCCATCGTCACGACTCACGATCACGCCGCCAGATGCTAGGTGCGCATGGCGTTCTCTAAATGCTGGCAGCCCTGTGCAGGGTGTCTGTCCAGTCCCGGTCACGCCGCTCGGGAAAGCCCTTGCGCACTGCGCTGTGCAACGCCGGCAGCCCTGCATCTGGTGCTAGCCATCCAAGATTCGCTATGAGTCGACGAAGCTTTTTGTTGCATCTGGTGCTGGATTTGTCGTTAGATGATGACGATGATAATTTCGTCATCTTTGTTACTCATGTGGCCGTGAATGCGGAGGAGTCCGATGATGAAACAAAACATCGTGGTTCTATCATAGGTCATCGAGTACTTCGGCGAGGCAGACAGGCAGCACATCAAAGGTTGTATCAAGATTATTTTTCAGATGATCCTACATACGGACATGTTATTTCAGACAACGGTATGTAAACAATAGATTTATTTTGACCATTTTTTTTTCAAAAAATCATATTAGACATGTGTCTGGTTACTCTTGACATGCAGGTTTCGAATGAGGCGTACACTGTTTGTACGCATATGGAATACCGTAGAGCAACATGATGAATATTTCATGCAGAAAAGAAACGATGCCGGTGTACTTGGTCTTTCTAGTCTGCAAAAGATTATTGCAGCATTTCGGATGTTAACTTATGGAGTAGCAGCTGATGCTATAGATGATTATGTCCGTATTGGTAAGAGTACTGCTATTGAGAGTCTGAGAAGGTTTGTCAATGCTGTTGTTGAGGTTTTTAGAGATGAGTACTTGAGATCCCCTAATGAAGATGAGATTACTTGCCATTGGAGAGAGTAGAGGTTTTCCTGGTATGCTTGGGTCGATTGATTGTATGCATTGGAGGTAGAAAAATTGTCCTTCGGCATGGCAAGGTATGTATACCGGGCATGTGCATGAGCCTACAATTATACTTGAAGCTGTTGCGGATAAAGATCTTTGGATTTGGCATGCTTTTTTTCGGATGCCTGGTTCCCACAACGACTTCAATGTTTTGCACCGGTCTTCTTTATTCGCACGGGTAGCTGAAGGTCAAGCTCCAAAGGTGAATTATACCATTAATAACAATGAATATGCAATGGGTTATTATCTTGCTGATGGCATATATCCCTCGTGGGCCACAATTGTGAAGAGCATACCTGATTCACAAGGTAACAAGAAGAAATATTTTGCAACTGCCCAAGAAGCTTGTAGGAAGCACGTGGAACGAGCGTTTGGGGTTCTACAGTCTCATTTCACTATCGTTAGGGGGCTAGCTCAATTTTGGGATGAAGACACCCTCGGACAAATCATGAGGGCTTGTGTCATTATGCACAACATGATAGTTGAGGATGAGCGGGATGAGGAAGATAATTTAAATTATGATGGGGTGGGAGAAAAGGTGAAGATTTCTCATGATGAAACACCTGAACTTGAGGAGTTTATTAAAAATTACAAGAATATAAGGGATAAAAATATTCACAATCAACAACTTGAGGAGTTTATTAAAAAATACAAGAATATAAGGGAAAAAGATATTCACAATCAGCTTCAAGATGACCTCATCAAGCACATATGGTAACATCATCTAAACCTCTACAAATGATTACCTATAGTTTATAGTAATTGTTATTGTTAATAATTTTTGCTACTTTATAAATTTATTTCTAATTGCAAGCAGTAGTATTCATCATTTAGAAATCATGGCAGACTAAGGTAGATGTTCATCAGCATGGTATATGCTCCATTTCTAAATTGTTGTAGTGTTCAATATCAAACACGACCTTTTTCTACTTTTTTCTGAAAGATGAACAACCTGAACAGTAACCTGAATAACCAAGTGACAGTACTTGTGTTTGTGGGTTGTTTTAGAGTTTAGTACAAACAATAACTGAGGAATAAAGACAACTGATTGTAGAGCCATTCGATAGAACAGTAGCCTAAATCAACATAACACAATCTGAACGAAGCATAGCCGCAAGCAAAGGACATGTAGTATTCCTGCAGAATGCACCTGTAGTATTTCTTTTGATCATGATAGTCGGCTCATGATCTCAGCCCGCAAGGACATCTAGTATTTCTTTTGATCATCTGACATGGCAGTTAGGTCCATGGTCATAATCCTCTCTTCATCCCTTCTTTTCTGCAACTGGACCTCCTGGCTCCTCAATTCAAGAAGTAGTTTTTCATTTGCAACTGGATCCTGTTCAAGAGCAACTTGATCTTGTTCAAGAGCAAAAGCTTTGTTGAACCTCTCCTCTTTTTTAGCTCTTTCTCCACATCAGCTTCTTTCTTCTGCGCCCACATATTTTCTAAGGTTGCTGTCACACTTTTTTTCTTCTCTTGCAGCAATGCTACTTTTGCCTTCTTCTTACCAATTGACCTTGTCAATGCATTATCTTCTAGATCTTGAACCTCACCTTGTCCTATTTCACTTGGTGAACTTGCATTCAGGTCAGCAGTTGAGCTTGTCTTCTGCTTCTTGTTAGATGTTTTACTAGCAGCCAATTCATCAATTTTAGAAAGCTATTTTGGTTGTGTTCTCAGTTTATTCCAGCAATGTATGAACTGGAATGCTTTCTGATGTTTGTCTTCAGACTTGTACAAAGTACATGCCTCTGCAACCTACATGCACCAACATACAAGGGATATTCATATACGATATATGAAAATAAAATAGTCGAAACAAATCGTGGTATTACATAGTGAGTAAGTACCTTATCTTTCATTGTACTACCACTCTGACGCCTTAACTCAATCCGTGCTAGACATCCACAAAACTTGTTCACACATTTTTGTATGGTCTCCCACCGGTGCATGAGAGAATTTATGGTACGCTTTGATGTGCACGTCTTGTGTTCATGGAAGTAATCATAGATACGAGACCAATACTTACTAGCTTTTTTATCTTTGTCTATGACCGGATCCAAGCTTACATTCAGCCACGCCGAAACCAAAACCTCATCTTCGTGGTCACTAAAATTCTTTGATCTCTTATAGTTTGGCCTCGCAGAGGGGGCTGCTGGACCAACTTCAATTGCCTGTGATTGTTGGTCAGTATATGTGTAGCTATAATAATTAGAATCCCCTAGATTGGTTTCATCCATCATCATGTTGGAAAAATATCCATTTTCTGCAAGCATTTCATCAATGGTAAGTTTTTTGTCAAAGCGCAATGAACAAATAATAAGAACCACAGATCACAATTCTCTCGGTTTAAGAATAACTTTTCAGGTAATAAGAACCAAACTAATGTCTTCTTCTGTTCAGCTATACAAAATGAAAGGGACTGAACAAACTTCGAGCATCTGTGTCACATCCTTAACACCTACACATCCTTAAACAACAGGACAGCAAAGATAAAACAGAAACAAAACCATCAACAAACAGAAAGACTATGTGTCTATGGCCATCGAGTCTTTTTTTTTTGAGACCCTATGGCTATTGAGTCGATGCAGAACTCGAAGTTCCTCTTGTCTATGGAGAAGAAAGGAACAAAATTCATAAACGATTCAGCTAGGTTTGTCAGGTGAAGCTGCTGGAGCCGGCAGCATTACAACCAGAGGATCAAACAGACATTCAAAGCTTAGCTGAGAAGAAAATTTGATTTTTGTTTCAGTAAAGAATGAAGCAACTACAATAAGCTTTGCCCTTCTGATTCATGAATATTCAGCAGATCAGACGATCCTATTTCTATTTCAGTTAAAAGTAAGCAACTACAATCAGTAAGCAACTACTATAAAAGTAAGCAACTACAATAAAACCGTAAGTTGAATTAATCACATGAACCTTCCCAATTATCACATCATTCTAACATTCCCAAATGAGTAGCTTATGATTCATACCATTCCCAAATGAGTTGTCGTTAGCCGCTTGTTCGAAGGCAGCAGATGGGTCACTGGATACAGAATTGAAATCGTCACCGGCAAGGGCTGCCATCGGAGGACCACCGGGCAGGTTGAGGTTGTCGACACTACACCTCTGCAAATTTGTGCCGCTGCCGGTCCATTGAGGCATGTGGTCGCCGTTGGGCCATTGAGGGTGCTGGCCATCGACGACCACCACGCGCCATTGAAGCATCCCTCCGCCGCACCTTACTTAGCCCTACCGAACAGGAGCGGTTGGCCATGGTGCCTGCATCCGCACATGCAACAAAAGGAATTTAAATCTGCATTGCCATATATTTATTGAGCAGTAATTTGAAGTTTCCCTTCTTAAAGTTTCCCTATTAAGTATTAACAAGCTGAAATTGGCAACAGTTGTATACATCATTTAGAAATCATTTATAAGATGTTGGAAGAGTTCATATGACCACAAATATTCTTGGCAGACTAAGATAGATGTTCATCAGCATGGCAGTCCTATGGGTCGCACTAATATCAGCTACAAAATGAAAGAGACTGAACAAACTTCGAGCCCATTAACATGGCAATCGCAAATCAATGCAAGCATTTCACAGCCACCATTACAATATCAGCTCCGCAAAGAGAGTAATCAACAAGCTGATTAGTTTCTGAATCACATTGCAAAGACACATGGCAGCACCATATATTTAGCGGTGCCCAGTTATTTTCATTCTGTAGGACTAACATACATGAATAATACAGTGCTGGCCACTTGTTTTTTACTAAAACACACTCCTTGTGTTAGACATCATGCACGCAATAAAAATAAACGAGGAGCAAATAAACAGTGAATGGAATGAATCTCCATTGCTAATGAAATGTATTTATTCTACAGTAAGCGGGAGATATCGATTTTCAGCCAATAACTGCAAGTGAACAAAAGTCTCAAATTGAAGAAATTCAAGGCAAGCATTTGGGTTACTTTTTTATCAGCTCATGAATGGGTCATACGATTTGGCAAGATATAAGCAAACAATGGCCAAATTATGTGCAAATGCAGTAACTACAATGAGTAGAGCTCATACCAATCCAATCCTCGGGTTCTTGGCGAGATGTTGAAGATCTTCTGGCCGCCGCGGGCTTCCTGCTCAGCCCAGCTCGACAGGGTGCTGCCGCCCTTCACCCCTCGCCGCCTCCGGAGTGGGGAGGGCCGCCGCCAGGAGAGGAGGGGCGTGCCGCCGGGAGAGGAGGGGCGCGCTGGAGTGGGGAGGGCCGCCGCCACCGCCTGCTCATCCAGCCTGACAGGGCGCCGCCGCTGAGAGAGGAGGGCCACCGCCAGAGTGGGGATGGCCACCGCCGGGAAAAAATGGGCGCGCTGCCGGGAGAGGAGGGGCGCGCTAGAGTAGGAAAGGCCGCCGCCGCCGCCGGGAGTGGAGGGGCGTGCCGCTGGGAGAGGAGGGGCGCACCGGGAGAGGAGCGTGGCCGCCGCCGCCTGGAAGGCTGGAACACACGCTGGGAGAGGAGCGCGGCAAAAAAGAAAAAGAGCGCGAGAAGGGGGCGCGGGAACGGATTGGGGGAAGATCTCGGTCGCAAAAATATGCGGGAGGAGGGCATGTTTTTTGGCGTCGCTAATTTTTTGGGGGAGTTTTGGGTGGACCGTTAGAGTTTGTTTCTTCTCTTTTTTTCCTTAAAAAAAGTTTTAGGGGTAAGATTAGCAGTTTCTTAGAGTTGCTCGAGTTTTGTGATTTGCTCCGTTGGTGGCGAGCCGACGCCGTTGTCCCTTACGGCAGTCGTTACCTGTGCTGGGTGGATTACTGAAGGGGTGTGATTTTCTGCGACGTCAACCAGGACAGCCCTGACCTCCAGTACCTTCCCTTGCCGGTGGATCGCACCCCCTTCGGTTACCCTGATCCCTGCCGCATAGGATGGCCTCAGGCGTCCCGGGCCGTGTGCATCACCAAGAGTGGAACAATGAAGTTCGTCGACATTGCCCTCAGCGACGGCATGCTTTCTGGCGTGAGCGAGCCTGGTTCTGATTTCATCATCACCATCTCGACGCTGATGCGCCGCGGCTACGACGATGAACTGGGGTGGGAGAAGGATGCCGCTGCCAGAATTGGAGCTGCTCAACTCTGGGACATGGAGGGTTACGGCGATCAGCTTCCGTGTGTTGCGCCTCAGTTCCCTCTGCTGAGTATGGATGACCCCCAACATCATCTATTTTGTGTTGTGGGAGGGGCACACGTTTGGTGCTGGTGCAAAGGCATGGGTGGTCGCCCTTGACATGAGCAGCAGCAGGGTTGTATAGTATAAAGATATCAAAGCCACCCCTTCTGATGAGGATGCTGAAATGAGCCCCTCGCAGCATCTTCTGCAACTTGCCTTTCTTTCCTATTGCCTTTCTTTCCTACCGAGTTCTCCAGGCATCTGAGGAAAGCTTCCCCAAGGTAATTTGTAATTTGCATGATAAAAGAGGAGGATAATCACTGAAGTGGTTTATGCTTGTCAAGGCCTAAACAATGCATGTTTAAATAAAGTCATATGAAGTTTTAGAAGAGTGCTTGTTTAACAGAGTTGTCATTTGATGGCTTTAACCAATTTGTCATTTAATAACTCAGCAATCGACTGCCAGTTTCTGCAGTTGAAATCTCCAGGCGAATCCTTGGGCCTGAGCTCTCGTTGAATCAGTAGCAGAGAAAACCAATGCAAAAACATATTTATTGCCTAGTCTCCTTGAGGTTCAACCTATAGCCTGAATTGCTAGAACGTACTATAAGCTGTATCCTACTATGATCTTGCCAGCAACTAATGCCACCGCCACAATGGTAGACGGCATAACTGGGGTGTATGCCGGCTCTTTAGGATATGTGAACTGTGATATTTTGCTGCTGGCACTGTTCTACGGGCCTTCATGCTTTCAGTTGGTAGTTTCTCTAAGCTCTAAGTGAGTAGATTGCTAGTCGGTGTAAAACTTCGGAGCTTCAGCTTGCAGTTATACCTTGGAGTGGATATAATTCGTCAGGTCTTTAGTTTTTTCTGCTCACCAATGACCAAACACCCTAGTTAAAATGCAGCGCATGGAGGTAAAGTCCTCATACGATACGTGCCACTTTACTCATAAGTTCGGTTTCTTTTGGGCTTGAAATTGGTTGGATAGGATAACTGTTGAAACTTGTTTGCTGAACCCATGACTCCGTTGCAGAAATTTATTCACATATACTCATGTCATGGCATGGCACATTTGCATTACCAAAGAATCCTAACATAGCATGCTGCTACCTTTCAGCTGCAGCACAAAAACAGAGCAAACAGCGAAAACGAGCAGACATGCCCGAGGAGACTAAGCGACGAGACTCTCTGGTTCCGGTCTAGCGCATACGATTCTCAGCCTCGCCCGGTGGAAGGCGCGATAGCGGCGGCGGAAGGCCGGGTCGGAGATGAGGCGGCGCCAGAGCTTGCAAACGAACGAGGCGCGGACGAGGCACGCCGGCTCTCCGGGCTTGACGCGGAGGAGGATCACTCCGACGAGGTCGTCCACCAGCTCCGGCAGCGCCCTGCCGCCGCTGCGACCGAAGGAACCGCCACCGGCCTCGCTGACGTGGCCGGCCGTCGGCTCCGGCGGCGCCATGCCGCGCCTTGGAGACCGTTGCCGACAGAGGGGGCTGCGGAGGGGTTCAGGAGCAGGGGCGCAAGCGAACGCAATTGCTGAATTGAACCGGCATTAGCTGTGGTGTATAAATAATATAATCAATAAAGTATACACGAGGGCAAGACGCAGGTGTTTTCTTGCTACGAAGATATTCACGTGTGGTTTCCTTGAACCTCCTCTCTCAGTCTCAGACGGCCGCACACGGCTGCAGACCGGGAATCGCTGACCAAACTGAACGGAAATGGCCTGATCAACCAGTCACTTCTGAATTTTGAAACCAAGTGAAAAGCTTAGCTCTAGTCACTGGCTAGGATGCCCCACCTGCACTATGTGACCAAGCCAAAGTTTCTATTTCCTTTGCTGGTGATAGGACAGGCATAACTACAGTGCTCAATGCACGGGCATTCCCTTACAAGGATGTTTTGGTGGACCAGCAAAAGTTTCATCCTTCTCTAGAAATCTTCGGTCAGATATATCGGCGAGAAGAGAGACCCCAAGCAATTTTGCAGAACAGATGAGCAGACATGCTGAAGAAATAGGACCACAGCAGTTTGTACTGAAAGAAAAACAGAACACCGCACCAAATTAAAAGAATGTTACAGCTCGGAATGAACTGGAACTAAAAGGAACTTTGGGCATTTCTCAAGTTCTTGCCAGCTTCCATCGTGTGCACACGCTTGAATAATGAATTTAAGATCAGTGACTTCGCTGGGAACCTCTAGGCCCGAGACATAGAAGGCGTCAACACTAGCAACTCCAAGATAGCTTCTGGAAGCCTTGATGTTTGGATCTGCCGTTGACTTCTCAACGTAGATGTTGTACTGCCTGAATGATGGTTGATCAAGGGTATTCAACTTCCAGCTGAGTTTCAGACTCACACGTTTTGTTGTGTCAGAACTGTTGGACCATGAGATGTGCTCGCCTTCAGTTACCCATGATCCTGCTGGAGGGAACTCTGTGTTTGCATCAGTCTTTTGAATACTTATGTGACCAAGTGACACGTGATACGGTGATGATCCATTTGCATTTGCTTCCGAGATCATATCCTCCTCTGTTTCTGGACTCATTTCGCCAGCTATTTTCAATGTGCAAACAACGTTGATTCCAGTTAATTTGTAGCCGGAACTGGACTGAAGAGTTGCTTCGTAGAGGACCCAACCTTGGTTATCTGGAGCATGTGGCTCCACCTCATCAGCTTTAACATACGAGCCATACTTGTGATTTTGTTTCTTTGTGATGAATGATGCTATGTCCTCTGCAACAAGAATTGAAGTACTCTGCTTGTTTGAAGACAAGTTCAGGGACAATCCTAACGCAGAGCCTGCATCGGCTCTTACCTGAATCCAACACCAGAAAGAAATGCAGCATCATGAGGACAGAAAGAACAAGGGAAACAACACCATGGTAAAGGGAGCACATGTAGTGCCATTGTAAACATGTATCTCAAGCATTCAGGGACAATGGCAATATAGGTACATGGTAACAACAGGCAAGTTCATTTGATTTAAGAAGCCAACAGTTCATTGAATTATATCCCTTATAATCACTTTTATATTTCGATGGAATTAGATGTCGGCCAGAAGATGGTTAAGATAACATCAATAAATGTTAATACAATTTTTCTCACCGAATAAAATAGATGAATAGATCCATCTTCCATTCCAAGTCCTCCATTAAAAAGCTGCTCTGAGAAAATAATGTTCTGCCGGAGGCTTCCTTTGACTGTCAAGCAATTCCCTCCACTGTATGGTTCATCCTTGAAACTATGAAGCAAGCAGTAAAAATTCATTTAGAATTTAGTAAACAATACAAGAAAATAGGATTAAATGTTCAAGGAAAATAAACATTGAATGCGCTGATGAAATCGACAGGCACTCCAATTGTTTGGTAAATTGGATGATAGTGTATAGACAGTATGATTGGATGATAACAGTAAGTAGCTTGACCTGAATTTGTGGCAGCACCAAGTTTAAATAATCTATTCCAACACTTGTTTAGGCTCATATATCTCTCTTGTTCAGTAATTTGTGGTCTTAATGTGAGGTGATGTTTCATTTACACAATGAAACCTGTAGGAAGCTACCAAATGTAATTGAAAGTAGATGACTAATCCAATATCAGTAGCCAAATTAATTTAAATCAGATACCTCCCTTTTCATCCTAGAATAAGAAATGCAAATTACATGCAATAATTCAATAACCATTAAATAAAACTGCATCTAGAGTAAAAGAAATCTTACTTTATAAAGGCTTGCAGTTGAGCTTGATCTCCGGTGTACTTAAGCATAGGCTGGAAAAAGAAGGGACATCATCACAGGGAAGTTCAGGATGGCTTGATGAATGCCAGCTTACATGAATAAGAAGCAAATTTTAGAAGTAGAACAGAAAATGACATTGTCCAAATTTAGCATTACCATCAGGAAGATATCAATTTAGCATTAACCATGAACATATCAACCATACAGACAATTGCAAGCACACAAGACATGCAAAAGGTATTCTCTTTCCCTCCAGTCACAAATACTTGACGCTTTGACCAAAGCCTGGTAAAACTTTTGAAAATTTGACCATCAATAGTTTTCAAAATATTTAGTTTGGAAACATAAAGCTATATGTGTAGATTTGTCTTGAAAAGTGCTGTCATAATCTCATACTTATTAGATATTATAACTATATTCCAATAAGGAAAACTAGTGGTCAAAGTTAAAACTCGAAACCATAAAAAGTCAACAGTGTCAAGCATTTAGGACTGGACGGTTGTACTTTCTAGAACCAGAGGTATGATGTCAGGTTGAATACAAAAGGTATATGCAAGCCATGATTCAACAGAAAGAGTTGAGTTGTTGACAACATGCTACCTGAAAACTTTGGGAAGAAATATTGTTCCATGGATCACTGGAGACTTGGTGCCCTTTAATAGACACCTGATAGCCATGACCCTAAAGGATACCATAAGCTTATAAGGCATTGATATTACGACAAAGAAAGAAAAATAGAAGAGAGACATGATGTGCAGATAAGGCATACAGCTATCAACTCAGATATTGACTAGCTGTGATCAGTGTTAGGCATCAGATAGGACATTTCAAATAATTACATTTGGTCCCTGGAAACATAATTTGAAAATCCTCGCATGTTGTGAGCAGAGTCTAAATAGTCATATAACAGTAACAGTACAAAACTTGCGGATTGTCAGACTCTAAAATGCACTAATAAACTTACAGAAATGTCAAATACATGTTACCCAGTTGAGTATGGCCACCTGAGTACTACTAGTAGAATATAACAAGTCTCGAAACAGCTAGTCCTTATCAATAGTTACAATGAGCATCAGCATTCATGATTCAGGGATTTGCAAACAATGCTACACCATGTATCATTTTAAAGGTGCAGCATTATCATTACTTAAGATTCCTGGTACATAAATCTATTGATGCCCCCACTTGCAATGAAAGAATAATTCAGATAATTAGCACCAATACCTGATCAAAATATGTGTAAAACGGCAACTGTTTTGGATACCTCCGAAGAACTCCCCATGATTTTTCAACAAGGCCCCACCAACTGAACTATTTGTAGGTAAGTACTTTGCACAGTATATAAGAAGAGCAGAAGGAGGTCAACAACACATTACCGATTTTGTGCACTCTCAAAGTCTGGGGGTTGTTTAGTTTCATATACCCATCCAGGAGCAAATATGGCAGTTGAGACATCAACTTTCTTAAGTAGATCAAGGGCAACATTTGTCTAGCAAAAATGTAAAATCAGAAGTAAAGCATAAATTTGGAGGTGAGGAAGTTGAATACAATGCACTCAATAAGCATGTTTTTGAGTAAATATGACGAAATAAAGTGATCAAGTAAAAACTTTTGAGAACATATGCATGAATTTAGACAACAATTGGTTTCTGCGAGAAAATTATAAGCTGCACTCAAGTTGTCACTATTTAGTTAATGCTGCAAGTATTTCTTATTAGTAACAATGGAGAATAGAACTAGATTGTTACACATACAGTCCATTGACCACCACCGAAAGTATTTCGTCCAAAAACATCAATACCCATGTAGACATCATATTTCCTGTCTCCAGCAACTGCAGCTGAATCTTCCGGGTCTTTTTTCTGCAAATGTCGTGTCAATATCATCAGGCCATCAGTCGGCTCACAGGTGTAAAAATAACGAGAGGGTTACCTTCCAAGTATAGTTGGCAAACAACCCGTCACATAAATCAAAGAATGGCTTGTTATACTTGTTGAGCTTATTCTGCCAGTCGAGGTCACCTTTAACAGTGATTGCATCATACCTGTCGACAAAGAAAAAATCATGAAGAAAAACATCAAACAAGCCTTACAACTGGTTACAATCATGTTTATGCAACAAAAGAAGATATCAACTCCACCATATGACCAAAGATCCAGGAACGGCAGCATGCATCGTCTTGGTTAGATGATTGACGAACTCTTTCAGGTTATCGATGAACTGAACGTCAAGTTTAACCTCAATGTTTATCTGAATGAAAAAACATTATCAGCATAAGGCACATACCCCACAGTGACATAATGAAACTGAAGAGTCTTGGAATCCAGTACTCCTATTAGTCACAAAATGATCCACTTTCCTCCCTTCTCTACGTACCCCCAACTTTATCCACAGAATCATGTCCTTGGAAATGACCTTATAGAGTGTAACATCATAAGATACCATAAGAGGGATTACCAGCCAGCCATCGAAGCCCAAGGCAGCAGCCAGCTCCGTAAGCCTCTCGGCATACATCTGGGCAGAAGCCTCCGTGGCAAGCATCTCCTTGCAAACTTCCGCACCTTTATCCCACTCCGTGATGAACGTTCCCAACACCTTAGCACGCAAACGGCAAAGCAGACCTCAGAAACCAAGGCAACCGGAGAAGCAAGAAGGGGAGAACTACTGAACTAGAACTAGAGAGAGGCAACGGAAGTAAACCTTGACGCCGTGTAGGTGGGCGGCGTTGGTCCAGCAGGGCGGCGGGAGGGTGACGAGGTAGTGCGAGAAGTAGACGAAGACGTCGATGAGGTGCCAGTGCCAGAGCGCGTAGGCGTCCGGGTTGCCCCCGCCCTGCGCCGCCGCGTCGTCGCGGTAGCCGCCCTCCATGTCGTGGCACACCAGGACGCGCCGGCGTGCAGGGAGCGGATCCCCGGACCCAGGGACGGAGGCCATGTTGAAGGGGAGGTGGAAGTTGGCGGCGGCGGAGAGGTAGGCGCGCGACGCGAGCGCGGCGAGGTCCGTGATTGGGTAGGACATGGGCGGCGCCGGCGCGGAGGCGTCGAAGGGCGGCTCCCACGCGCGGCGCTCGTCGCCCGCGGTGGCGTCGGCATCTGGCGCTGCGGCGGAGGGGTACATGGCTCGGAGGCTGCGGGCGAGGCGGCGGAGGCGGCGGCGCGGGGAGAAGGGCATGCGCCGGCGTTGACAGGCCGCTGACCGGGCGAAGGCCTGTTCCGCTCCGCGACCGGTCAGTTCGGCTGTTGTGGACTGGTGTGTGTGTGTGACCGTGCCTTGATCCTCCGTGGGGGGCTGGGTAGTTGACTTTCGCTGACTGTTGGGCCGCAGTTTGGGCCTCTCAATTCTCTATGTGGAATGGCTGGCCCATAAACTCGCACCCTTTTTTTCATGCCCAACTTTTTCACCTAATTCATGCCAGTATATATTTTTGGACAGACTCCCTTTTTTGAAAAATTAATAAAAAGATGGTCCAGAGACCCAAGCAGAGACCAGATGGAAGGGAAGGGCCAAAGAAAGAAGTCTAGTAGGTAGACAACAGAGTCGATGAGGGCGAGGCGGATATATACACAGGGGAAGCAAGTCATTTGCGTTTCGAGTGAAGAAGGGAGGATCGGTGTCCCGTACCGTACGCCATTTTTGCTTGCGGCATCAGTAGCCTGCACGACACCGTCACCAGCGTGAGTGTGACTGTGTGAGTGACGGTGATGACTCTGCATTGTGTTTATAGAAGTTTTGATTTATCTGGGTCAATCTAAAACTCATCCAAATAGGCTGTACACACTCGATTCTGAGTGTTGAAGCAGAGCAAAAAATGACTCACCCAAATAAACTAATCAAGGTTCCAAATTAAAAAAAAAAAAAGCGGAGCAAAAAATGACCTAGAGAAGTAATCTAGAACTACCCATGAACTAGCCACTTTTACAAAGAGTCGCGTACGCCATACACGGTCTAGTGTCCTAGATGCCTTGTACAAATTAAAGGTTGTAAGCAATAGGGCTAGCTATCACGTGTCTTCCAAGGAAAAGAGCTAGAAATGTTTGGTCTTGAAGTAAGTAACCAATTGCAATTAATTTATAGCACAACAGCCAAGTCGGAGTTGTGTATAGTATGGGCCTGTTTGGTAGAGCTCCAGCTCTGAAAAAATAGCTCCAAATCCATAGATCCAGCTAGCTCCACCATAGAGCTGCTCCACCGTGGATCTAATATCTCAAAAAGCGTTTGGTACAGCTCCATTCTTGTCTTTATCTCACTGGCAATTTGGGCCCATTCATCAGAATAAAAAAATATCTCCTTCCTGGCGCTGTTGCACGCATGGTTGAGGTGCTGGCGGGCACGGCCTCACCGGCGGCCTCGCGCGCGCTAGCGGGCTGGCGGGCGCGGCCACGCCGGCGGCCAGGCGACCGAGTGCGGGGCAGGGCTTCGGCGGGCGGGGCAGTGCTCTGACGGGCGGAGCGGGGCGGCGGGTGGGCGCGGCCTCACCGGTGGCCGGGTGTGGGGCGGGGCTCCGGCGGGCGGGACGGCGCTCCGGCAGGCGGCATGCTGGCAGGCGCGGCCCCACCGGTGGCCAGGCGGGCGGGTGCGGGATGGGGCGCCGGCGGGCGGGACGACGCTCGAGCGGGCGGGGCGCGCAGGCCGCCGGCGAAGCGAGACCGCGCTCCGGCGGGCGGGGTGGTGCTCCGACGGGTACGGGGCGGCGGTCCAGCGGGCGGGGCGCGGCGGGGCGCGGCGGGGCTGCGGCGAGCGGGGCGCGGCCATGACAGCGCGAGAGGAAGCTGTGAAGAAATAGAACGAACCGGTCATTTTCCACTAATGAGTGGCAGTGGTGGGTAATTTCCTCCAACTCCACCAAATTTGATTTCGTGGAGCACCCCCTGAGGTGCTCCACCAAATCCATGGATCTGGGGGTAGATCCACCGTTTTCGTGGAGCAGATTCGTGGTGGAGTTGCTAGATCTAAAACCGTTTGGCTTAAAAATCTAGAGCAGAGCTGTTTTTGAGAATCTGGAGCTACGTGGAGCTCTACCAAACAGGCCCTATATATACCACACCCTCCCAATCAAGTCACTTCCTTTTGGAACCATAGCTCTTTGTAAAAACGGGCGCTGTTCTTTGTGGATCATACAATCAACAAGAATGGGATGGATTTTATTGGGCTATCCTTCCTTGTTTTGCCTGTTGCCACGGCCCATAATATAGAACTTTGGCCCACTGACCTAGAATCGATCGGCGGTGTTCAATTTGAACCGGAACCTGCTTGGATGACGATTTTTTTAACCAAAACACGAGATTACTGTAACATCGTCCCGCTTTTTAGAGCATTTAAAAATATAAACTTTTAAAATTTTCCTTTAATTATAATATAATCTCTTCCCCAAAATATTCAAAACTCTTTTTACAAATTAAACCCTGCATTAAATCAACATGAGCATGAGTGTCGCATTTGATTGTTTCTAGGAAATCCTATCTTAAATTCTCAACCTTCAACAAATCTTAGAAATAATTTCTCCCCGTTCCTCCTCTTCGAAAAATTCTTAAATAAATATTCAAACCTAATTTGAATATTAATCTCTTTCAAAACCTCTGAGAAATCTCGCCAAACCTACTCCAAACCAAACCTTATTTCAAACTCCAAATTCAAATCCAAAAGCCCTTTCAAATAAATAGGAAACCCCTCAATTCGCAAAACAGGCCGCCAACCTTGTCTCGGCCCATCTTTCCTTCCTAGCCCGGTCCACATGCCCAGCATGCTGCCCACCTACCAGCCCATATGCATGGCCTAGCGGGCCGCCTCCCTCCCATGTGCACGCACGACCCACATGCGCCAGTCCAGCTCAGCTCGCACGCCTTTCCCATTCCTCCTTTCACACGCAGCGCCGCCGCCACCGGTGGACAAGGCCCCCAGCGCCACCGCCACGGCGCCTACTGCACCGCCACGCCAGGCAACCACACTGCCACGCACGGATGCGCCTCCCTTTCCCTCCTCCTCTTATCTTCTCCTGCCCGAAGCCTACGCCACGTCCTCCAGCACTGCCGCACCCCATGGCGCTGGGCCATCCCCCTCGCTGCTGCTCCTGTCCCTCACAAAAACCACCCAGCCACAAAACCACCTCACCTGCTACCCATACTGCCATCACCGTCCATCCTTCCCAAACCGGCCGGCCAGCATCCCTCCCCTCGCCCGCCGTCGTCCCGCAAAACCACCTCGGCCTCATACCGCTGCCCCTCCTCTCCCATCCTCTCCCATCCCGTCCTGCAAAAACTACCGCCACCATCGCCCTGCCACCGCGCAAAGCACCACCACGTGGGGCCACGCCGCTCCACCCACTGCGTTAGAGCATCCCCTATTCTCTCTCTTCCCTCTCCTCTATATGCCAGGGCGTTGTACCTGGCCCCAGGCATTGCTGCACCTATGCCGGCCACCACGCGGCACGCTGCACACGCGGACGCCCTCCCCTGCTAAACTTCATCACCAAGGCAGCCCATCAATCTCCCTTTTCCTTCTCCCTCATCCACTGTTCCCAGCAGCGCATATCCACTGCCACCCGCCATTAATGGTGTGGCAGATCCCCCTCATCCTTCCTTCACTGCCAAGGCAGCCGGCCCACCCTTATCCTCCTCCTCGGTGATGTGACTGCCTCTCAAGAGCTCCCCGACGCCTATAAATAGCACCCGGAGCTCTCCCGTTAGTACACACCTCCCCTATTCCCCCAGGCTCCTTGCTCCTTCATGAGTGAGATCCTTTCCTTCTCCTCCCTGACACCATGAGTGAGCTCCTTATTCTAAAGGTGCACAAGCTGCGCGCGGCCGGAAGTGCCGGATCAGCATGCTCCGGCGAGCCTCCGCAGCGGCGCTCATGGCAAGCGCGATAGCGCCGCATGGCTCCGGCACCAGGCTGGTACGCCATCTCCCTCCATCATCCCTCCCCTTCTCTTAAACCTGACAGGCAGCCCAACCACCAATGTCGTCAGTCCCCGCCGTCCCCTCCTCCACTCACTCCCCCGTGCGCCCGGCGCACGTGGACCACACACCCACCCATGCTTCCACAACCCCCGGTCCACAGCACAGTACCCACGGACCCCGCCACCTTGTGTCAGCACCCCTAGAACTGCTACATGCACCCCGCTAGTGTACACCAATTTCTACTTAAAGCCCTTAGCCACTTCCAAAAATTCTTCAAAAATCACCAAAAGTCCCAAATAATATTGTAAGCCTACCCATGTCTTTCTTCTCTATATTTCACCTCATATGAGCCCATTTTGCTAAGATCTTAGAGCTCAACCTTATTAGGAAAGATGTCGTGCCACCTCCACCCGCCGTAAGGCTGAAGGCCTTGGGTCAAAACCGAGTGCGGCATGCGACGTCTAGCAACCCTACCCGTGCCTTTAACGGTACCTAGCCAGCTGTTCCTCAGAGCCCTATCATCGCCACTAACCCCTATCACTGCCACACATCTGCTTGATCTTGCCTGGCCCTACCTACCACCGTGTGACTATCCCCTAGCACCGAGCCAGGTCGAAGCGGTGTCCGACGAGCAAGCTCTCAAGTTCTACTCTTTAGGATCATTCAAAAAATTCCCAAGTGACCCCAACCCTTTAAGGATCTGTCCAAGCCTCTAGTCCATTCCACCACCCAGCTGTTATGCTACCCAAACAAAACTTAGATATTGACCAGGCATAGCTGTTATGCTGTTCACCCAAAACCTCGAGTCTCATCCAAACATAGCTGTTATGTTGCTCGACTGAAACCTTAAGTATCAACCCCATCTAGTCGTTATGCCACCCAACCCAAATCCTAATTATCGTCCAAACCTAGCCGTTGTGCTACCCTACCAAAACCCTATAAACCTTTGGGAAATTAACCATTAAGTTTCTAGGATTCTTCCTAGAAATTCAGCCATGTGACCCATTAGTTATTTAGAAATATGCTTCTAAATAATTAATGGATTATCCATCAATTGTCCGGGAATTCACCTTTAATTATCAAGTAATTCCCAGAATACTCATCCTTTTCCTTCTTTTCATTTCTTAGGAATTGATTGATGTATTGTTTTACTGATTGTTATTTTATACGTATTTGCTAGCTGGTAGATGACCAGGCTCTACCCGAAGCCAAGGATCCAGAAGGACTCAGAGCCAAGAACCCTGGTCACCCTAGGAGACATTAACGATTTTCGATGAAGGCAAGTCCTGACTCCTAGCGCATACTTTATCCCATTGAGTGTGAGAGTAATAACATGACCAACTTAATATGATTGCATTAATTTCTAAATTATTTCTTTAGGATACGCGCTGGCTAGATTTTTCCCTTTTTCTATTGAAATGCCACAAGCCAATTCGCCCTAGGAAAACTACTCTCCCCACCAACCCACCCTATAAGTAGATACGCTAGGCAAGTTGAGTCACGCCCCGTAAATGGGGATAAAAAATGGTTGGATCCTCTACAAGGAGGATCTAACACCCCACCATAAATATTTATGTTTTTTTATGAAAAGACTTAGGAAGGGTTTTTCCTTTGGAAATGCGCAAGTTAATAACAAGATGGTGTATTTTGGGCCTACGGGTAAAAGGACAGCACCTATGGGGGACATATTGCCCTGATACTTATCTTGGTAATGTAAGGACTGGTTCATTGGTAGTCTTTCTTGTGACACGTACTGCCATACGTGCCAAAAAGGTATAGCCTTCGAGAGTGCATGTTTATGTGAGGTCTTAATTCGAACCCCGCTAGCTGAACCTATTCATCCATCCCAAGGAGACAAGGGGGGAAATGGATATGCTAGAGCAGAACCTTTTCAGAGTCCCAGATTCGGTCAGTACGGGTTGACTGTTTAGAGGGTCGGAGACCCTGAGGGCATGAGGCCCTATTTTATATATTTGTGCACATTTCCCAGGATTGGATCCGCGAAGTGGATGGTTAGTGGCCCCTGTTTAGACCCCAGTATATCAGTGGATGGACCCAGGGAATGCTGTTTAGAGATAGACGTGGGTGGGCATGGGTCTCATAGGTCAATACTGCCTAGGTACAAGGTATGGCCTGACCGAACGTATGGATGTGTACACCTCTGCGTAGAGTTTTGATCTATCGATAGCCGAGGCTCTCGGTTATGAGCCCACTTTGTTAAAGCTCCCATGATTAGTCTTTAGGTTGGAATTAGTGTTTTGAAACTGTCAGATGAAGGTCGTGGCCCGGATTCCAGAATTAAAACCTAGGGACTGATAGGGGAGGTAGTTTCCCCCTCTAGGACCACAACTTTCAATCTTATAATATAATAGTAACTTTCTTAGAGAGTCTTTACAAAAGTCACCTTTTAAATTCACCTTGCATGTGTGAGATGCTTTAGGCATAGGTTTTGCCCCTCAACCATACTCCTTGACCACCTTCCATAATGCATATAATATACTAGTTGAGGTTGGGATTTGCTGAGTACCAACTATAAGTGTACTCAACCTTACTTTCATCATATAGGTCTCCATGTGTTGTAGACCATCTTTCTAGTGGATGGGCACCTACGCTTCAATTCGCTGCGCTAAGGTGAAAACATTTTCTTTTATTAAATTATACACATTTTATTGCTTAAAATACTGAATTGTGATGGTAACCGCCTACTGATCCAGGGACTAATACAGGTGACCAGCGGGACTCCCGAAGGGAGGTACCAGCAACTACAGCCCTGGGAGGTCATAGGCACGAAAAAGAAAGAAAAAGGAAATAAAATAGCTATACTCACCCGGTTGGATTGGGACATCAATGCGGATAACCACTCAACTCAAAAATGCCAAGTCCGACCGGTTGGATTGGGACATCAACACGGTCGCACCACTCCACTCAAACAGCGGTAGCAGAGCACACATCACTCGATGCGCAACAAGGCACCCCTCGACAGTCTCACACTCATGTAGTTGCCAAACCAGCAGGCGTGACTGCGCGTCGATAGGGAACCGAAAGAAGCAGACCGCACCGCACTGAGAAGGCCACCACCATGTGAGACCCTTCGACAGAGTGAAACCATCAGATCCGGACCTCTCGTAGGCTGCCTCGCAGTCGCCACCACGAAAACACAACACACGGGGGCTCGCCACATTCGTCGTTGGACTCCACCTCGCTCTCGTCGCCTTGAAGATACACCGTGCGCGGGGACCTCGCCACGTCCACCATAGTACTTCATGTCATAGATCTGTTTCTTTAGTTGCCGCCAGAATGTTAAGCAATGTTGCCCCGCTTCCCAACGTCTCCATCAAACAGCCAAACCGCCACTGTAGGTCGACTTCGCTTCATTGCTCAACCCGCGCACATAGCATCCGCCGCCATGCTAGCAAGCCAAAGAAGTTGCTTGTACCATCTTCCGATGATGCACCACACCAGAGTAGCCTAGCAAAGCTTCAAAGCTGAGCAACCCACCGCAGTCCGCTGCAAGCCTAGTCGTCTCATGATGTCATTGCTGCAAGCATCGTCCACTGACGCAATCCCACGCCGCACTGACAGCTGCCAAGCAATGCCAGCCGCCACGGTCCACTTCAAGCAGCCAACCTGACAAACATGCGGCAACCCCTAGCCACCACCACAACAACATCCCTCCACGTGAGCTCGACAACCCCTATCAAGCTTGACATCCTGCGCCACGCCATCTTGCCATGCCACAAGCCCGACGCGGTGGAACTGCCTCCATCGGCCACAACCTCCCATGACCATCGCCGTCACCAGTATTGCCAGAAGCTGACTTGGGTCCCTATAAACGATGCCTCCAAGAAGGGCACGACACCAATGGTACCGCCATCGCTTGTCCAGAACTGAACAGGGTTTGCACCCAGAGAACCCCGTGCAGCAGGAATAGAGCTCCAACATGACGAACCCAACGGGTAGAACGACGCCAAACGTCGTCGTAGCCATCGCTAGCAGCAAGAATGTCGGTAAGGGCTTTCGCTTGGAGCATCACTTCCCTAGCCGTTGCACGCCCTCAGCCCAGCAGTACCAAGACCACAGCCATGGAAAAACCCACCCGGGGCCGTGTCGCCGCTGTGCCTTCTCACGCGCGCGCCGCACTGCTACGCCTCCTTGCTTCGCACCGTCGTGCCTCCTCATCTGCTGCCACTGCATGCCCGCACCCCGTGCTTGCCACCCAGATGCGCCACCGACCTCAGATCTCGCTGCAGGCTCCGCCCCCACGTGCGGCATGCATGGTGTAGCTGCCGTCGAGACCTCATGCAGTCTCAGCATCGCGCCACCGTGCCCTCGCCGTCAGGTCATCTCGCCACTATGCCCTCGCCGCTGGGTCATCGTGCCACTGTGCTCTCGCCGCCGGGTCGTCACTCCTCTGTCGGGACGGTGCGCCGCCTCACCTCTGAGGCATGGCCATTCCTCGCGCTGCGCCAGGCCCCTGCTGCGCTGCCTCCGTGCACCTTGCCAAGCCCCTGCAGCGCAGCCACCTCACGCGTGCATCTGGGTCGCCGCCGCATGTAGTGTTGCCCCACATAGGGCTACTGCTCGCCCTCCACTGGACCGTCACCGCGCTGCCACCTCGCAGCCACGCGTCCCTCTTGCACAGCACCGACCGCCATTGCGCGACCTCCTCACGCCAATCTACGCCACATCGCGGTCGTTCCTGAGCCGCTGCCACATCGCGGCCGTCCCTGAGCCGCCGCTGCTGTAGTAGAGGTGAGCCGCGCCGCTCACGGCCCAAGCTTCCCCTAGCCGCATTGCTCGCCCCGGCGCGCACCATCTCCACACGGTCGGAGCCCCCTCCTCGCCCTCGCAGCTGCCGCTCGAGCAGGAGGAGGGGCCACCCACCCCAGCCGCTGTCGTAGCCGCCGCTTGGCCCAGCCGGCAGATCCTGCCTCCCCATGTGCGGAACCGGTCGCCTCCCATGTGGATTTGGCCGCCGGCCGTGCCCACCTCGCCGAAGCCCACCATGCTGGCCATCTCCGGGGAGGAAGAGCGAGAGAGAGAGGGGAAAAGGTAGGAAGAGGGTAGGATGGCCTCGCCGCTGCCCTCCTCACTGCGTGCTGGGTTTTCAGTAGGCAACTCCGGCGGCGACAGAGGCAGGGAGCAAGGCCGGCGGGGGCTGAGATGGGCGGAGGGGCCGGGGAGCCGCCCGTGTCACCCAGCTTAGGGGAACGTGCGGGTGTAGCTGGTCAAATATCTGCTCTTGGATGACGAACTTCACTGCGTGCTAAAACAATTTGTCACAGTTATATTTATTTGCAAAACTGATCTTCTTGCATGTAGAGCTCAATGTAAACTTAGTATTGGGATTAACAACTTCAAGAACATAAATGAAAAAGCAGATAATCCACTCTCCAATTAAAAAATATATATGTAATAAAGAGGAACTAATTCAGTTTGGTCACCTGGCCTGCCTGTAGTTTCGATCCAATGATTAGTGTGACGCCTGTCGGTGGTAGCTAGCTCTCACACGATCTGCATGTGTTGTTCTTATCCTGTCGAACCAGATTCCAGGTTAGGTTTGGTTTTGATCCAAAATAATGGTTAGGTTTGATTGATCCAAAACCTTCAATTCATTTACAGATCGAGTAAAAAGAAAATCTTTCCATGACGAGAATAATGGGCATTTGTATATGGTTTAGTGTTGTCGCGTGAGAGACACCGTCCCATTCGGATTTAGGAGATTCGGGGACAGTTGTTTGTCTGAGAAGGAAGCTGGACTTGCTGGTCGATCTCTCTTCCATGTTTTGACTAATTTAATCACCCCATGCGTGCATGTGATCCCTTGGTCGCATGCACATGCATGCTAACTGCTGTGCCCTACTACATACATAAGTGTAACGTAATTTGACTGTTACTCACTCCATCCCAAATTACTATTTATTCTGGCTTTTCTAAATACATCATTTTTACTATTTGTATCTAGATATAGTATATATATAGATGCATATCAAAATGTGTATGTAGAAAAGCTAAAATGAATAGTTATTTGGGCCGGAGGGAGTATTATTACTCATTTAGAATTAATACGTGTATCTATCGGTAAACTAGAGTAAACGTTATTCTCTCTCTCTCCATCTCCATTTCAGAAACTATATGATATCTAGCTATATAATATGCACTTATGTGGTAAAAAGAGAGTGGATCGGAGCGAACTGATGAGAGACTAGTAATTTGCTTGTCAATGTCTTATTTTTTTTTGTACTTGATATTCCCTCCGGTCACAAGTACTTCGACATTTTTAACGGCCGGACTCTTCTGTATCACGTATGTAACTATAACGACAAATTAAATGCATGCTCTCGTAGCTTCTATGAACTGAGAAATAGACATGCTGTCACGCGCCAACAATGCATGATGTGATGATGCATTGGTAGCATCAATGATGATCTACAGCTGATTCTCCGATTGATCACGAACACAGCACAAGAACATGAAACAAATTAGAGAGAAATCAGGATTAAAATGTCGAAGAGAGGAGGAGGAAACAAGAAGTCACAGATTAACTACCTACTAGCTAATAATTAACCTAAGCTAGCCCTACAAGAAAATTAAGCGAACCACGCACTGAAGCAACGGGCTGCGTGCACATGCAAAGTTGACTTATAAGTGTGTTGGCTACGTCCACAGGGATTCCCGCTTGAGGGGCTCCCCCATGGCGCCCACCGACGCGGCGCCGCCGTAGCCGATCAGGTGCGGCGGGATGGCTCCGGCGCCGGCGCCGGCGTTCTGCATCAGGAACGCATCCACGTCCTCGGGGGCCACCATCGACGCCTGGTGCTGCTGCATCGCCGCCATCGTCACGTGGTGGTCGCCGGCGCCGCCGGCAGCGACCAGCGACGACGGGGGTACCACGTCGACGTCATCGGGGCCGCCGCCGTCGCGGCGCTGCTGCATCTGGATGCAGAGGATCTCGGCCTGCGCGACGGCGAGCTGCATCTGCAGCTGCGACACCTGGTTCTGCAGGAAGGAGATGGCCCCCACGCAGCCGTACACCGGGTCCCGCATCCGCGCGTTCGCCTCGTACACCAGGCTGCTCACCGCGTCGCCGCGCTGCTGCACGGGGAGCTCCTGATCCATGGCACATGCATTCCATGGCGATCGTCGTCAGCCGCTAAGCATTCACACTCGCAAGGTAACAGTAATGATAATGTGTACCTGGAGCATCTTGGAGACGTTGCTGGCGCCGAAGACCTTGTGGACGATGGCGAACTTGTGGGGGTCGTCGGCGGGGAAGAAGGGCGCGAAGATGCAGTCCTTGGTGCACCGCCGCCGCAGCAGCTTGCACGACGCGCACGGCGACCCGCCGCCCATGTAGGTATATCTACTACTAGCAATGCCTATAGCCGGCGGCGACGACGATGACCGGATCAGGAAATGGAAGAAGGCTGCACTGGATATAGTGTGGCTACAACTCTTTGATGATGAGCTTTTGAGCTCGATGAGTTTAGCAGCAAGGCCGGAGCGAGTAGCAAGGAGATCGAGAGCAAAGCAATGGCGACAGGGGCGAGAGTGTGAACGAGCGATATTTATAAGCAGCGACATGGCCACACGGCAGCTGGTAAAAAACAAAGAGTAGGTAGGGAGATTAGTCGACGACGACGACGCATGTGTCCTAGTAGCAGTAGCCACTGTTCAGACAGACAGGGGTAATTACTCGCTGTATGTTGGTTAGCCTCTCAAGAGATGCCCTGCTCTTGGCCATGCATGCATGTGTGGAGGTTAAACAATAAGCAGATTGAATCTGGGAAGATTATTAGGGTAAAAAGCTAGGTTAACTTTTTCAAAAGCCAAGCTAGCTAGACGATGGCGCATGATTTGTCAGCCGTGTATGTACGTACGTACTGACCGCTGCACGACAAGGGATTAATTAAGGCGGCGACACAGGTGACATGGTTCCATTGGGCAGAGAAGCATCAAAGTCGCCGTTGTTCAGACAGACACACCACAGGAATCTCACTTGCAAGCTCGATCAAACAGCCATTTAATTCGTGTCAGATTGGTTTGCATACGGGCATGTGATGCCATGGCTGGATTGACGACTGGTGCTGCGTGGCACAAGATATCGAATACTTACGTGCATAGAGGCACGCTGCTGATGAGAGATCAAAAGGAATCGACGAAAAGTGTCTCCATTCAAGCAAGTGCACGGGTTGGTATGTAATTTTTTTTAATAAAGGAAATAATTTCCGGCCTAAGACAGCATATAGATGGTCAAACGGACGGTCCGGGCACAGTTTAGCCCGAATCGTTTAGGCCTGGCACGGTACAGCCCGGGTAATAACCGTGCCCGCCCATGGGCTGAAGTAGCGGCTCAGGCCCGGCACCAAGGGCTCTTAGCCGTGCCGGGCTGAGCCGGTGGCCCGTTGGGCCTGTGAAGGCACATTGTGCCCATGCTAGCTCGGCTCAGCTATAAAAAAATCATTCACCAAATTATATTTTCAAAGGCAAAAATTTAGAGGTATTGTACATACAAACACATATACATATTTATTCAGAGGCACTGTACATACAAACACATATGCAAAGTACAACTAAACATGCCTCCATCATGCCCTAACAAGCTGGCCGTTAATAAGGCCAGGCCGGGCTGGCCCACGGGCTGACACAGCGGCCCAGGCCCGGCACTAAGGACAGGCCGGGCTAGCACGGGCACAGCTAAAATTGTGCCGGGCCGAGCTGGTACCGGGCCAAATTTTCGGGCAGTGGGCCGGCCCACGGGCCTGGTGCCTTATGGCCATTTATAACCGCACACCGCCAAGTTCTTACATCATTCTCAGCCTAGTAGTTGAAAACAAAAAATAGGAAAACGAGTACACATAGAGCATGAAAAATTCAAAAGTAAAGTATATTATTACTTCTCCACCCATTCTTGGCGAATATATCCAAAGCGACGATCTCTAGTGCTTTGCTTGCTGAACATATGATCTCTCTTGTGTCCTCATGCTACAACAGGGATCAAAATCGCAGCCAAATATGCTCCTCGAAAAATGACCTGCATACACGAATTGAAAAGTCTTTTTTCAAACACTAAATCATTACTTGTACACAAAATAACCCACATAAGAGCTGCCACCCCCACAAAGATTAAAGTTTTATCTTTTTTTTTTTGCAATGCCTATTAACTAATTTCCAAGCATATGTCTTATTGATCTAGGTGGGGTTAACCGAGTAGCTATCTGAATAACTCTTCGAATGTCTTTAGCATGTTAGCAATTAAAAAAGAGATATTTGATTGTTTCATTACAATCACAAAAACAACACTATTAACTCCTAACCCAGTTAGTTAAATTATCTTTTGTTAAAATGACATCTTGCTGAAGGTACCAAAGGAAAATATTTATCTTTAGAGAGCTTTCATTTGAATTTATTCTTCAACAGCACACCTTGGTTTATCAAATACGGGTTGGTCTATAAATGTAAATTAAAAAATATATATGGATTAAGATTACTCGTCTTACAACGTGCACTACAAGGGAATGGACCTTTCGTCCACTCCCTTAGTACTGGTTATATTTCGATCTGACCGGATCAAAATTTAGGATCCCCAGAGGCCCTTTAGTACCGGGTGGGGGCTCCACCCGGTACTAAAGGCTTTAGTACTAGGTGGGAGGTCCACCCGGTACTAATCTCTCGTGCCCCCCCCCCCTCGCGCGCCCTGCTCGTGCCTTATCCGCTACCGCTAGCTCCTCTCTACCTTAGACACTTCTCCTCTCTACCTCCCCTCTCCTCTTCCTCTCCTTCCTCACACTTCCTCTCCTCGATCTGCCTCCCCTCCTCTCCCACCTCCGCTCGCCTCTCACCGGCGGTGAGGAGCGGCGGCGAGGCGAGGTGAGGTGGTGGTGGGGTGGAGCGGTGGGGCGCGGTGAGGTGGCGGCGGGGTGGAGGCGGATGCGGGGCTGGGTGGAGGTGGTGGCAGCGGGCGGAGGCGGGGGCGGCAGGCGGAGGCGGATGCGGGGTGGGGCCGGGCAGATGCGGGGGCGGCGGGTGGAGGTGAGGTCCGGCGGGCTTAGGCAGGGGTGGAGGGGTGAGCGGGGGGGGGGGGGTCTCGGGCCGGGGGGTGCGGGCGGGGATTTGGTTTTTTTAATTTTTTAATACATTTAGTACCGGTTATTTCAACCAGTACTAAAGGATCCCATCTAATATCGGATTGTCAGTACCGGTTGCACAATCGGTACTAGAGGGAGTTCCGACCGGTACTAATGTCCATTTCCTAGTAGTGGTGCGTGCACACTGAGAAGAGACGATCGAGCTACCCAGATGCGATCGTGGACTTGAAGCAAAGAATCAATCGAGCTGTGTGGAGTTTACTCCTCCCGTCGCGTTAATCCATGCAAAGAGGCGAGCTAGGGGTCCCGTTGTCCGTTGTATCGTCGTCGCTGGGCGTAGAAACACTGGTGCTGTGCCTCATTGCGTGCCTCAGTTTGCTGCTGTGGCAAGGATCCTCCACAATTCCCGTCTACCGAGGCCATGTTTTTCCTGATCTTCTGTGTGCCTCAAATCTACAATTCTACATGCCCATCCCCTCTCGATTACCTGAAACAGATCCATTTGGGGTTCTCCTTTGGCTGTTGAGTTTTAATAGTAGAATATATTTCAAGTTGTATGCAGAGTTGGAGTAATATAATTATTGAACTTAACTTTGTGAAAAATAGGTAAAAGTAAATAGTATACTCGACAAGAAGGAAAGTGGGTTTTAGTTATATAACGCCATGTAATTACTTTAGACAGAAGTACACTGGTTCTCAGTTTGCAAGAAAGAGCATCAACCAGTACAACTGATCTCAGAACCGCATTAATGCGTCAAATAATTTTTGCAGAGATTGCAAGTTGAAGCAACACCTGCAACTAGATTCGTTTGCTCAACTAGTTTACAGAGCCCATCATGTGCACTGCACGAGATGAAGCATCGATGCATAGAAAATCAGATCGACTTGGGACCTAACCAGAGCAAATATATGTTGTCGACACATTACCATGTAGCTGTATGTAGTATATATACACTGCACTAGCTTTGTCTCTGGCGCCATTAATTACAATTTGGAAGGGTCTAACGCACCAAGGTCAGATCTCAGTTTGTTGGATTGAGTTGATTAAGACTAAGCTTAGGGAGTAGAGCAGACACATAGACCATGTCCATCCATTTCATGTCTTGGTGAGTATACATGCTTTCTGAATTGATGGCGTTTTCTTTGTTCAGCTTAGTTAACTCCTACTCCTAGGTAATCTTTGTAACAGCAAGAGTTCCATGATTTCATCACATTCATAGCACAAGAAAGTTGCACATGCATAGTTCAAAAAGAAAGTTGGTCATGAACATATGGTTTATTAAGTTTCAGCTAGTGTGCCACTGTTTAACTCTTGCTTATAATGCCATGCATGCATTAAGGTGAAATTTTAAAAGTAACCCTTTGCATGGGAGTAGTAACAAAAATTGCTTTCCATGGTGTGCTGCTCACGTCGCCATGCATGCAATTTGACCAAGGCCTGACACGATTCCTTGGCGCCATTTCTTTACGCAAACTTCGAGCAGATAGTGAGAGGAAGAGTCCAAACACAATAATTACCGAGCTTTGCATGGACGAGAGGATCGGAGCAAGCTAAGGGTGGTGGTGGTGGTGTGTTCTTGTTCTTGTTGGAAAACGGACGGTGCCGATCGAGAACCCCTAGCTGTAGTAGCAAACCTAACCCTAGAAATCGAACAGGGCGATCGAGATATGTAGATCGAGGAAGAAGGCTCGACGTGAATGTTTGTTTGGGAGACATTCACGTGGGCACTACGTCTCCTCATCTCTTCCCCCGATTAATATTTTGCATTTTAATCCGTGGCAAAATTCCGAATAATAATATAGTCATAGGACACGTAGGTCCACCTTGAGTGGACTATATAGATGCGTGCAAGATTTGTTTAAGTTCTAGCTAGTTGTCCAACAGTAGAAATGTTATGGCGTCCGTTAGCTAGTTCTTCTTCTTCTGTTCCAAATGTGTGTTATCAATATTTACTCTCCTTTTTCCTCATCAACATTATGATTGAAGGTATATGCTCAATATTTGTTGCAAATTATATATGCTAACCAGCGCGTTTTGAATTCCATTTTACATTTTTTTTGTTCGCATGACTGCGAGAAATAATTCATAAGACATGGACAAAAGAAAATGTGAATCAAGACTAACATGCAATGCTTGCAACAAAGTTCATGAAAATTTTGTAAATTTGGTACCTGCTGCTGATAGGTTACGATCATGATTGTGGCTCTTTTGATTCTGGTTTGCATTTAGGGGTGTGATTCTTTGCAGAACTAGTACACTTAAGTTGACTGAACTGATATTATTAACTTTGACATGACCTCTCCATTGACAAAGTTAAATGTCGGACAAGAGAACTGAAGTACTATATATTCCTATATTATGAAAGCTTTTAATTTGTGTGACCCGTATTGATACACATAGTCTTGTTTTTATTTTAAAAAACATATATAGTCTTGGTTATTTAGTTTCTTGGTCATCATTTTGAATTTCCAACAGGCGGCTACAATGTAATGCTGGACATATTTTTGGTTTCATAAAAATATATAGTATTGAAAACAGGGGACCTAATACCTGTTTTAAGCACGTTAAAAGTTAAAAGATCATGTATATAATTGTGTCTAAAGCATACGCCTGAATCTGGTTACTTAACACTAAGCCTTTAGCTAGCCTTTGTAATTTTGTGTAACATTATGGAAAGCCAATGCAAGGACCTTTATTTGTGTTTCAACCATTCTGAGTATTACTCGAGTACACAATATAATGCATTTAAACCATTTATTACATTTGTGAGCTTTCATCGTCAAGTGATTTCAACCGTTGGGCCTTAAATTGCACTCGATTTAAATGGATATAAATGTAGCCGTGTTTCTCTCTCAATCAATTTTATTTTATTTTCACCCGTATAAAATTAAGTTTCTATCACTTGTTCGCAAAGATTCAGTTTAGGGGTTGATTGGCTAGGACCAGTAGTGGTACTGATCAACATATGCTGAACCCTAAAAATATTGGCAGCATATGTAGGAGTAAACTATTGTTTGGACAGAATGCAAGCTAGCGAAGCTGTCCCACATAGGGTTTCGATGAACAACTCATCCATCGAAGAAGAACAGACAGAATCAAATGGTCGGAGCCTCTTAATTGCGCCCTGACACGCCGGACCCCAAGCACTGCCATGGATTCCGTAGAAAACAAAACATGTTTTTCTATGCGTTAAGTTGCTAGGTCGCTAGATGTACACATACAGAGTCCCCAGCACGAACTCGCCTCGCTGGTTCTGCGCAATTGCAAGCGCTGCTCAGGGCACAACGAAGAGAGAGAAGTTAAAAGAGACAAAGCACACCGAATCGAATAGAACAGACATCTTTCACTCGTTGACTGCATCCTCCAATGCTGAGTTTAATGAGATGCTCAAACCTTGAGATTCCCTCTCTGACTGTACCTATAAACCGTAACGACCAGAGATTTTCAATGCCTCAAGTTTAGTGTGAACAGTATGCATTTGCAATGCATCCCCAACTTATTAATGGGTGACAAATTATATTATCTCCATCTGTTTTTAATATCCGTATTAGTATTTTGAAAGTCTCTAGAGGTATATTATGATCATCTCGTAGAATATACGATCAACTGCTACAGATTCAATGTCATATCAACAAATCTTTAAAATATGAATATATTTATATGAATTTTTATGTATACATTTTGACTAATTGTTGGTCAAAATTTATGAAGTCTGACTTTGTGAAATTTTAATACTTCTAGCAACATATAACATTTACCCCAAAATATAAGATAAGAAAAACGAGCGCATGTAGTCTAAGATTAGCAAGGGGGTACTCATGCATGGACAAATACAGGAAATAAACATTGTGAAGTTAGAAATGAAACTACCTTAAGAGATGTAGCACCAAAATTGGAATCGATTTTCCGATTTGAAGGAATATTGGGGGAATTTTTACAAAACTCCAAGAATGGAGCAGCCCACAACAACGACCACCGGGCCTAATTCGTATAAAAACTTGGCCTAGTTCCTCTAAAGGAACTTGGCCCAGCTTCATCCAGGCCATAGTCGTGCCCATTTATTACGCTGCGGGTCACTGGGCCAGCAGCACCACTCCAAATGCTCAGTGTCTTTTTTTCTCTATATATTTTACGACAAGTAAACCATGGCACATCTGGCTCATGAAAAAAAGGTTCTAGCATGCTCCGCTATCTGGCTTCGCCCTATTTTAAATACAATATATGGCATTTAGAAATTACTATACCAAAAATGGAATAGAAATGGTACAAAATATTTGTTATGGTCCTTTTTTTCTTGATAAGGTTTGTTATGGTCCTTGTTCCTCTGCTGCCAAATCACAAAGCAAGTGTGTTTGATAGGTTCAGGTACAATTTGAGGAAGATTAGATGGACTAGGATTTTAGCAGCAACTAGAGGCAGGTAGCAGGAGGGGCACATGGAGTCTGCTCTAGTGCTCTTGCCCTTTCAGGCTTCCACAGCCCCGGCTCATGACAAGCATAGCATCCAAAACATGATCAGCGTGTACCACCCCCCACCCACCCACACACACACACCCACAATGACATAAAAAACAAAAATATCAGCACATACGGGGAAGTGAGGCAAATTTAGATTTTAGCAGTGTCATACTCCAGGAGTACTTGTGGTAGTACGTAGAAATGTATCTGCAGTAAAAACTAAAGGCAAACAAATATTAAAAAAATGTATTCTGCAGTAAGAACTAAAAGCATAAAAAAAATAAACGTCGCCCACCGTGGGGCTCGAACCCACGACCACAAGGTTAAGAGCCTTGCGCTCTACCAACTGAGCTAGACGGGCTTCGGATGGTGGCAGTTTACAAAAGTTCTAAATATCTGATTTGTTTGTAGTGTTCTTGTTTGAGAAAGTGCTGTTGTTCCTATGTAGCCTTCTCTCAACCTAAAGCAAAGCATATTTATTGGAATGGTAGATCTGCGTCTATTTCAACAGTAAGAAATGTATTTCACAAGGAGTACTAATTCTCTGGGGACTTTCCTTGGAATTGTATTCTTAATTAGATGCCACAATTATTGGGGTATACTGAAGTTAAGTTCATCATGTGTTTGATTTCATAATTTGAATAAACAAAGATGTAAGCTTACAGAAGTTGCTCCTCAATTTTCCAGGCTTCTGTCTTCTTTTTTTTTGTGTAGATTGCATTGGAGGATTTTCATACAACTTTGCTGTCTAATACTCTAATGCCTTCATGTACCGATCTTGTCCGGAGTTAAAATTTCATACAGCCAGAAACCTACGATGTAGGAACCACAGAACATGTATCATTTGCATTACTTTCGCATCAACTAGCAACAAAATATAACAGGCTTCTGATCTCTTATACGGTGCAGTCATGTTGACTTCAGAGCGACTTTGGGCTGAATTTGTGCAAAATGGCCTCTTCCGTCGAGAATCGACTGGAGCAATTGGCCTGGACATGCTCCTACAGAACAGATCAGACGTGCCATCGTTGTCGTGGGGTCATATCGTCTGGGAGAGCTTTCCTGCTGTCACCAAAAATTATCCCAGGTGCCCATTCGTTTGTTGTCTTGTACCATGCACCTGACGGCACCTGCATCAAGGAGAGCCTGCACTTTTCGTGTGGTCTCTCGCTTCTGCGCGCGTGAACCATCGCGTTTTACACCAAGCTGACTGCTCCAGCTCAGGTAAAGGGCCACGTCATCAAATATTCGGTACCACCAGATCGATAGCCAACCAATATAATGGTTCAATATAAATTTTGTAATGGTAGAGTACTGCGTCAACTTCTCTATAAACATCGATCTAAAGATTTACCTTTAAATAATTTGGTGCACGATACAAAACCATGACTTTTCTCCGGTTCGGTGTACTACATTGTTAGTCTACCTTTTTTTTTTTGCGAAACACATGTTAACAACTTGGCCAAATTCCAAAATTAGACTCTCCCAATTTAGAGACTTAAGAGAAGAGAAGAAAAAGATGGAAAATTCAAGCATCTCCTAAAGAGATGCCGCAATCTTAAAAGAAAACTATCAAGATATGTAGATGCGATCAAATATATGGAGAGGTTACATGGCATTGTGTAATAGATAATGTGTCAACTTCTATATAAACATCGATATAAGATTTATCTTTAAATAATTTGGTGCACAATACAAAACCATGACTTTTCTCGGATTCAGTGTAGTACATTCTCAGTCTGGAAGTTGGTCGATTACCAAAATTAGACTCTCCTAATTTAGAGACGTAAGAGAAGAAGAAAAAGATAAGAAAATTCAACCACCTCCTAGAAAGATATGCATCAATCTTAAAAGAAATTTGTCTAAGATGTCTAGGTGGGATCCAAATATATGAATAGGTTACCATTCGTGATCGGCAAAAGGAGCACATAGCTCTTTGAGAACGTGCCATTTTGGGATTCTTAATATTTCTTTAGTCGATACAAATCAGATCGCACGAATATCGATTCTTGTTGCAATGACACTATGACTTCAGTTTGCTTAATTCTTAACAAATTATTATTTGCACTTTTTGGGCCGAGAACTATTAGATGATGAAATGTTACAAGTACCTTACTGTCGATGGGTATGTTGCCTGCCACCGAAAGAATAATGATCATAATTCATAAATATGAGTACTAACTGAGTTGAAAACTCAAATTCGGGTGAACATGTTCCACCATAAGAAATCTAGCCAGCCAAACTATGCTTATTATACCTACACAATAAGTTTTCTTCACATATTTCCTAAAAAAATAGTTATTATACTTGTAAATTATTTTTGTACTTTATGTCCATAGTGACTGGATGGCTTTATTCTAGTCCAGTAAAGTAAAGAAGATGTTACAAGTGATCCAAGATCCGGGTGGATTTGTTAACTTTGGGCGATGGTGTTTAAAGTGACAATTATCTAAGTTAAGCTAAACAAAGTGGTGGACGTGTCATTTTCTACCAGATTACCACGACGTAACCCGCTATCTAGAAAAAATCTATAAACCACCCCCAGATTCTTTAGCTTTATTAATGCTTCGTCTCGTTGACGTTTAATCCCATATTAAGACGTCGTCACGTTGACGTGGCTTGTGGGAGATGTTGGTGACTAATGTTTTTGGTAATGGTAATGTTGGTGGCTAGGCCAGACGATTATAGTTTTTTAAAGTCCTAATAAAATTATAGTTTATTTAAGTCCTAATTGATCTGAATATGCTAATTTTACAATCACACAAGCTACCAGGGGCGGATCCAGGGCCCGGGCTGCCCGGGCTGCAGCCCGGGGCGAGACCATGGAGTCCCTTTAACCTATATGCTGTTTAGCCTAACAAAATGAGGCTTAGGAGACAAAATTAGACTATTTTAGGTGTGATTCAACAGCTCAGCCCGGGGCGCAGCCCCGTTCTGGATCCGCCCCTGCAAGCTACCTCTTCTTAGCTTTTTACAGGCATGTTCATTGTGCCTTTTAAAAATCTTTAGTTGATTCAAATAAGTCAACTTTCATAACAATCTACAAGCTACAAGTCGACTTTTCACAATCTAAGCGGATACAGATTAACTGGGCCTGAGAGCAAGTGCTAGGATGATGAATGCTTGATTAGGGAGTTCAAAGCAGAGGACCCTGCAAGAGATGAGTAGAAATTTAGAAAGAGTCGTCGTCAAGATATATCATTTACTCTTTGATAAGCCCTCATCATACGGGTGTTAGCATGCTGTCTGTGTCTGAGTTTATTTTGAGAGTGGTTACTGTTTCTTCTGAAGTTTGAAGTGTAACATTTTGCATAGGTTTTTTTTCTCTGAAGTTCAGTGTTTGTTCATGCTGCTGTGACACTTCCATATTTGAAATTATTCCCATCTCCTATGTAGTTAAATTATTCTGGGCAGATAATTTCACCATGGAAACATAATTCTGGTTGTCTTTGCATAATACTTTAGCCATTCGATGTGAGAGTTCTTTCTCCGAAGTTCAGTGTTTGGTTCTTTGCTAATGCAATGCTAAAACTTTTAGCTCTGATGCATGGAAGTATATGTTTAGCAATATGTGATTATGTTTGCTTTCATAAGAGGCATCTTGTTCATGTTGGAACCTCATGATATAATAAATCTGTAAACAGGCTGCTACTTCTGGCCTACAAGTACGTGCCAACAAGTAATTTGTACCTGATGTCACTTTAAATACAAGTAATTTGTTATGGATATGGATATGTATGGCATAGAAAAAAAATGCACTTCGGGCCTCCATTCCCTGACATTCAGGCACCATTGCCTTGCACGTTATTTAGTGAAATTGCTTGAACAAATGTCTCCATTTAGTGAGATTGTGTTGACGGTTAAAATTGGCAGGTCTGGATGATAAGGTCTCTGAACCGATCTCCTCACCGGTCAGACCGGTTGAACCAAAATTTTCAAAATACAAATTGAACTTTATCATTGTGTAGCTCTCGTCGAGTAGATAAAAATGCATATGTAGAATGTCCGATTTGGAGTTCGGATGAGAGAGTTATAATCTCGGGAAGATCTGCACCCAAAAAACCGGCCAAACCGGTTTGCCAAGGCGGTCAGACCGGTTTGGTCTGTGTAGTCCGAGTTAGGAGTTGTATTTTGACATGAAATTTGCTAGGTTTCGACTTCTAATAGGGCAAGACCTCCCCACCCTATAAAGGGTCACGACCGATTAAGGGTATCCATCGATCAAAACCAATCTATCTTTTATTGTTTTACCTTTCTTCCTTGTTACATACTTTTCCAACCCGCATGTGCTGTTCTTCTCTTGTCTTCATGGCATAAGGAGGCGGCCTAGCTGTCTTGCCAAGCTTAGGGCAACCCAAGGTGCGCCTGTTCCAATGGGATTCCTCCCGAACAGGCGCTCGTTGGATCCTCACGGGCTTCCTGATGAGACCGGTCTGACTGGTTGATCTGATCGGCCCGCGCAAAGGAGCTGCAAGGAGCTCCTACATATTGGTCCGATTTTAGCAACAACAGATTGCTTGGATAAAGGTCCATGCAAAGCATGGAAAGGTACACTCCGCTTGCCTCCTCATTATGCTACTTTGAGATCTTCCAAAACCGCAAAAATCGGACACCTATTTTTTAATTTCCGCACTGCTTCTAATAAGTGCTTTTTACTCAACTGTGAGTGCATTGTGTGATACATATATCAAATAGCCAAATTGTTACTGACTACTGTTATTTATTTTTATCATGTTTTTATGTAGAATCCTTGAGGTTGATCAACCGGGATTAAAAGGGTGACCTTTAGTCCCGGTTATTCTTACCACTCGGGATGAAAAGGTTCCCCACGGGTAGCTGATTTTTTCACCCGGGATTAAAGGGTCCTCACGGGTGGCTGATTTTTGAACTGGACAAAAGATGACTTTTAGTTCCGGTTGCAAATACCAACCAGGAGTAAAGCTCCGCACACCACCTTTTGTACCGGGCCTACTTTAAACCGGGATTAAAAGGGGCGTATCGAAAGTCAGTTCTCTACTTCCTGTAGGATGAGATAATAATACCCTGATAATTGTTATAGATAATAGTATTGCTTGGTCCTCGTGGTTGGGAAGCAGTCAGAGGTTGAGGTTGTTCTAAATGAGAAGAAAATCTGTGCAACCGTAATTGTATTGCTTGACTCATAATATACTGATTGTTTATGTTTGACCTCATCCACGGGCATGTACGATCTCATTGTGTTTTAAACCTTCCTATGCATCTCTCCTTGTTGTTTTATTATTAGTTTCGACCTCTTATGGTTTCTGATATTAAAGAATTTATAAATGGTATGCTTGATTTATTATCATCATTTGCATTCTATTAATTGCTTGACCATGAAATCATGGCATTGCGCTTGTAAACTATTGCACCAAGAAAAATATATATATGGGAGGCCTGAGCTTTAATTAAATTATTTTCGAACACGTGCGTGCCGTGCACTTCACTGGTGTTAAAAAACGATATTTACAAGAGAGTTGTTTTATTGATTGGGGAGCGGAACCACGAAAGATCAAGGTGGCTGACAGTAGGACCTTCTGAGTCTGTGTGGGACCCAGTTTTCAAGCAGGTCTATTGGGCCGAGCCCATATGTGTATTAGCCCAGCCGCCAGTTTTTAATCCATCATTGGCATTAGCTGACTTTTACACTACTAGTAGTACCAGGCTCAGACTCAGAAACGAAGCTGATCGAGGGGAGGCGCCCGGCCAAGTGCTCTGGTATCAAGTCTGCTGCTTGCGGCTTCCCGAAAGCGCGTGCGAAGATGTCGGCACGCACCACACACACGTGCAGGGGAGGAAGGATACTGTAGCTAGCTAGCTAGCTTTGCCCTCAAAAGAGCAACGCAAAGATACTGTAGCTTTAAGGATACAGAGACTCTCTGGTTCGTTGCTGCGGATCGGATGCTCCGAGGAGACGGACAAAGATGTGTCCCCCCGCGTTTGTTGCTTGCCTCTACGATCACCATCGTGCGCGGCCCGGAATCGCTTGGCTAGGGGGTCTATATATCCATCGTGTAGATACTACTACTGGTGTCTTTTGTGACAGTGTTTCAAAAAGCACTACAGGCCGGCGTGACTAAGCATTTGTTGTTTCTGCAAGTGGCTTGTGGTTACATACAGTGGTGGCTATACGTTATATGTACAGAGAAAATGTGGCATGCTACGATAAATGATTTCACATTTTTCATAACCATAGTTGTTCGCCTTTCTCACATATCTAATTTGTCTTGCTTTCATATGTAAATCAGGTACTAGACCTCTTGAAACCAATGGCCTGAAGCAATTATCTTTACAATGGTGATGCTAAATTGGGCACTCGGTAAGAGAATGGAGGGGAGGTTGACATAGCATCACCTTATCTTAACCACATATGTTCAATTCAATCGAGCGTCAATGTTGTAAACGACGCAAGCCTAAAAGCGATATATACTGAAATAATTCGTTCAAGCAATTTTAAGGCCGACACTTATAGGGTTCCTTTGGAACGCAAATCCCCTTTGGGATCCTAGCGATTTCCCGGAGCCGAAAGCTCTCGTGGAGAATCAGCTACGAGCCAAATTGATCGGTTCTTTGGAAACCCTCGCGAAGGGGCTCGCCCACCCGACCCATGCATTTTCCCCGGGGCGGACCTCTCCCACCTGGAGACATTAGGCGCGTCCTCCCCGTGCCTTCGCGAGCGACGCGCTGCCTCCACCTCCCTGCGGCTCTCCGTCACCGCTCCTCGTCGCCTCTCCGTCGCCTCCCCGTCGTCGCCGTCACCTCCCCATCCTCCCCGTTGCCATCCGCTCCCTCTACCTCCGCCACCCGCTCCCGCTGCCTCCGCCGCACAGGTGAAGCTCTTCTTCTCTTTGCTCTCTCCCTCTCTTCTACACTCGTCTTCGATCTGCTCCTCGTGGATCACTCACTTTCTCCTCTAATATTTGCAGGAACCGTCTGGATCTAGGTTCGTGACTCATGCTAAGGTATAAAATCGAGTTCTTGCTATGGGATTTTGATTTGTGCTTATTTTTCGTGCTTCGTTTGGTCCTTTGCATGTTGCTTTTATGCAAAAAACTCAACAATCTTTTACTGCACTGTTCAATTGGTACTGCTTGGAGTTGAATAGACTTATCTTGGTTTACTCACTGATGTGTAGATAGTAGATATGCTTAAATTGGTTACTCCTATTTTGAACAGCTAATTCACAATGCAGATGATACTACGGTTTCTTGCTTAGTCAATAATTTTGGACTGTACTGTTCAATTGGTAGTGCTAGGTGTTGAATGGACTTAATTTGGTTTACTGATGTGTAGATATGCTTCGATGATGAGTTGTATTTGAATAACCGATTGATGATTGGGATCAATTCCAATGTTCTGATGAAAGCTAATGGATTCTTGATTGGGATTTTAGGGGTTCAAGTGGCATTTTGCTAGCTTAGTTTAATTTCTTCACCATCATTGGTGATGCATGTAGAATGGAGAAAAAATAGAGACATGATTGGTGTAGTTTAGAGCTGACTGTTCCCTTTTTTCTTTATGAAGAAGGGAGTTGCTACTGTTTTTTTAGGCATACAGCAATTGGAGCTGCTATATACTGATTTTTGAGGCATAGAGCTATTGGCGGTTAATCTTTGCCTTGCTGTTGAATTTAATAGAAGTGCATTCCTATTTTCGATCTAAATAATGTTGATTCAAATAGGTGAAAATAATGAAGTGTTCTCTATTATCAAATTTGCATTTTCTGATCATATTATGAAGTTAAAATATATTTATGTTCTCCGTCAAAAGTCATTATGGCATCATATTTGTGATACAATTCTATTGAGAGAAATGTTTTAGAATTCTTTGGGTTTGTTTAGTCTAACATGCACTTGCTTCACAAGCCTGATGCCTGAAATACAAACACAGTTTCACTTCTGTCCAATAGACAAATTATAGGGATCATTGTATGTCTATTTTTTTAGAACAGGGTCCATGGTTTCTATTAGAAACTTTTTGTTGAGTTTTAAACGTTAGCAAATTGTTCCTTGAAGACTGGCCTATAAAAAATGGTTGAGTTGTTTGGTACAAGGAAAATAAAATTAAAAAAACCTAGTTGGACTCGTCCTTATAATTAACTCACTGTACATATTAAGTCAAAACTATTCAAATCCTTATTTCCTTGGATGGGATCATTGTAAACAAAAATGCTTGATCACTTTGATCCTCATGGTTTGCAAATTATTTATGTTAGGTAATGGTAGAATACTCTGGTTCCATTTATCTGAGTTCAGTTGAGATTCCTTACTCATGTGCTGTCTGATTTTTTTTCCTTAAGGTTGCTATAATTTTTCAAATCTGCTATAATTTATCGTACCTTCTATGATAGCTGTCTGATTTTTTGATCCTATGAATTACATATGGTTGAACGCCTTATGCATTTGAGTAACTTCTTTTTTTTAGACCATATGCATTTGAGTAACATAATTTACTTACCTTACCATATACATACATATAGATAATGGAATCTTGGGAGGATGAAGTTAGGAGATTCATGCTAGAGGAGGAAGAGGATGAAGAGCTATTCCTAGCTATGGTCCCCGCTCTTCAGCAGTGTCTATATGAGGAGAAAAGGCCGGAGCACACCTCAACTCTGCCTGATGCTGAAAAGGTCATACAAATCTTGGAAGGCCACGAGAATTGGTGCAAAGTGGAGTTCAGGATGGAGCCTGAGATATTTAGAGTTATAGCAAATTATCTTAGAGTGGAGAATTCATTACGTGACACCCGTGGTGTTAGAGTTGAGGAGCAATTGGGAATGTTTATGTTCATGCTCTCTCATAATGCAAGCACCGATAGGCTAAAAAAGGAATTCCAACATAGTGGTGAGACAATTCATAGAAAAATAACAGAGTTCTTTGATATAATTACAACACTAACTCATAGATTTTTGAATCTCCCAAATGTGAACCATACACATGTGAAGATTGTATCAGACCCTTGCTTTATGCCTTTCTTCCAGAACTGTATTGGGGCTATTGATGGCACTCATGTTCCTATCACCATTGCACAAGAAAGAGCCGCTCCCTACAGAAATAGGAAAGGAACCTTGTCACAGAACGTGATGTGTGCATGCGACTTTGATTTAAATTTCACTTTCATCTCATGTGGTTGGGAAGGGTTTTCATGTGCATGTGGGGAAGTTCTACCTTGTAGATGGTGGATACGCAAATACTTCATCATTCATTGCTCCATACCGAGGAGTTAGGTATCACCTTAGTGAGTTTAGGAGACATAGAAATCAGTATGCAAATTACAAAGAATTGTCCAACCATCGGCATGCGCAGCTACGCAATCATATTGAAAGGGCCTTTGGTGTGCTAAAAAAGCGGTTTCCAATCTTGAAAGTTGGGACATTTCATCCAATAGAGAATCAAATTAAAATTCCAGCAACAGCTGTAGTATTTCATAATCTCATTAGAGGGCTAAATGGGGATGAAGGGTGGCTGGATCACCAACCAAATAATATCAACCCATCTGATTATGTTGAGTTGCCAGATGGGGTTAACAACTACCCAAATGAATTGCAATCAAATGATGGAAGCACCCTATGAGATCAAATTGCTCTTCAGATGTGGGCTGCCCGTTATAATTAGGTGAAGCATAAATATTTTCATGATAGCCTTGTTATCTTTTTTGCTTCATTGCTTATTTCTGTATTGTTTTCATGACAACCTTTATCTAATCTTATTTATTTCTTGCAGCCATGTCAACGGAAAGGGCTACATGAGCTACACGTATGAGAAAGGACTTGTGGATATTCTGAAAGAGCTTGTCAACATCCCAATGTTTAAGGGATAAAATGGGTGGACAACTGAAGGTTGGAGGAATATCACAAATAAATTCAACGATATGTTTCCAACGACACATTTCACGAAGCAGTAAGTGCAAGAAAAGAAGAAAGAGCTAAAAGAAAACTATAAGATAATAAAAGAAGCGAGGAAAAGTGGTGTTGGCTGGAACGACACTTTGGGTATGATCATTGCAGAACCAAAAAGTTGGGAAAAGTTGATTAAGGTTCTATCTCTTAAATGGAGAATCAACTTTATATAACAGCCCTTTATATAACAGCTAACCTTTATACAAACCATCTAATCATATATTTTTGTTGTACTTCAATAGGATAACCACAAAGTTGCCAAGTTCCGCAAGAAGCTATTTTCTTTATATAACAACTTAGAATTATTGTATGAAGGTAATGATTTTATCTTGCTGTTCATTGCCTCTGTTCTTGTTTTAGTGTTGTGGTGTGGATGGTGCTTTAGAGAGTCACTTCATTTTATTCTTACAAATAATATCGAGTCAAAACTGATTTTGTTTTTTCCAAATAATATCCTGTAAGATCATGTTGCTTATGTAATGCACAATTGTTTTCTAAATTTAATTATAACCTGCTGATGCTAACTTGGTGATGCTAACCTGGTGAAGTTGCTATCCTATAAGATCATGTTCCTAGTTTGAACACTCGCTATTGTAGATGCTAAGATGTTGATATTGTTACCTTGATTTTTTGTTTAATAGGAATTGTTGCTACAGGGGATTTAAATTTTACATCAATTGAGCCACCACCACAAAGAACTGAGTTGCAAGTTGAACCCGCTCCCCAAAGTAGTGAGCTGCGAGCTGAACCCACTCCCCAAACAAGTATCTCAGATCAAAGCAATCATAGCATGGCTTCTATTGATAGAAATCCACTCAGTTTTGGTCTTGGTGGTGTAGAAAGCACAGAAGTTCAATTTGCTCTAGCTAGTTGTAATTCAGAGGACCAAGATGTTACCGGTGGAAAGAAACGCAAACAAAGTCAGATGGCAGCAAAACTTGGGGATTACATTGACTTTAGAAAGGATCAGATTGAAAAAACTCTAGAAAAGTTAGAAGAGACGTGAAGAAGACTACTCAATCGAGAAATGTATTGACATTGTGGATGCCATGGAAGGGCTGTCGGATGAATAAAAAGCTGATGCAAATAAAGTTTTCCAAAGTGAAAGGAACAGAAAAATATTGGTGGGCACCAAAAACCTAAGTGTCCAGCTGATTTGGTTGAAGAAAAAGATTGCTCGGGTAGGTTCCCTTTCTTAGTATAAAACCTCATCTCCCAGCACACATTCATCCAAGTCAGTATGCATTCATTCAGGGAAACAACAAGCTAGATGAGTAACTTGGCTGTATTTGCATCCATTCCTCTCCATTACATGTCTAATATCACTGATGTTACATATTTTTTGCTGCAGCTGTCTGCCTCAAGTGCTGCCTCAAGTGCAGCTTGTACCCACTTCACATGATGAATACAACTTTTGTTTCAATTGGACTTTTCAATATTGGCTACTGTTCCTTTTTGTCAATCAATGAGGGTTGAGGAGCATGGAGAGACAGGATGTTGAATAGTAGTTCATTGGTGTATTTTACTAGCTAAATATCTTATACTAAGTTACATATTGTACTTGCTTTGTGAGTTGTGATATTGCACTCATGGCAATTTGGTGGTTGATACAAGTTATATATTGTACTTGCTTTGTGACTTGTGATGTTGCACTCATGGCTTATTTTCTATGACTTATTTTGGATTTATTCATGATTTTTTGAGATGCTAGATTAGCATATGTATTGTTCTGTATCGTCTGAAGCTTGCATAAGTCCCCCAAGGCAACAAAATGGCTCCGTTCGGACAGTGCAATGTCTTTCAATCAAAGAGGACACTAGGCTGCACTGTCCTGCCATGTGCTGCCAAATAGCAACGGGGAAGGAGGGGGCAGCGCTGTCCTGCCATGGAAGGGATTGAGAAATAAAAAAAATCCCCGAAGGGTCATCTCATCCTGGGGCTAATTATCCATGCGCTACCAAATTAAGCCATAGGCATATGCCATGAAAGTTCATGTACCTCGAAATCTCGAAATGCAAGCCTGCAAGAGTATATATGTCGTCTGCATACCCCATTATCCCCGATCCACGATTAGCTGGAGCTGAGGATCCGCTGGAGCTCGCCGCGGCGTGGGGCCGCCATGTGACGTCAGTTCAAAAGCAAGGGACACAGGAGCGGAGTGGGAGGTGGGCAGACGAATAAAAGAGAGCCGCAGCGCGGGGCCGACCGACAAAACACCCAGAACCAAAGACGTACTAGAGAGAGAGACGCCATGTTGGATTCAAGCCTTGAAGAGTACAGTACTATACTATAGCTCTCTCTCCCTCTCATTTGCTCTCCTTTCTCTCTCTCCCCCGTCGACGAGCAACTGAGCAAGCTAGCAAACATAATGAATCATCACGTGTACGGATTCTGTGGGTGTCTTTTGAGATGTCAACAGCACTGTTCATCACTGACTGGCCCTGCATGCAGTACAAGGAGAATTTACAATTTTTCAAACTGCTGCGCGTTGCTCAAGGAGCATGTACTCGTACTAGATTTCATTCTGACTGACTGTCGGCAAATATCCTCCCATCTCCCCCACCGAAAGAGAAAAAAAAAATTACTAAGATCCCTCCCATCTTCAGGTACTTTAATTGCAGTACTGTTAGAATATAATGTACTCTCTAACCTTCTAGCTAGATTGATACGTACATGGTTTTTGTCCAAACATGTTAATTCAGTTTCTGCAGTCGTTTTGTCCCTCCAAAAGCTCAAGTTAATTGAACTTAATTGTATTATTAGTAGCTTAATTAGAGGGACAGATCAACGTCTATAGGTGACTGAACCTGATGAGGGATAGTGTGTGCATGCGTGCGGTATGTGTGTGATGAGTAAGATTCATGCAGACAATCTACAAGAGAATGAGGTCAACAAAGAAAGAAAAAAATAATGATTTTTACATGTGAGATGTATTCATGATTAAGAACTTCCAAGTGCAAGTAGTAGTTCCATTTTTTTAACAGAAGCTTATAAATGTTTAAATCATCTTGGAGAGGACAATTATACATTCTTACAGAATGAACAAACTAAATAAATAAAGACTGCACACATTTGATGTGCATTACTGATCGAAACACATGCATGCATCCACATCTTAATCTGGATAGTCTCATTGAAAAAACTGTATACCCACGACTAATCCTCACACAAAAATTATTGTGGAGTAAGGACACATCGATCTATGGTGTATAGTACTAATACATGTTTCCAAAGACTAACACTAAAAATCTACCTTCAATTAATTTTTTAATCACTTATATGTATGAATTGATGCGATCTATAATTTAAATGCAACCTGTATATATGTTTTTTAAGATTCTAAATCATTTGGTGTGGGAACATCGACGTCTGAGATAATTTGAAGGATACCAATATTTTAGGGGAGTAACACCTCAAGTAACAAAATAGTTACTTAAGTCTAGAAGAGATGATCAGTGCTACAAATTTTTATTGTACCCTTTTTTGCGAAGAATAAAAACGATCAGTAAATATTTTTTTTTTCTCAATGAACCTATGCATATATACGATTCCACCACCATGACTTTAAAAAATATTTATAAATAGAAATATTTCTCATTAAAGTTACAAAAGAGACCATTTGAATGCACAATATCACATACTTTTAATTGCAAGGAGTATATCTTATGTAAACAGCCATCTAATTTAATCAGGTAGCTACATAAAATTCTCCACGAAGACAATTGCTTGTGTTCTATGTAGGAAACATTAATAGAGAATCAGCCTCGCTCTATATAATAAGAAAAATATCAAAATAAAGCCTCTGTGTATCGAAAAAAAACGCTTGACGCACCGTACCGTTGGCGAGTCATTATGACGGAAACTCCAAATACAGGTGGAAAATTGATGAAGACAACATGACATATCATCATGCTGGCAACCAGAACAAAAAAGATGACGATGAGCTCACCCGGAAACAAAAATACAACGGAACCGAAAGAAAAGGACGAGAGAGAGACGGCATTGCACTTGGAAAAGAAGTAAGATGACTAGAGAAGCAATTATATGGATTCGAGAAGCTTATGTTATGTATGCACATTTAATTCAGATATATCGTATCGATACCGACATGTGATGTGCAACTTTTGGTGTATGCTTACATCTTTTTTCTTTGCACATACACACACGGCAATGGGCAAAATTTTTAAACAAATAATTAAAGTATGTACGCTAGTAGGATGCTGATCATTCCCTGTGAAGTCAACACAAAAACTCTTAATATTTTCCTTTTGCAAGCGGGACATCACAACTAATGTTGTATAAAACTCTATAATACCGAAGGTTCAACAACTACTGTTCAAATATTATGTGTGTGTGGACCCTTTGTTCTGCGCTCCAACGATAGTGCCATCTGAGACGACTGAAATGTGAATATGAATGGGGCCTAGAAAATGGAGGGAAAACTAAGACAATATAATAATGGATAAGAGTCACCACAGGCTGCACTAACACAATCATGCTAGTTTTTAAGCAGGAACACATCAGACTAGAAGTTCAAATCAATGTGACCCCATGGCACTCAAATCAGCAAACAGTAAAAGCTTGAGCATGTATCCTGAATATATATGGAGAAAGATATCATATCTGAGATAGAGCAGAGAAATTTATCTTCCTCTCCTTCCTGCAAATTAAATTTTCTTGAAGTTAACTGATATGTTCTCTTATATATGTACTCCTCCTAGCATGATCCTACAAAGTCCCTTAGACCTCTCTTATACCAACAAACAATAACAATAATAGAAAATAAGCAACTAAAAATTTAAGATTGATGAGGAGGTGGGATTAGAATTGGGATCGATCGAGTTGATGGAATCAAAAGGGTAGATGATCTACAATTATCACGAACTTGGCGCTGATCCTTCGGCTTCCTTTCTTGTCGTCGTCGTCGTCGCTGCAGCAGCACTGGTACTACTTGCACTAGCACTGGATGAAGCACCTGTAGGAGGAGGAGGAGGAGGAGGAGCCGAGGATGCCGGCGTGGCCTGTTGTGGCTCACCGGACGGCGACGGCTCGTCGTCCTCCTCCTCGGCGGCGCCTCCCGACGTCCCCGCGCCCTCTGCGGTCACAACGGGGGGCGGCGCGACGGGAGGTGCGGCGGCCGCGCTCCCGCGCTTGCGCTTCTTCTTCTCGTAGGGGATGCCGCGCGCCTTGGCCTGCGCCTCCCGCACCTCGCGGAGGTAGATGCGCACGGCGCGGGCGGCGAAGGGGTTGGACTCGGGGCGGCCGCCGGACTCCTCGTAGGCGGCGCGGAGGCGGCCGATGAGCGCGTCGAGGCTTCCCCAGGCCTGGCGCAGCGGGCACGCGCAGGGCGCCGGCGGGTTGGGCTGGCCGAAGTAGGCGCAGCCCTCGGCGTGGACCTTGGTCTTGCCGAACTGGTCCAGGTAGCGGAGGAACTCGATGACGTGCGCGCCGCTGCAGCGCGCCAGCGTCAGCGGCGGCTTGTGGTTGCGCAGGTACTGCAGGAACGTGTTCCAGTCGCGCCGCTTCTGCGACTCGTACCGGCTCAGTCCCGCCGGGGGTGGCGCCGGCGGTTGCTGAGCCAGCGGCAGCGGCTGCGGCGGCTGGGCCTGCGCTGGCGGCGCTTCCTGCTGAGCCGCCGCCGCTGCCGGCTGTTGCCTCCGCGATCCTTCCTGCTGCGGCGCTTCCTGCTCTGACTGCCGGCTCGACGACGCGGCGGCGGAGGACGACGTCGTCGTCGACGGCCCGGCCTCCGCCGGCGCGCTCGTCCCTCCGCCGCCTGGCGCGTCGGGGCCAGGCTCCATGGCCAGCAGCTCTTTGCTCCCTGGCTCTGCCTGCCTGCTGGCTAGTGTAGGTGGGAGCGGGGGAGAGAGAAGGAGGGTAGCTAGGCAGAGAGAGAATCAAGGATGGGAGGGAGGTAGAAGAAAGGGAGAAAGAAGCGGCTGGTTGGGAGTGTGGCATCCTTTGCGGCTTTTGTCGCTGGTTGGGTTAATAGCGTCTCCACTACACGCTGTCGACTGCTTAATCGTAATCATTTCTCCTTTTTTTTCCATTTATATATGTTTTTTCTTTTATTATGGCTGTAGTATACGTGCTATTCCTATGTTTCAATTCCTTGGATTTCTAATGTCTTTGTTCGATACATATATCTATATATAATATATATACCCATATATAATATCTATATAATATATGCCTTTCTTGACAGAAATTTCTTCTCAACGTCTTTTTGTCACATTAGTGTGTACAGGATTTTGGATCCATCGCTCGTGCTGTGCAAGAGTGATTTCATTCTGCTCCATATGCATGCACTTTGCTCGTTTTTTTTCGTTGTAGCCTTTAGTTTGAACGGGATTTTGGACGCATCACCGGGGCTGTGGAAGAGTGATGTGGCAAGGCCGGGTCAGGTCACAGGTGGGACATCGTGGAATATCTTGTCAGCTTCTGAAAATAGTATACTTGCCAACAGCTGGCTGATTTGATTTATGACATCATCATTCAACAATGTTTGTAATGGTGTAGATGCAGTCGGTTTATTTCCGTCGTGAAATTCATTTTAGCGGTGACACAAAGCAAACAAATTCATTGTTTTCCGAGTGACATTGCAACAACATGTGTGCATAAATTCGTAGGTCCAAACACAATGAACTGTTCCCAAACATAAAAAAAAGACATGCAAAAATAACTGTTTCGAGTATTGGGGTCACGGCAAATGCTTACCTTCTTCCCGAGGCGCACTGCAAGGTACTCCATCCATCCTGAAATATAAGGTATCTAGAGATTTTAGAACATATTAACAGTAGTAAAAGACGCATGTACTCCTGAGTCAACACGCGGAGTTGTGTTGTCTGCTCTTTTAATGGTAGTTGCATATAACAAGAAACTTATTTTAATAATAATCCACCCTACCCGTATCTTGTCAATTCCGAAAAGAATTAAATGAGCAATCATCTAAATGTACCTATGATGTCTTTTATTTTTGGATAAATTTTGAACGCTTGGATGCCTTGTATTGCAGGACAGAGGAAGTATAACTAAATCGCCTACATGTAATTTTTTGAGGGTTTTGGGCGTTATATATATGACCCAAGGGGAAATAAATCTTTGTTAATATATTCTTGAAAAATTGATTATTCCGTGGCCTTGCTTCTCGAAAAATTACATTCCAAAAATGTCCACGTATGAGAAAAGATATATGTCACATTGCTTCTACGAGAATTCCATTTGTATCAGTATAAGCAAAGTGTGGAAGGAAGGAATCATTTTGTTGCCTAAGACAAGGGAGCTAGAAATTAATATGAACGTGGTCAATATCACTGCAATGTCCATATGTTTAGACGTTCTAATAATAGAAATGCCTAAAAAGAAGAACTATTTGTAAATATATTTGATCTCTGGCACCAAAACATATTTGTAAAAAGAAGAACTATTTGTAAATATATTACTTTAAATGAGATACAGTAAGGGGCTGAATTATTAGTATTTTGTGCTGCAATATAGGAGGTGACGTTCGTTTATTGTATAGGGTGGTTAGCTGCTAGGTGCTAGCTAATTGGGTTAAATTAGGAGACCAAGTTCGCTTTTCTTTCTGCCCAAAATGCAAAAGGGAGCAAAAGATTCGTGTGAAGAAGACCTCTGATGGAACACTCTTTTGCTAGACGACGACACGTTGCACGAGATAGACCCCTCTATCAGTACAATTCCTCCTTATTTGTCTAATTAAGCTCACTTTTTTGCAGATTCAAGAAGACACTATCAAAAAGCTTTAACAAATTACTACATTTAGAGGTTGGCCACTTCGCCAATTAACCTCTTTTCACGTTATTGCTGGCATATTGTTATAGAGAAAAACTATAATAAATAATAGTAGATATTTTCTGACTTCCGAAAAAACAACGGCAATTTCATACAACATATTTCATATCACTGACAAAAAATAATTATGATAGATATAGTATTATTTCTTGAAAAACATATTATTGAGTTATTCTATTTTTTTGGAGGGTGTTATCAAACTATTCATAACAACTCAAATGTTGCCATTGGAATAATTTCGTCATCCAAAGTTTGCCATTATTGTGTAAATGGAAGGTGGGGCCCACCTCAGTCATTGACTGTGGAAATTTCGGATTCAAGACATTTTCAATAACATGAGGATAATTTTTCCACTCATGTTTGTACACAAATTCAATTTTTCTCTATGACTGCATTTTTTTAGAAATATAATTAGTAAACATATCGTGTAGTTTACTCATGTTCACTTGTAAACAAATTTCAGTATAACCGGACAATTCCCTGAACTAATTGGATACTTCCATGATAACCACAATTGTACCATCTTTCTTTATAAAAAAACTAAGAATATTTCATTTTCAAAACTAGAGGAATCACAATATATAATAGTCTTTCTTTTGCTCTCCTGTTTGATCCTGCTAACATTATTGGTCATAGACAACAGGAAAAAAATAACTCAACTTAGATTATCCCCACTCTACAAGTATTGTACCCAAGCTATTGTAAGCTACTTGTATAGCTTTCACCACACGAAACAGATTCATATTAAAAAAATCACGAGTGGTTGAGGGCCAAAGCATAAAAAAACAAAGTCAGTTATAGTTTGGTGCATGCACTGTACGCACACTGATGGAGCAACAGATGGGACAAACCCTAATCATGATCGCACACACTAAGCATAGATTAGAATTCAAAGGACACAAGGGATTAATTGAAAATGTAGTGCTTGACAATCAGGGGCACTACTCATACTCTTTTCTTTTGCTTTGTTTTTGCTAGTAGGGCACCATACTCTCAGATCGACTATCGATCTTACTGTCATCACGAGCAATATACGTTCAAAAAGATAATGCGCGTTTAATTTGTTATTCTCTCTTGGAGGGGCCAGCATGAATGATTAATCCACCACTAATTAAAGATTTGCTTGCTTAAAGGTAGTCTAATGATAGCTACGTCGTACGGATCCATGCATCACCTGATTTATTTTTTTTGGGTGCAGTTAAACAAATAGAAAGTGCCCTCACAAGAGTAGTATTTGGAGCAGAGATGTTCAAGGCTGCGAGAGAGACCAACATGCTGTCAGTTTGTTTCTCTTTTTGGGTGCTCTTTGTATAGATCATGGTCAGTTTTGCCTACTTTTAATTTCCTCTTACATCGTAAAGCGACAAGAAACGGTAGCCTCTTTGTAAATGTTTTTTGTGGATTAATTGGTGAATAAAATTCATGCGATGAAAATAATTGTTGGTAACCTGTCATGAGTCTAACTAGTTGGTGCAAAAAAACTTAGTATATATAGACCATCAGTATGCACCCCATATATGTGATTTTTTTTGTTTCCTCACAAAGATAGGTTGCAAGGTTAAAAAGAATCCAATGCAATTCCACATCAGCAATGGGCCCTAACTCGGCCCGGCCGTCGGGCCCACTAGAGGCCTTAATTTTTCTGTTCGTTAGTAGTAACTGCTAGCAAGTTTCCATAAGGGGAAGAAAACAGATTCTAGTTTTTTATATCAAGAAAAGTTTTTTGTAGTTTGGAGGCAGCAATGGCTATATCATCGAGGCTGATCCCTACACTCTGGTAAACTTTTGGGAGAAAATGAATTATCGAACTTAAATTTTACCAATACTGGTTCAAACCAAGAAGCATAAATGGAATTTTATGCATTGGAGGCGCGCACACACATATGGCTCTCGTCTATCCTCCCATCCCCGTGTCCCTCACCAGGCCCTCTGGATTACTGATCATGGTCATCTGAAGCCGGTGATGTACGCGCAAAGGTCCCCTACCTGACGCGCCAACTGTCGTTGTCAAGATTAGCGGATCAAGACTACGACTAGTAAATTTTTTTTATGCGCGTAAGGCTTCGGATGGTGGCGTGAGAGGGCACGGGGTTAGACTGGTTCGGGCAAGGAAAGCCCTACGTCCAGTATGAGGAGTTGCTCGTGTTACTCACGCGTGGTCTGTAGTAGGGGTTACAAACGGGCGAGAGAGGGAGCTGGTCCCAAGTCTCTTGGGTGTGCACTGATGCTCGTTGGGTGAGTGTGTGGGTTCTGTTGGCTTGAGAGTCCTCCCCATCTTGGGACCCCTGGTTCTCCTTTTATAGCGCAAGGAGGGCTCAGGGTTACAGGTGAGCCGGGTGTGTTGAGAAGTAAAAGAGATAAGCTAAGTAAAGTAAAATACAAGGAGAAGGATCAAGTCCCGGGATCGCCGTCTCCTGCACCGGCCTTCGGCTCCTGTCAGCGCGGCCACCGGAGGAGGGCGGCTGTTGTTGGATCCTGTCGTTGATCCTCCGAGTGACCGTTGCCGCCGAGCATGATGATGATGTCCGGCCGCCATAACCGTGCATGTTGGGGGAGACGGCTGACCCCTGTAGCCCTACTTACCACCCGTGGAACACGGACGTCGTGTCCTTGTCGCCGGATAGGCCGAGCACGAGAACGGGCGGCGCTCCCTCCTGTGCCGGGCGGCGCATGCAATGAGTGCCCTGTGGCGAATCAGGGGGAGCCACGACCACTGTAGCCTGTGCGGTCGTGGCTACAATGTTCCGCCCGGGTACTTGTGGCGGGTCACATCGAGGGACGCGGGCGCCTTTCTGCGCGCCAGAGCCGCGACGCATTTACGGCAAGATCAGTGGGGGGCCATGAGATCCGCGCCCTCGTCTGCCTGTCTGCGCCCGAAGCAGACCCTTGTCTTGTGGGCTCGGAAGAGTCCGACCCCCTACGTCCGGGGTTGGGCGAGGCGGAGCATTGCGGTGAGGGGTTGGGTGCACCCGACCCTGGGACCGTGGGTCGAGCGAGGCGGAGTTTTGCTATCGAGGGGTCGGGAGTGTCCGACCCTGGGGCCCTTGGTCGGGCGAGATGGAGTAGGACGCTCCTTGCCCACGTCGGGTTGGCGGTAATCGTCATCACCGTAGGTGGGTCTGGGCCTTCATGATTATTGTTTTAAGGGGCATTAGGGGTCATTAATATTTGCCCCCAACACTTGGCGAAAAACTTTCATGTGATGCATCTCTCGGGTTGGATGTTTCGTTTGTCAATTTATTCTAGGAATGTTAGCCTTATAGTTTATCGCCTCAAAACAGTTTCTGCTCTTCCTTCTCGATTTTCTTCTCTCTTTGAAATAATGGAGGTCCCAATTGGATGTGGGATTATTCTCTTTGGTGTGAGGAAAAAGCTACTAAATGGTCTTTTGTTTTGTACAAATCAAAGAAAAAATCTTATGCCGAAGCAGTTCAACATCAGCCCAAGTTGGTTTTCAGGCGCATCCAGTATCCGTATGATTACAATCTCCGTTTCCAGAATCAGCCTAGAAGCTATCCTACGAGAGATGTGTTCACAAGGCTTAAAAATCCGCATGATCATTTCTCTGAGAATTTTGCTGCCCATGGCTCTTATCGATCTCGTCAGTTGCATAAACCTGCTCGTGTTCTTCACTGGCGTTTGAAGCAGGCGTGTGATCCTAGGAAATCAGATCACACTGAAGAGCCTACCGTGGCTTTGTCGGTGCGACCTGATTCAAACTTTAAATCTCAGAAGCATTCTCCAACCTAGATTCGTTGCACTCGGTGCTTTGGTTATGGTCACCAAGCCAAATCTTGTTGGGCTCACAAGCAAGGAAAGCAGGTATTCTGGATACGGAAATTTCCAGATTCCCTTCCGGATTTTCAGGCCCATCTAGAGAATATATCTCCCAGCCATACTTCCCCTGCACGCGATGCTTCATCTCCAAGGCAGACTCCACTTGCCGCCACAAGCACAGAAAACCCCCTTCCCGAAACCCCCACTGGTCCTCGGTTCCCGTGCTCTATGGCTAACTTCCCTGTTGATCCTCACCCCTTTGTTCCAGAGGTCTTTGCTCTGATGCAGTGCAAGGTGGTGTGGGAGCTGGTCTGCCCATGAAGCTTCCTTGCCGTCTTCCTTGACAAGACCAACGAAGACCTCGCCATCGCCATCACGGTGCCTCTGGTGGCCAAGGAAGACTTCATCCCCTTCACGTGTTAGCTCCGTCACTTCCTCTTGGATCGCCATGTTCGCACTCCGGAGATACAACAATGCCCCATGGGTGAGGCCTTTGTTCGCTTTGACTCACCGATGCAAAGGGAAGGATTTCTTAATGGGGAACCCTTTAGTTTTGGGGATTATCAACTTAGATTCAGCCGTCATGATGAAGGCATGAATTTCAGAGATTTGGATTTAGATTGTGTTGTTTGGCTGATGTTGCTCTGTTTCCCCCTGATGCCAAGCGGTTGATCAATCTAGTAGCCAAGAGTCTCGCTAGTTTTGCTCAACTCCTGCATGTCCACAGTTCTAGTAGTTTGTCTCGTTTGGTTATCAAGGCCCTAATTAACAAGGATAATGACGTGCTTAAGAGTGTTTCGATTGCTGTTGGATCGCCACCTCGGGTGAAAACTTAGACTATTCTGATCTTTATGCTTAGTGCCTCAAACATTGTTTTGGGTGGAGATGAGGATCCCTTACCTGAAGATGGTCGTCCAATTCATCCTTTGCCTCAACTTGCTTGTACTTGGATGGGGCCTAATGTTATGCCTGGTGGTGCTGGATCTACTACTGATGAGGTTTCAAGCAATGGAGGCTCTGGGGATCAGGCTATGGGTGAAGGTTTCTATCAGGAACCACTGGTGCATGATGAGGTGCTTGGAAATCAAGAGGATCATGAGTTTGGAGAGGTGGTCCCCTTGGTGCAATCTCCTTTGTCTAGAGCTGCTACTGATTTTGCTGCTTGAGGAGGTGTTAAGTCATCCTTCTGTGTGCCTAGGCCTTCCACTGTTATCAACCAAGTGCTCTCCTCTTTTTCACCTCCACTCCCCTTTCCCAATTCATACAATCTTTTCTCTTTATCTCAATTTATTGTGGATTTGGACATCAAAGTTCCGAGATACATCTCTGATGAACCAACTATTTGGTTTTTGGCAAAGGTAGCAGTGGGCCTAGATGAACAAGCTACTGTTGCTGGAGAGGATGTTACAGCTATGGAAGAAGATGATGCTGAAGTAAAGATCATCTCAAAGAAAGAGGCCATCACCAAGACTCCCTGCAAGCGTAGGGCTAAGAAGATGAAGACTCCCCTGGACGACAAGTTCCTGTGTAGAAGCAAGCGCTTGAACCAAGACCTTGGAGGATTCCGCACTTAGGCAGTTGAGGTGGAGGAGACAAAAGCTTTGGCGATCATTCCAGTGGAACCTATTAATGTTGACCATGCGATGTATGTTGGAAGTGCTGCCTCTCATGTCTTGCCTGCCCCATTCCTGACTGTGGAGAACGTGCAGGCGATGGCCACTGGGTTTCTCAAGATGCAGGCTGGGTCTGTGTCTGTTGCGGCTCTTTTAGATTCTTTAGATGATGAATATACAAGCCTGTCATTGGTTGATTGCTAGTTGTGTGCTTGCGTGCCACTATCTCTTTTGTGTCGATCTCTCTAGGCTTGTGAGCCACATTTATCTTTCCGTTCCGAGTCAATTGAATCTGGATAGTTGGTCAATCTGCTGCCAGCTAGTGTCTGCCGTTTGGTGTGTTTTGAGACATCTTTATGGTCATGCAATTCTCAGTTTGTACTATGGCTGCCTATGTTTTGCTAATCTTTGCTCCCATGGTGGTGTTATTTTTAGTTGGATTTATATGACCACTTCCAGTTTTGTTGCTTGGTTAAGCCAGCACTGTCTTTGTGCCGTCGGAAAGCTTTTTAATGAGTAACACAAGAGACTGTAATTTTTTTGGTTTGGAATGCGAGAGGGATCAACTCTCATGAGAAATGGGACTGCATTAGAGACAAAATATGGGAAAGTATTGCTACAATTGTGTGCCTCCAAGAAACCAAGAGAAGTGAATGTAATATTGACTACATTAGAAAATTTTGCCCAAGAAATCTCTCCAATTTTCAGGTGTCTCCATATGATGGATCCTTAGGAGGGCTAGTGATTATCTAGAATGGCTCTTTATTTGGTGGTGTTCTGATTTGTGCAAATTCTTACTCAATCATAGTTAAAATGACATCTCTGCAATCCAATAAGTCCTTTCATTTGACAAATACATATGGGTCGGCTACCTCAACTAAAAAAGCAGCTTTTATCAACTAGCTTTACAATTTTGATATATTAGGGTTTGATGACTGGATCATTGTAGGGGATTTTAATTTAATTAGATCAACAGACAACAGAAGCAGACCTGGTGGCTCACAGCCAGACATGCTAGCGTTCAATGATCTTATCCAGAACCTTGATCTAACTGACATTCCCTTCATTGGAAGGGAATTTACCTAGAGTACTATGCAAGATAATGCCCTGCTAGAGAAACTGGATTGGGTGTTCACCTCAGCAACATGGGCTCTATCTTTTCCTGACACTAAGGTATATCCTCTGTCCAGGCCAATTTCTGACCATGTCCCCTATGTCATCAAGGTGAACTCTTTCATCCCAAAAGCTACCATCTTCAGATTTGAGAATTTTTAGGCAGAATTTAGTGAGTTCATGGTAGTTGTGTATCATCATTGGAACTCCAACCCTTTCTTTGCAAATCCTGCAAAGACCATCTCAGGAAAGTTCAAATAGTTAAGGAAAGTACTGAAAGCATGGAGTCAGACACTGTCAAATTTAAATAGACTAATCAACAATAGTAATTGGGTTCTAGCGCTACTGGATGGATAGGAAGACCAAAGACCCTTGTGTACAGTTGAGAAGAATTTTAGGAAAATCACAAAGCAATACTTGTTGCATCTTCTGAAGGCTAAAAGAATATATTGGAAGCAAAGGGCTACTATCAGATGGGTTAAGTTTGGGGATGAAAACACACGTGTCTTTCAAGAAATTGTTACTTCAACCTTCATAACCAATCATGTCTCTTAGCTATTTCTAGATGATGGAACTTGTGTTACTGATCATGACGTAAAGGCAGGGATCATTTGGAATTCCTTCAAGGATAGGCTTAGCATCTCAGAATTTGTTGAAATATATTTGGACCTAACATCTTTGCTGCAAAGTATTCAACTACCAATCCTTGATGAATCTTTTAGTAAAGAAGAAATTGATAATGCAGTAAAGGATAAACCTTTTGATCTTGTCCTGGAATTGATGGATTTAATGGGTTTTTTATGAAGAAGTGCTGGAATATTATTGCTGAGGTTCTTTACCGGTTATGTCAATGCTTCTATGATGGTACAGTGGATTTAACTCCAATAAATAGCTCTTTCATAACACTGATAGCCAAGATTGACTCTCCTAGAACTGTAAATGATTTCAGACCAATTTCTCTGCTGATTATTCTTTGAAGCTCCTCACCAAGCTCATTGTCGGTGTTTAGACCCGGCAACCTACCGAGGGGGGTGCCCGAGGTAGTGTAAATGCAGACACACAATTTAGACAGGTTCAGGCCACTGAATAGCATAATACCCTATATCCAATGTGTTGGTTGGATTGAATTGCTTTGGAGGGGGTTCCTGCCTTGCCTTATATTGCCGAGTGCAGGGTTACAGGTCGGTTGTTTACAAGAATACTAGTCGGATTCAACTACAGGCCCGCTTACACCTGGAAGCTCTCTAGGATATCAAGAATTCCCTCACAGACCAACACAAGTCTTTTCTGCGCACTTTGTCCTCACTCGTGCGCACCCGGGAAGAACTTCCCGGTCGGTCACCCATCCCGAAATTGCTCTGGGCCAAGCACGCTTAACCCCGGAGTTCTTTGAGGATGAGCTTCCGGAAAAGAAGTTGCAACTTGTTGGTATGAGTATTCTATCAATCCTATTAAGCCTTGGGCCAGGATGTCACATACTCACCCCCTTAGAAGACCGACGCCCTCGTCGGTTAACCCCAAGCTAGGAACATCCCCTGTTGGCCACGTCCGTGTGTCCAGTGCCAGCGCATGTGCCATGCCGTGTGACCACTCTGGGCCCACACCAGCCATGCACACCATGCCTGCGCAACTGCGACCGCACGCGCCCGTGAAACCGCGAGAGTCGGCTCTAATACCAGCTGTTGCGGATCCACCTCGGATTAGCCTAATTAAGGCACAGTTAAGTCACCTAACACGCGACACTCGGCCTTAATCATGCTAACTCGAGATGCCGTCGGATTTCATTCGATTTAACCACTTTAACAGGACTGAGTTAGCAAACTCACACGAAGGTGAGCGGTTCCAGAGAATACAACAAGTCCACTGAGTTAAACAAATTGACCATTTAGTGCAACAACAAAATAGCATCAGAGTTTTACAAGGTTCAAGGGAAAAACAACAGAAGGTAAAATAAGCGGAAGCTAAACGTAGGGGTCGGACGTCCTTGGTGAGGCCAGCCAAGACATCAGTGATCCCTGTCCTCGCCGTCCGAGGAGAGATCCCACTCGACCGTCCAACCCGGAGGGAGTTGGGGCGGCCAAGTGCCAACAGGAGCAGACTCAGGGGCTGCAACTTCACCTGAAAAAGAAAGCCACAATAAGGCTGAGCTACTAAGCTCAACAAGACTTAACCGACCGGGAGTAAAAGTACTCCACCACTTCTAGACATGCAAGGCTCTTTGGCTGAGGGGTTTGTTTGCCAAAAGCACTAAGTAGATCCTTATTTTCAAAGTTTTAGCTCAGATTCTAAGTTCATTAACCGGTCTAAGTTGGCAACTTACTCTAAGCAAACATAGATCCAACAAAAGGGTATATAACATCATCAAGACCATGTCATCATCAGATTCTTTTCTTACTCAGTGTAGCATAGCGATCAAGCAGTCTCAAACTATGAGAGGCAGACGAATCGATTCGAGTTCTTTAACCATGCATGGTGAACCTAACCTCACGACATCCGCGCACCGCCGAGGGTCGCTTCCTGTGTCGGCCTTCCCCATCAATTCCCTAACCCGTGTCGGGCCCATTTCCTTTGGTGCAAGGTTCCACAGACCCGGCCTCTGCCGTTCTGTGACCACACTTGCCACCACGTGCGGTCGCAGGGGAACTCCGTTCCAAGGACAATGGGGCGACCGCTCACGTCTAGGTTCAATCCGGTACTAGGCTTCCTCATCCCATACTGAGTATGAGGTTAGTACTTTTAAACACTTGATCACGAACACCACCACTGTCAGGCCTTAACACATTTCATAGACAGACGGGGCGATCAGCCGACCACCAAAAGTTAACCAGAACCCTGCCCCGTCCATCGTCCTTATAGTTGTGACAGGAAGAGAACAACCAACTCCTACAACTCGCGAGTGACAGGAAATCACTCGACTTTTACCGCTTCCTATTTAAGCATAGCAACTACTCGGTTCAACAGCTAGTGTTCAGATCAAGGGACTATACCATGCATCTACAGTTGCAAACAACTCCTATACGTAAATGCACAAACATGATGAAGAAGGCATGCGCAAGTTTGGGAAACTGGGGTTCATGCTCCAGGGCTTGCCTTCAAGCGAGGAGGAAGGGAATGGGTCTTCTGCTGGGGCAGCTTCGACTTCTGGAAGCGGGAGCTCGGCTACAACTCCGTCTTCTGGCACCGGGTATAGCTCGTAGACGCCGTCGGCGAGATGCAACTCTACACAAATGCAAATGCAGGGGGTTAGCACTTAGACTGTTATTTCAACAGCAACACTTGCAAGTTAAAGCGCGGACACTGGTAGCAAAGCTACAGAAAAGGTGGGGAAGTGTACTTGAGTTGGTGGAGAGTAAGATAAAAGGGTCGGATGGGAAGAAACTTATGATCTAACCTTTAGATTAGAGGAATAGTTGTGTTGGGGGTCCTCAAACTTAACGCAAAGAAGTCCCCAAATTTACACATATACCCTCAGGTCAAGGAAAAAGATACAGCTGAGCCCTCGGGCGAGGCGGAAGAGGGTCGGCGAATCAGACAGGGTCGGGCGAGGCGGAAAAGGGGTTGGGCGGACAGACAGGGTCGGGCGAGGCGGAAAAGGGGTCGGGCGGACAGATAGGGTCGGGCGAGGCGGAAAAGGGTCGGCAGCTTACCTTCGGTTTACAGGTGAAGCTTGGGGTTGGGAAGGAGCAGACTTGGGCGGAAGGATGGAAGCACTAAGACTTGGGCAACGGCGATGCTCGGCGGTGCTCCAGCGGCGGCGGTGCTTCTTGTGGACAACAAGCAAGCTCTAGCATAGCGCGGAGGAGCAAGCGGCTGGGTGGATTGGGAAAGGCGGGTGTTGAGCGGAGAGAAGAGTTCCTCAGGAACTTAGGTGGCAGCGCTCGAGCACGAAGCAGAGGAACGGCGGTAAGGCAGTGATGGCGAAGGGGACTCCGGTGGGACTCTGGCATTCCCTTTTATAGCTGCGTGGGAAGAGAGAGAGAGAGAGAGAGAGAGAGAGAGAGAGAGAGAGAGAGAGAGAGAGAGAGAGAGAGAGCTGGGGCAGCACGAAGACCGGGAAGAAGCGGTGGAGTGCGCTGCCATGGCGGTGATTGAGCAGCGGAGCGGCGGAACAGGACTTCGGGGATGGCGAAGCAGCGGTCTGTTGGGGCGCAGATCTGGTAAGGCGGAAAAGGAGCTATCGCGGCCGGGGTCGGGGTTGGCGGAGGAGGCATCATCGCGTAGCGCATCTGGGGCGGCGCGACTGTGGAGAGGCGGCGGAAAAGCCAGGAGGCATCGGGCCTTGCAGCCGGGGGTCCGGCGAGGTGATGATTGGCGTGAGCTGCGAGGCTCTGCAGAAAGGGTTGCAGAGGGGCTTCCGCTGCGATTGGGGAAGAGGGTGCGGGAATCCATCCGGTCGCGGCCGGCGACGGGGTGGAGCGGCGGGGGTCAGAGGAGTTGAGCCACGCGGCAGAGAAGCTCTGAAGCGGGCATGCTACTCGAGTGCGTCTGCACCAGGAGATCGGGGAAAAGATTTGTGGGTCCACCGGTCAGTCTCGATTGGTCCTCTGCTCAGATTGAAGGGAGACACTGTTGGGGAGACTTCGAAGGATCCGGCGGTATGGGTTGGGGGTCGGCAGGGGTCGGAGCTGGGAACCGGCGGAGAGGAGTCGGGTTCTCAGGGGTCGGGACCGGGGCTGGAGGTTGAGCACTTAAACTCGGGGAAGCTGAGTCAGCGGGATCAGGGACTTGGATTAGATTAACTCGAAAGATTTAGGGTCGGTTGTCACACATAGTCTCCATTTCAGATACGTCTTGATGTCCAGCACTGTATTTTAAGACTGTCCAAACCTTCTAGTGGGTCCATAGATGTATGTACGGAGGAAATCATCTATTCTGTTTTACCTTTGCCATCTGCTCTTTCAACTTCCAGACTGTAGCCCTAGCACTGCTGCCGCCCAATCCTTGAGTGCTAGCGCCACTGTCCCCACCACTCAGCCCCCGAGCGCATGCGACAAAAAAAGCTCATGACAACAAGGATGGAGAGGAAAATTGCTGCTATCAAGCCTGTTGTGGAGGACAAGAAGAAGAAGGCTGACAAGAAGAAAGAGCCGCAACTGCCAGCGCCCAAGTACAGGAAGATGGACCAGACTGCACCTCCAACTCCTGCTTGTGTTTGGAAGCGATCATCTCTAAAGGATGAGGAGATCAAGACTCTGGTGGCTACCAACCTGCTCCAAGACTGAGATTTCATCAACTAGAGACCCGCCTATGGCAACCCATGGCCACTAGAGGAGTACTCGGAAGAAACGGTAATCTTTGCTCACTTTATCGAGTGTGGTCTTGCTTTGCCAACATCTGATTTCTTCCGCGGTTTGTTGGATTATTACAAGTTGGAGCTAGTGCATCTGAACCCCAACGGCGTTATGCACATCGCTATCTTTGTGCATCTCTGCGAGGCATTCTTGGGGATCCGGTCCCACTTCCAACTTTTTCGGAAATTTTTCCGAGTGAAGCAACAACCGAAGATGGAGTGCACCCAAGTAGTCGAAGGGCCGAAATTCAGATGCGGGAGAAACTCAAGAGCCTCTATCTAGATTATGAGTTGATAGATTCACATGCTTGGGTGTACTAATTTATCTGTTTGTGCAGGAAGATACATTTGTACTGCTCTACTCCTCCTCCTCCCGGGTCAGAAGACATTTGCGAAGCTACTCCTCGCGTTTGTACAATGGAGAGCGTGGAAAGTGATGATGAGGAGGAGGAAGAGGTACTTGAGGCCTCCAACAGCTCGAGTTCCAATGCTGCAGAGGATTTTGAAATCAAGGCTCGACCATCTGATAAGGCTGGGTCATCCTTTGGATCGAGGAAGCGTGCAATTGAAGATGATCTTGAAGCTGTACTTCCTCCGTCACCAAGGAAGAAGCAGTCCATCGCATTGAAGTAGGCTGTAAGGAAGTCTGTCACCGCAGAAGATGTACCTCTCGCGGTAGTAACTTATGAGGAAGGACAAGATCCTGAAGATCGAGTTCTCCTAGTAGGTAGTTCCAATACCACCATGTCTACTCCGATGGCATTGGTGGTTTGCAGGTACTTGAAGAGGTGACTGAGGTGGAGAAGGCGGCAGCTGAGGCCGCTCAATATAAGTTGCTGGTCATTGAGGAGGTAATTGAAATCGAAGATGATCCAAAACCTCCCATCAATGAGGCGGACCCTGCAGGCGCAAGAAGTACTCAAAGAATAGAGGCGATGACGAAGGCTGGCGATGATCATGCTGTGACCCTACAAACTGCACCAAAGAAGCCGTCTCTGACCATCAAGGCACTGCACTTGATAGGGGAACCTTCTCTGAAATTGAGGAGATCTACAAGGTATGTCTTGCTACTCCTTTGAGTACTAATTGTAACTTGTGATCAACTTTTTTTATATCTCTGAAAACTTGCCTTATGTAGGAAATCTTCTGATGTGGAAGTTGGAGGGCCAACCTTGAAGCTCATGACCGATGGCAGTGGCCACTCAGTCCAAGATGTGTCCTCGGCTCAAGCAAGTTAGAGGCCAGAAGGACATCCTGCACCGATAAGCTATCCAGGTGTTGTATCTCTCGTAGCAGTGTTGATGCAGGATGTTATATCATCATTGACTGATGGTGTAGTGCCAGTCCCCGAGTAACCAGTGTCCAAGGCCATAGTGGCAACTACCTCTGGCACCATGGCTACTCTCGTAGCCCCCGAGCCAGAGGTAGAAACTGAAGTAGCGGAAGTGCTGGAAGTCGTGGCTACCAATGCATCTTCTGAGATGGGTCCATCGACAAGACTTGCCATTGTTCCACTTAGTGCTGCAGATTCTGAAGTGCACAGGGACCCACTAGTAGCTAGGGAAATCAGTCTTGAAGGCATCCAGTTGATCGATGATCAACTGCTGGACGTAGATATGGAAGCCGGAGTGATGGAGATGCACCGCTGTATCGGTGCTTATGCAGAGGTAAGCTTTGTCCTGCTTCTTCCATAACTTGTAAATAGTAATTAGTACACTGGCCTAATATGAGTACCTACTCTGTGGTGTAGGATGTCATAAAACACTCTTGCTAGAAGTCGCAGATGCTTCAAGGCTATGGGGACTCAATACTCTGTGCTGAGGCTCTTGCACAGGAGCTTGCCAAGGAGAGGGAGTACTCCTCCAGACTTCTGATGAAGTATGACGGACAAGGTGCGGAATATCGGAACCACATCCAGCAGCTGGATGAGGAAAAAGACCGTCTCAAGGGGTGTAACAAGTCTTTGAACTAGCAAATGAAAGGTAATTGCTCTTCTTCCTTGGATTTCGAGTACTGATATTACTTGTAATACTGATCCTCTTGTGGATTATTTGTGCAGCACTTGAGAAGTCAAAAGATGATCTCTAGGGACAAGTCACTGACTGAAAAAACTCTTACTACCAAGTGACAGACCCACATGATAAGCTGATAGCATTATATGAGAACCTTGATCATCACCTAAAAAAAGAGAAATAGATGCGCGAAGATGGTGTGGTTGACTGGGTCAATGCCATGAAGATCATTCAGGAGCGCGAGGCTGAGATGGAAGCTGCAAGACTTGCTCTGAAGGAAATATCCGAAGCACCCAGTCGATAGCGGACATGGTGGAGTCCCTATTTGAGGGTGTAGAGCCCCACCCTCTGTCCGAAATACTCAAGGATGTGCCAGTGAAGTTCACCGACTACATTCAGAAGATGGCAAAGTCTGTCTCCAAGCAACTGTTGAGCTTCGTCAAGTCCTTCTACCCTCAAGCTGATCCAACGCATGTGGTGGAGGGTATAGCAGAAGACTATTCACACGAACTCTTCCAGCAGTACTTGCAAGAGATGGACCCCGTTGCAGAAGAAGTAGCACATCATCTAGTCCTTGAGTAGTCTTGTATCCAAAGCAAACATTAGTTATTGTACTATAAAACATGGTATGATTGCTTGGAAATGTAAATAATTCAAAGTCTTATTGCAATTGCTGCTGCTTTTGACTTGTGTTTTTTAAGTGCCTCTTACGATCTACCCTGATAATTGCTCGTACGGTAGATGTAAGTGTCTGCGCACAAGGCTTCTTTGATGAGCCTCTCCAGATACACGATGTAGAGTACCTAGGATACGACTCCTTTATGCAGAGTACAAGTACTCAAGGTATCTAGGTAGTTAGACCTCTCGGGCAAGTGGTCTCTCTGGGTTGTATTGATGTTGTGCTCCTAAAAACCCTAGAACTGCAAACGTGTTATTACAAGCCGCGACTAGATAGACTTGTCTAGTAGAAATTATCTCAAGTAGTTTAGTTAATCCCTGAAGTACTGATGGCTTCTTTTTCTGCAAGCCGCTAAGGGACAGATTTGTCCAGTGAGTTGAGTAAACTCTTTAAAATTTTTGCAGACTTGTTATTACAAGCCATATGTGGGTGATTTTACCCAAGGAGCTGAATAGCTTGCTGTAGTTGTGCAGACTTATTATTACAAGCTGCAATTTGGGTGATTTTGCCCAGGGAGCTGAATAGCTCAGCGAACTTGCTTCTGCAAGCTATAATTTGGCAGCAATAGGTAGTCGAATTATGACAAGAAATATGACTGCTTTATTTGAATTGTAATTCTACAACTAGGGCCAATGGCTGATGTACATGAATATGTAAACTAGGGATAAAATTGACAAAGTTGCTTGATGTTCCACGAGTTGTTGACGTCCTCACCAGAGAGATGTTGGAGCCTGTACGACCCAGGTCTAGTGACCTTGGAGATGATGAACGGTCCCTCCCACGGTGAGTTTAGCTTGTGCAGCTCCTTGGTGTCTTGGATATGCTTGAGGACCATATCGCCTATATTGAACGAGTGTTCTTTGATGTTGTGATCATGATAGCGGTGGATTCCTTCAAGGTACCTTGCAAACTGGACAAGTGCTGCACAACGAATTTCTTCGAGGCTATCTAAATCTAGACATCTTGTTTCTTCTGCTACACCCTCCTCGTACTGCTCGATTGTTGGAGATTTTCACATGATGTCGGTAGGGATGGATTCGTAGTCCAGAAAGTAGGGCGATTGCCCTGTAGGCTTGCATGGCTAGGCACGGAGCCCCAAGAGGACATTGGGTAGTTCTTTGAGCCACTTGCCCCCTTTTGTGTTTCCAATATCATGCAACCTTTTCTTGAGAGCCTCCAATACCATCCCATTGGCGCGCTCAACCTGGCCATTGGCCCATGGATGAGCGACAGAGACATACTAGACATTGATCCCACTATTCTCGCAGTATTCCCAGAACTCGTGATTGTTGAAATTGGAGCCCAGGTCTATGATAATACGATTGGGGAAGCTGTAGCGGTGGAGAAATTCATCGATGAAGTTGAGTACCCGGTCTGCCTTGGGATAGGTTACTAGCTTCACCTCGATCCATTTGGTAAAATTGTTGATTGCCACCAGTACTCGGTTGAACTCTCTAGGCACTATAGGTAGTGGGCCAATCATGTCGAGCCCCCAGCATGCGAAGGTGTAAGAGGGTGGTATGGTGATCAACTTGTAGGCAGGGACGTGCTGTTGTTTAGCAAAGAATTGGCATCCGTGGCAGCGGCAGACTAGTTCCTCGACGTCAATGAGAGCTATAGGCCAATAGAACCATGGTCTGAAAGCTTTACCCAAAATCGTTTGTGAGGATGCGTGGTTGCCGCAAATGCCTTTGTGAATTTCCTCCAGTATGGCCTTGCCATCTTGCCATGAGATGCACTTCATGAGTACTCCTGATGATGCGCCTCTTCTGTAAAGCTTGTCTCCAACTAGAACATAATTCTTGCTACGTCAAGAGACTTGCTCTGCTTTTGTCTTGTCTGGAGGTAACCTGTTCTCTTTGATGTAGTCGATGAAGGGTTCTCTCCAGTCTACATTGATCATCATGACCTCCTGATCTGGTGTGGTAGGACCTCGATTGGTGGTTGTTGATGGTACTAGCTCCGTTTTGGATGGCTTGTGCAGCTCATGGATGAAGACCCCTGCTGAAACTTGAGCTCGAGTAGATCCAAGCTTGGATAGGACGTTCGCAGCAACGTTGTTGTCATGAACTACATGGTGAAACTCCAGACTAGAGAATTTTTTTCTAGCTTGTGTACTTCTAGGCAATACGCATCCATATTCTCCTTGTGGCGATCCCACTCATCGTTGAATTGATTGATTACCACCAGTGAGTCACCGTAGACTAGTAATCACTTGATTCCTAGTGAGACTGTCAATCAGAACCCGTGTAGTAGCGCTTCATATTCAGCTTCGTTGTTGGATACTTCCCAGAAGATTTGCAAGACGTATTTGAGCTATTCGCCTTTGAGAGGTATTAAGAGTACTCTTGCACCGGTGCCCTCGAGCTGTTCGCCTTTGAGAGATATTAAGAGTACTGCTGCACCGGTGCCCTCGAGCTTGAGTGATCCGTCGAAATACATGACCCAATGCTCTGGACGCTCTGCTGGTGTTGGTAGTTGATTCTCCCACCACTCTACCATGAAATCGACTAGGGCCTCGGATTAGATTGCAGTCCTCCACTTGAATTCTAGGGACAATGCTCCGAGTTCTACCGCCCATTTAGATATTCTTCCTATTGCATCCTGATTGTGGAGAATATTCCCCTGGAGGAAGTCTGTGATGACAAAGATGTTGTGCTCGTGGAAGTAGTGTCGTAGCTTCCGTGAGGTGAGTAGTATTGCGTATAGTAATTTCTAGACTGGTGGGTATCTGGCCTTGGAATCTAACAACATCTCGCCGATGAAGTAAACAGGCCTCTATACTTTGTATACATGGCCTAGTTCTGGTCTTTCAACCATGATCGCCGTGCTGACGACGTTGGTAGTCGCAGCAATGTAAAACAACAAGTTTTCATTGGTGTTTGGTGCCGTGAGGACCGGTGGCTATGATAGGAAGTCCTTGAATTGTTGCAGGGCTTGATCTACCTCCTCGGACCATTGAAATTTGTCTTGCTGCTTGAGTAGTTTGAAGAAGGGTAGGCTCCATTCTCCAAGTCTTGAAATGAATTTTTTGAGGGCCGCCATGCATCCAGTTAGCTTCTGGATGACCTTGATGCAGGATGAGGCATGCATGTTGGTGATGGCAGAGATCTTCTTGGGGTTAACTTCAATTCCTCAGTGACTAATGATGAACCCGAGAAGTTTCCCGGAGGGTACGCCGAAAACGCATTTTGTCTGGTTGAGCTTCCACTGGAACTCTCGCAGACTTGTGAAAGTTTCTTCTAGATCCACAATCAGGTCATCGGGATTTCTGGTCTTTACGACCGCGTCATCCACGTACGCCTGTATGTTGCGGTGTAGCTACTTTTTGAAGCGCTCCTGGATTGCTCGTTGATAAGTAGTGCCTGCGTTCTTCAACCCAAAAGACATAGTTGTATAGCAGAAAGCTCCGTATGGGGTGATGAACACGGCCTTGATCTGGTCCTCTTCCTTGAGAGCTATCTAGTGATACCCTGAGTAGCAATCAAGAAAACAGAGTAGGGTGAATCCAACTGTGGAGTTGATGACTTGATCAATCCTAGGGAGCCCAAAGGGATCCTTTGGACAGTGCTTGTTGAGGTCTGTGTAGTCTACACACATCCTCCACTTGTTGTTGTTTTTCTTTCACACTAGGATGGGATTGACAAGCCACTTTGGATGATATACTTCTTTTATGAAGTCTGCCACAAGTAGTTTGGCCAGCTCCTTGATGGCTTCCCTTCTATCTTGGGTGAATCGTCGTAGGCGTTGCCTTTTAGGTGTAGCTTTTGGATTCACATTGAGTGAGTTCTCAATAAACTCCCTAGGCACCCCTAACATGACCGCTGATTTCCACATGAAGATGTCTCGGTTGGCCCAAAGGAAGCTGACGAGCGCGCTTTCCTATTTAGGATCCAGCCCTATGCCAATCAAGGCTATCTTGGAGCTATCACCAGTCTCAAGGTTAATGGCTTTGATGTCCACCTCACTTGCTAGCTTGACCTTGGTTTCCCCTGACTTCTTTTCTGGGATCTCGAGTTTTGACAGGAACAGCTTCTTAGATGCAGCAAAAACTTGCATCATCGAGTTTGGTACTTGGGTAGTTGCTACTAGCTCAACGGGTTCTGTGTCGCAGTCATATGACCTTTTCAAGTCTCCACGTAGGGAGAGTACTCCCTTGGGCCTTGACATCTTGAGTACTAAGTACACGTAGTGTGGGATTGCCATGAATTTGGCCAATGCTGGTCTTATGAGGATGGTGTCGTACGATGTTTCAAAGTCTACTACCTCAAACCGGATGTATTCTGTCTGGTAGTATTCTTTGGTCCCTAAGGTAACTGGCAAAACCACCTGTCCAAGGGGTACAACCGCGTTGCCTGGGACGATCCCATAGAATGGAGAGTTCATTGGGGGTGAGCATATCAGTGATGTCGAGGCCCATCTTCTTCAGTATCTTGGCGAATAGCACGTTGAGACGGCTACCGCCATTGATGAGTACTTTAGTGAGTCTGGAGCCAGCGACAACTGGGTCCAGGACGAGGGGATATCATTCTATGTCTGAGAAACTAGACCATTGGTCCTTCCCGGAGAAGGTAATTGGCACCTCGGACCATTTGAGGAATGTTGATGTCACTGGTTCAATGGATATTATCTCTCGAAGGACGAGTTTGTAGGACTGCTTAGTAGCAGTACCCGGTGTTCCACCGAAGATGACGTTGATGGTGTTGGATGAGTTTTGAAACTTGCCATTGTCACCATCATCTTCGTCTTCCTTAGCCTTGCCCTTGTCTTTGGTGCTAGATGGTTCTGGCAAGTCTTTCATGACTCTGCGTAGACTAAAATAATCTATCGCAGAGTGCTTGTAGTATGGGTGCCATGAGCACTGTCTTTTTAGGAGCTCGTTGAACGACGGCCTATCTTGGTTCCTGCCGCCACCTTTCTTTGAAGACTGTGACATTGCCATGACAGTATTGTCTAGCTTTCGCTTCTGGTTGTGACCTCCCAAGTAGTTATTTCGGTTGTCATTGTTAGGACGATCATTGCGGTTCTTGTTGTTGCATTGGCCATTGTTCTGATTATTGTTGTTCTGGCCCTTGTTGCGATTAAACTCGAATCTTTTGATCTTCCTGTCTTCTTCATCTGTCCATATCTTTTGATCTTCCTGTCTTCTTCATCTGTCCATGCCTATACCATCATCTTAAGAGACTGACATCAACGAGGTGTCTTCTACCGAAGTCTTGGAACATCCTGCGGTCGTGGAGGCTATTCTGGAAGCAATCTATAACATCGCACTCTGTGATGTCTACGATTGTGGCCTTCTTGTCAAAGAAGCGATGTAAGTAGCTCTGCAGGGTCTTGCCTTGTTGTTTAACTTGAGACAAGTCGATCCTGTTGCCAGAACGCTGCATTGCCCCTATGTAGTTGTTGGTGAATGTCACCTTGAGGTCCTTCCACGAGTCGACGGAGTTTTTATCCAATGATTCGAGCCATGTGAGTGGCGCTGCTTCCATGCAGATGGGGAAGTAGATGACCTTTGTGTCGTCGTTCCCACCTGCTGCTTGTATTGATAGCGAGTAGCTCCGCAACCATTGGATTGAGTCCTGCTTGCTATCATACTTGGTGATACCCGGAGGTTTGAATTTTGTGGGTAGAATTATCCTCCTCACGCATCTAGAGAAGGTGGGGAATCTGTCAGAATCATCCCCTGGGTGTTTGACTTCTTGCTCACACTAGCGGCGCCATCCGTCAATGATGATACGAGCGTCGCAGCCGGCGTTGATCTTGGTGCGAAGGTCTTCTATTGGGCATTCAGGTTCTAGGTTATCCCCACGGTGGCCATGCCTCCCGAGGGCCCCGCCTGACTACCCTTTGCTCCAGCTTGGCTTGGTCTGGCACTCCGAGTTGGCTTGGTCTGGATGGAGGGCCTCTATGGCTACTGCCATGTTGACTACGCTGGGATAGGGAGTGTTGGACTGATTGTATCGGGTTCTCCTGATCGAGTTATTCGTATGCATGTTCTGGTAGTTCAGCCAACTGTCTGGTGTACTTGTTCTGCGGCATGGCGTGGGTGATGAGATCAATGGAGGCAATGGTGGCAAGGGGAGTATGATGGTGACGCGTTGAACTGCTTCAAAGGTGTTATCCAGGTTCATGATTGGAAGCTGTCGGATTTATAAGCACGGCAGTCCACAAGGAGGTTATCCAAGTGGTTGATTTGGTGGTGAGGGCAGTTGTGAAACCAAGAACTTAAAGCTAATTATGAGAACACAAGGTACACTAAGGTTCAGACACAACGAGGTATGAAGAACGCTTATACTTTCATTCCGTAAAAAAGTGAACGTAAAATTTACAACGGGGTAGGGCTCCCCTTTTATAGTATCTCGGAGGGCACTTTTCATTCGACATTTACCCCTACCCAACCACTACATTCCTAGAATATGCTTTACACGAAAGTCTTTTGGAGATCACACTTCTCACGCCTCCCGACATCTTCGGGAATCACACTCTCACATACTTCCATGAATTTCGCCATGACTGTTTCAACGCTTCCATGCTTCTTGACCTCGTATCTGAGGTCATGACCTTGTGTCTGAAGCTAGCCTAGCTTTGGGGGCCCGGATCGCCTTAGCTTCACATTTGGGAAACGCGCAACCTCGTGCTTTGCTCCCTGGTCTAAAATTGTGATCCTGCACAAGATAGCGGACTCAGTACTCATGGTTAGCTTCGAGTCCTCGAGGTCAGACTTAGTAAAAAAGATCAGCGAATGTCTCCTGGCTTCAGGTCAAAATTTAGGATTGCGAGGCTAAGGTTGCTTCTGAGCATTATGTTTACCATCTGAGTTTAAGGGGTCTTTACCCGAGGTTAAATATCCCAATGGGTTGATGATCCCGAGGGTGACAATTTGTTTGGGCGATCCCCAATAGTAGCCCCTCGTTGGCGAGGCTCGACACCGACAACCGAACCCGCGTCCTAAGGATCTTCTCCCAAAAAATGTCACCCTCAAGCGTCGGTTCAAAACGAGCCAACGGTTACCCTTTAGGTGTGATGTGTCGGCTTCCTATTGGGTGTCCGTTCATATCCAGCTCACGGTTACAGGAGCTGTTTCGCGCTCCTTTAGCATGCCTATAAAAAGACGGTGTAGGTCACTTTCACTTTCACCTTCACGGTTGAAACTCCTGCTCCCCTGCTTCTTGCTCGCTACTTCCGTGCTTTGAGGATCGTGCTTTGCATGCTGTTGTTCTTGGCCTCGAGGATCTCGAAGGTAACGAAGTTACTTACACCCTCTCTCATTTTTTTATTGCGGATCTTTCTTGTTTTCATTTTCTAAGATGATGCTATGATGTCCTTGTAGCTGGCTCGTATTATTCAGATTGAGAGGCCCATGACTTTAGAGGAATTCTATGAACAAGCTGGGCTTCGCAATGAAGCTAGGTAATCTGAACAAGCTGAACAAGCTTCAGAGAATTAGAACATAGATAAGGCCGTCGCAAAAGTCGCAAGGCTAACCTTTGGTGACAAGGGGACCTCGAGAAGCTGTGACTCTCAAACTAGCTCCGAGGCTGATGAGGGAATTGTGGGCAACGAGGCTGAGGGGGACAGTGGCGAGGATCTCACAGGCGTCGACGCTGACGTGACTGAGCTGATGGCTGCAAGGATGTGTTCATCCCTACCATGTGGTTCGAGAAGTCCTCCATTTCCACGACCATGATAAGATTTTATGTCGACAAGGGCTACTTTCCCGAAGGTGCTGCCAGGGCGCCTAGCGATGAGGAGGTGCCAGAGCCTATGGATGGCGAAGCTATCGTGTTCAAAGACTTCTTCACTACCGGCTTGAGATTTCCCTACGACAAGTTGCTACCCTTGATCCTGGACCGATACCGGGCGAAGCTACACCACCTCACACCAAACGCCTTTGTTGCCCTATCCAAGTTCTACTCGGTGCAACGTATGTTCGGTGGCCACATTGATGTGGATGGATTTGCAAGGCTGTTCAAGCTCCATATTTATAGGGAAAGGGTTACCTTTGAAGGTGAAGAAGGTACCTTTGAAAATCAGTTTGGGTGCTGCAACTTCGCTACGCGGAGGAAAAATGAGAGACAAGGGATCAATAGGATCGAGCTCTCCCATGCGTAGAAGAATAGATGGGAGGATGACTGGCTTAACTACTGGTTCTACATCAAGATTGATGCATCCGATGCATCTGATAGCAGCCATCCCCTTTATCCTTTTTATGCGCCCCTGGGACCGATGGATATTGCCACAACCCCTCCGTTTACAAGGTCCAAGATGGTTAGGGAGTGTGAGGGTGCCTTCCTTTTGGCCTCGAAGTCGATCGCTGGGTGGGACCTTGTTGAAGAATTCTTGGTGGCCAATATTTGGCCCCTTTTTGATGGATGGAGCCCGCAGGAACTTGTATCTAAGGATGTTTCATGGAGCAAGGACCCACTCCTTTACCCTCATTTCAGAGTGGAATTACCCATGATAGTTATCCCTGGCCTTTTTGCTGAAGAAGTGGAAAGGCATACTATTGATGTCATTGGCCCGATTTCAGAGACTGAAGAAAAGTCAGCCAAGAAGATCGTTGCTTATGAGCTTCGGGTGAACTAAGTGTTCAATGAGCTTGGGATTGAAGTGGTGACTCGCCCCAAAGCCCATAAAGCCTCGAAGAGATCGTGAGAGGCTGGTGGCAGTGGCAGAGGAAAGAGAAGGAAAACCAAGAGCACCTCTTCCAGAGATGTGACTTTGAAAAAAGAAGTTGGCAGCCTAGCGTGGTGCTCGAGGTTGTGAAGTGAAGTTAAAAACCTCCAGCCTTGAAGCTTAGAAAAAGAAGGAAAAACTAGGGCAAAGCTCTTTGAGCGAGGTTGTGAAATCGTTTACTCGACCGGTCTCCAAAGTCGTGCCTAGTGCGACAAAGTTTGAGCTTGAGGCCGCCGGCGCTTTGGCCGATATGAAGTTAAAGAAGTCCGCGAAGAAGTCTCGCATTGCCAAAGTTGTTGAGGATGAAGAAGATGTCGAAATAGATGTGGGCTTGCCGATTATTCCTTATGCTGCCCCTAAGGCCAGCATTCCTCCGATGGAGGTTGGGATCGAGGTTGCTATACTCGTTCAATGCCTCGAGGTCAAGTCTTCTAAAGAGAAGATCGTGGACGCTATTTCCAAATAGCATGAGATGTCTACTTCGAAGATGGCCAAGCTAGGTAAACATGTCCTCATGCGTTTGCCTAGGCTAAGATTCTTTGATTGTGGTAATGCATCATTGAAGTTTTTGATGGATTTGGAAAAAACCATCGGTGCTCCCGGAGAGCTATACAAGGAACCTCACCTAAAACTTAAAGTGAAACATTATGCTGCAGATTCTGAACTATCGCCATCCCTGATAAGTAATAATGAGGCTTTTGACATGAATTTTAGAGAGGAGGTTATTGCTGTTCACTTGTCGGGGTCAGGTGAGGACTATAATCCCTACAAGTTACCCTTGTTGTGGGGTGCTAAAGCTTAAGAGGGAATGCGTGTTGTAGAGAAAGCTGCTAAAGAGGTCATCAAAGTTTCTTTGGTGGTCGCCGGCGAAGCTAGCAGGGGAAATGAAAAAGAGAAAGGCGAGGCTAGCTCTGTTCACGATTTTGAGAAATTTAAGGTGCCAGCCGTGGTTGACGATGAGGACAAACCCTAAGAGTAAGCTTTCGGTGCTTAGGCTGACTTTGATTGCACTTGGATTATATTTTTTTTTTTTGCTAAGCTCTGACATGCCTTTCTTGTAATAGAGTATGAGGAGTCGATCAGATGCTTTGAGGAGGAGAACCTTAAATGGATGACCGCTACCCTCAGATATAAGGTATTTTGCTACTTGACTCTCCACTACTTTATTTTGTTGTTAGTATTCTTTAGGAGGCTTTTATATTAGTGTTTCGATTTGGCAGTCTGTCATCATTGGAAGAGTTGCTAAGGAAAAGGCCACAGCTAGACAAAAGAGCGTGTTAGCTGAGAGGGGGAAGGTAGTGCAGCTCGAGGCTAGAGTTGCTGAGCTTGTGGAGAAGGAAAAGCTTTTGTATGGCTTAAAAAGCGAGCTCACCGAGATTAATTGTGGTCTTAAAGAAGAACAACACTTTGTTGAAAAATACTTGTAATGAGCTCGTGGAGAGAAATGAGAAACTTAGCGAGCAAAATGAGAAACTGGAAAAAAGGTGTGATGACGACCTCAGAGTCTTGGAGAGGCTCCGGAGCGCCGCTGAAAGAGATGCGCAAACCATTGCAGAGCAAGAAAAGGCAATTCACATCCTTGGCAAGGATCTTAAAGAGCAGAAAGATTTTGTTGTGGAAGCAGAGCATGCTCTTAAAGCGAAATTCACCGATATCTATGAGGGGTACAAGGCTGCTCTTACACGGTTTGGCACAGAGCCCCTTCCATTTCCTGGTGATGAGAAGGTAACAAAAATATTCGATTGGATGAAAGTGGAGTTTGAGGGTTTGCCCGAGGTTATCATAGGCATCAGCGACTTTGCTGCATCCTTCTGCCTTGATAGCACACCAGCTCCTTGAGAAACATAGCTGCCCTCACTTCTTAGCGCTTGCAGATCGGAGCTATGACTTCCCTTCAGCTTTGGAGCTGGGCTCAGAGGAGAAATCAAGGAATGTGAGGGTCACAAAGTTGAATATCTTCAAGCGGATATGGGCTACCACTGGGTAGGAGTACACGTGGCAGTTTGCTTAGGAGTGGCTTGCAAAGGTGAATCGCCTTGGTGCGCCACCTTCTTTTTTGAGTTGCAGGCAGGCCTCCTAACATTGTTCTACTTGCGCTCATAGACCAGGGCGGAAGAGGGGAAACATGATGGTGAGGGCAAGAATGATGATGATGTAGAACAATGATTGCTGAAGTTGCATTTGATTTATCTCGTGGTTTAAGACACTTGCCATTTTGTTGTAAATGTTGGTTGCTTTTGTTGGCTAGAATGTAAATATTCAAAGCTCAGTCGGAAACGTACCCTCTTGAAGCTATTTAGCTTTTGTCGTTCGTAACTTGGTTTAATTGCTTTTGTGTTTGTGTGAATCCACTTGAAAGACAACAAAGTCGTAGCATAAAGAAATGATGAGTGTTTTGTTTCGTTAAAAATGTTACCCCCCCTTGGTTTCTTTGTGCGCTGGCTTTGTTTGTCTTTTGTCCCCGTTACCCAAACTTGGGAGTTAAGAGTTTTTCGAAAAACATCAACCCTGTTTTCTCTTTTTCTTTTGTTACGTTAGCCTTGCCCGAGGCTAGGTTCTCGTGAGGGGAGCGTGAAGACAAGTGCGCTTTGCAGTAAAAACATCAGCCTGCTTCTTTATCTATTTTTTTTTTGAATGAGGTTAAGTGCTTTGTGACAGCTCATAAGATAAGTCAACTAAAAACTTGTTTTTGAGTTTTGTTGACTTAGAAAAACAACGGTAGTTTAGTTGATATTGCAACCCTCAGATGCTTCAACCTTGAAATATTGCCAACTTGCGGAGATGAGGAAAGAAGGTAGTTTTTGAAAAGACGCTACCCCTTGCTCTGTTGTAGTAGTTTCGGCCGAGGGTAAAGCTTTCGCATGAAAGGACAAGATGAGTTTTTGCTTTTGAAAAATGTCACCCCCTGTCCTTTTACACGTAGGTGGTTTAGCCCGAGGATGGGTTACTCCAAGTGTTATATGCACTTGTTGCGGCCCTTCTATTCTCTGAGTTGCAAGCTCGAGGCTAATCACCGTGATACCTTAAGCGAGAAAATACGTTTCCACGCATATAGTGCACTTTTCAACGTTAGGCTATGTAGCTTGCTTGCTTTAAAGTATGTTGCACAAAAACGCAAATTTTCAACACATAGAAATGCGAGGTTGGGCAACTTGTTGTTGCATCTGAGATTTGCATAGAAACACAAGTTTTCCTTCGCGTGGAAATGCGAGGTTTAGGCAACTTGTTGTTGCATCTGAGACTTACGCAGAAACGCAAGTTTTCCTTCGCGCGGAAATGTGAGGTTTAGGCAACTTGTTGTTGCATTTGAGACTTGCACAGAAACGCAAGTTTTCCATCACGCGGAAACGCGAGGTTTAGGAAACTTGTTGTTGCATCTGAGACTTGCACAGAAATGCAAGTTTTATTAATGCGCGAAAACGCAAGGTTAGGCCACTTGTTGTTGTACCGAGACAAAGATCATGGGGGGAACTTCATTTCATTGAATGATGAAAATTTTACAAGGATCTGTCCCATTAAAAACCTTGCCTCTGGAAAGGAGCCCCCCTAGCAAGAAAAAGAGTACAGTCCAAACTCAGAAATGTAAATTGCTAAGAAGCAAAATCGTTACCCTCGACATTGTTTATAACTTCACAAGCCGAGGGTATCAATGAACAACATGCTAAGGATAATACTTACGTAAGCTATCAATATTCCAAGAATGTAGCAGCTCTGTGCCAAGCTGGTCCGCAAGATGGAAAGACCCTGGCTTGTTGCTTTGCATGACAATGTATGACCCTTCCCAAGCTTCCTGCAGCTTTCCAGGGCTTTCCCAATTTTTCTTCCTCTTGATGACAAGGTCTCCAACTTTAATTTCCTTATGCACCAACTTTTTGTTTCTTGATGGTACTTGTCAATGTTTTCTGCGGCTTGCAGTATTTCAAGCTCTATCATGTCCTTTTAAATTTTTACGTTGTCTTCATTGACTTTGGAGCACAATACTCTCAGGCTGTTGTTCTTGATTTCCTCTTGTGTAACAGCCTCGGAGCCGAAGAGCAGCCTAAATGGGGTGAAGCCCGTCGCTCGAGACTCGATGGTGTTGTGAGACCAGATTACTTTCGGGAGTTCATCGACCTACTTTCCTTTCTTTTGATCAAAGAGACATTTCTTGAATGCTAGGAAAATCAAACCATTTGCTCTTTCCACTACGCCATTTGACTAGGGGTGGTACACTAAGGTGAACTTTACTTTCGTGCGCTGGAACAAAATTCTTTGAAGTCGTAACAATCAAATTGCTTGTCGTTGTCCGCAGTTAGCTCCCTGGGTACCCCGAACCTGCAGACAATATTTTGCCAGAAGATTTTTTGAACTAAACCCGAGGTTATCGTTGCCAGGGGCTTGGCCTCAGTCCACCTTGTAAAGTAATCCACTGCTACTACATCAAACTTGCAATTGCCCTGTGCTGTTGGGAGAGGGCCTACTAGATCCATTCCCTATTTTTGCAAAGGTCAGATTGGTGAGATGAGTTGTATTGGCAACGATGGCGCATTTCCCTGGTTTGCTATTTTTTGACAGACTTCGCAGCTTCGCACGAGGCTTTGTGCATCGTGGATAGCTGTTGGCTAGTAGAACCCTTGCCTTAACGCTTTGCTCACCAATGCCCTCGATTCAATGTGTGACCCACAAAAGCCCTTGTGGAATTTGGCTAGCAGCTCTTTTCCACTTTCTGAGTCGATGCAGCGAAGCCAAGGAGTTGATATTCCTGCCTTGTACAACTCCCCATCAATGATTGAGTAGCCCCTAGCCTTTTGCTTTAGCCTGGCTAGTTCAACTTCGTCATGAGGCTCGAAGTACCCCCTCATATAGGCTATGATTTGAGCTCTCTAGTCAAAACTTTCGATTGCATTTATTGTCTTTGAGGCTGGCTCTTTTGTTGATGGGGTGTGAATGACCTCAAAGAACACATCCGGGGGCATAGGTTGATTCTATGCTGCTGCTTTTGCGAGCGCATTTGCCTCATCATTTTCTACCCTCGGGATATGCTGTACAGTGAAACCCCTGAAATGTGTTTCCATTCACTGCAGCAAGGTACTTCACTAGCTCTAGCTCTCTGGCCTCGCTACCCTTCTCTATGTGCTCTTTGATTACCTTAGAATCTGTCTTTGCTATGAACACCTGCTGACCTAGAGCCTTCATTTTCTTAGCCCCAAAGCAGTGCCTCGTACTCTGTGGTGTTATTTGTAGACCTCACATCGTTTGTGAAGTCTAGCCTCGTGGCATATATTATTTTAACTCTCGATGGTGAGGTTACAATGGTTGAGATTCCATCCCCCCTATCACACCAAGCACCATCACAATGTATGACCTTCGGAGTTTCAACCTCGTCTTAGCTGGCACATGGGGAAGTCCAATCAACGATGAAATCCGCTAGGACTTGTGATTTTATGTCACTTCTTCTCTCAAAGTCCACAACAAACTCTGATAATTCCGATGCCCATTTGGTGATCCTCCCTGAAGCTTCCCTATTTAGGAAGAGATCTTGGAGAGGTTGTCTTGTTACTGCCATGATTCTATGGCCCTCAAAATAATGGCGCAACTTGCGCACTGCCATGACCACGGCATACGCCATTTTTTCTAGCTCTGAATAAAATAGCTTTGACCCGGCAAGTGCCTCTGATGCAAAATAAACTGGGATCTATTTCAGCTTGCCATCAATTTCTTTTTCTTGAATCAGGGCAGTGCTGATGGCCATGTTCGAAGCTGAGACATAAAGCATTAGAGGTGATTTTGGTTCCGGAGGGCACAACTAGGTCATATTCCTCAGGTAATCTTTTAGCTGTTGAAAAGCTTCACTCTGTTTCTCGCCCCATTCAAACTTTTTGGAGCTTCTCAAGACCTGAAAGAACGGTAAGCTTCGCTCCGCGGCTTGCAGGATGAACCTATTAAGGGTAGCAACTCTTCCGGTCAGCCTCTGGACATCCTTCACCGAGGTTGGCTCCCTTATGTCAAGAAGCGCTTGGATTTTATCCGGGTTGGCTTGGATGCCCTTTGTGGTGACTAGACATCCCAACACCTTGCCTTGCTGAACTCCAAATACACACTTCTTAGGGTTGAGCTTCAGGTTCGCTGCTCTTAAGTTAGCAAAAGTCTCTGTGAGGTCAAGGATATGGTCTCTCCTCTTGTCACTTTTTATAATTATGTCATCCACATAGGCAAGAATGTTTCTACGAAGTTGTTTGGAAAGGACGATTGCAATCATTCTTGAGAAGGTTTGGCCCGCGTTCTTCAGCCCCTCCAGCATCCTTAAAAAGCAAAATGTCCTGAAGGGGGTTACAAATCCCGTTTTTCCCTCATCTTCTTTTTTATTCTGATTTGATGGTAGCCTGAGAATAAATCCAATAATGACATCATTTCACTGTTGGCGGTGTCATCTACTACCTTGTCCACCCTTTCGAATGGGTAATCATATTTTGGGCAAGCCTTGTTCAAGTTAGTGAAATCTATGCACATCCTCCACCTTCCTTTCTTCTTTTTGACTGGAACAGTATTGGCCAACTATTCTGGATAAATGTTGGGCCGTATCACGTTAGCTTCGAGGAGCCTTTCAACCTCGGCCTTCACTGCTTGGGCTTTCTCATCGGACATCTTCCTGAGCTTTTGCTTCTTTGGCTTCACATCGAGCTTGATATCAAGGCTATTCTCTATTATCTCCCTGCAACCCCTTGGAGATCACTCATGGACCAAGCGAAAACATCTTTATTCTTGTTCAAAAATTCGATTAACTCCTTCTCCTCTTGTGTCTTGAGGTTAGCCCCTATGGTGACGTGCCTGTCCATGTGTAGCCGTCCAAGAGGACTCTTTTGGTTTCACCATCCGCACTTATATTTATCTTTTCTTTGTCCCTCTTGGGCTCTACACATGGCTTCTTCTTTTCTTGCTCTTCAGCCTCGTTAGGGGTTGTGAGATGGTGGACATTCTTTTCTCCCGGGGTTACACCCTTTTCTATGTTCCTTGTGGTTTGTTGATCACCATAAATTGTGATGACTCCCTTCAAGGATGGGATTTTCATGCACAAAAATAGTTGCCTGATGGTTGCATCAAACTTGTTAATGAACCCCCACCCGAGGATGGCGAAGTAAGGGTAGTACATCTCAACCATGTCAAATGTGATGCGCTCTGTTCTTGCATTGTGAAGGTTCCCGAATGAAACTGGAAGTGCTATCTTTCCTAGAGCCTTGACCGGCCTTCCCCCGAAGCCAAGCAATAGGACATCTGTCGGCTCAAGCAGGTGCTGATCAATTTTCATCTCTCTGAATGTATTGGCAAAGATGATATCTGCAGAGCTGCCATTGTCCACCAAGACCTTCCCTATCTTCCAACCAGCAATGATAGCCTCAATTACCATCGCATCATTATGCAAGGCTGTCTTGAGCTTGAAGTCTTCTTTGTGAAAGAAATTGGCATGTGTGCCCATTTTGGCTTCACTAAGGGGCCATCAGGTATGATTGTATTTACTTGTCTAAAATAATCTCTTTTTTTCTTTTATTTTCAAACTCGAGGGAAGAACCACCAGCAATTGGCATTATCATGCCATAAGTTGGTATAGCATTGGAGCTACCCTTGCGAGGCTCAGACTATGAGGATCCTCCTGAGATTGGCATTATCATGCCATAGGTAGGTAAGGCTTTGGGATTGTTGTTTGGTGGGTTAGTCTCAGCTTTTGGAATTTCGTTGGGCAGATTTGGCGGTGGAAGTGGTTTTGCATGGCAAGGCTGTGAGGGTGTGAAGTTCGCATTCTGTGGGGTTGGTTGAATCTGAGGCTGGAACTGTGGTGAGTGTTGCCACATCATGGTGTGTTGGAAAGTTGCAAGGTTGGTTGAGTTTGGGTAGTATGGTGGATGTGGCTAGAAGGTGGTATGATGAATGGTCTTAGGTGCCTGGGCTGCTGCTTGGATTGTAGCTTGAGCTGCTTTCTTTTTTGCTGCTAATCTATCGTTGGTTTCTTTGATTATCAGGCAGAAATCCATTGCATGGTCAAGCTGTCTGCCACGGAACGTGCAATAGAATGGTCTTTGCTGTCTAGTTTGGTTGTTTGGCCTCGGAGGGCCATTGGCGTAGCCCCTTCCTCTTCCTGCATGGTCTCCTCTTTGGGCATTGCCAAAGCTGGGCTTATGTTGGTGATATTGGTTTTGGTTCTAGTTCTGGTTTTAGTTTTGGTGCGAGGGTTGATTGCCTTCAATCGCCATTACTTTATGTGTTGGGTGTGGATGGTGATGTTGCTAGTGGTTGTAGGGTGAGGTTTGCCAGTTTCTACCCTTCTCAGATTGCCTTTGGCGGTTTGTTTCCACCACCCTTCTTCTATGGTCCTCATCTGACCTTCAGTATTTTTCTAGCTCCACAAACAGGGCTTCTATCATTTTTGGCTTTTTTCTTGTTAGCTTCAAGGCCGTTGGACCTAGATTGAGTATTAAAATGCAGGCTGATATAGCGACACTATCCGCCACATCTGGTGTTTGTGATTTGAGCTGGACAAATCTCTTCACATAATTTGCTAGGGGCTCCTTGTCCCTTTGCACGCAGCTAAAAAGATCCCCTTCACCAGAGATGGCTTGATGAAAGCCTTGGAAGTTTTGAGTTAACTTGGTTTTTAGGTCAATGCAACTGTATACTAATTGTGGCGGGAGCAAAGAATACCAATTCAGCGCTGCGTCTTCATACATGATGATGAATGATTTTGCCAATACGACATCATCTCCCCCAACTGAGGCTATGGCCGCTTCATAGCTCATGAGGAACTGGCGGGGGTCTGTTTGGCCATTGAACTTGGGTAATGTGACCGCCTTGTAGGTTGCTGGCCATAGGGCTGCTTGTAGGCCAACAGACACCGGATAGTTCTAGTCAATAGTTGCGGACACGTTCATTGTTGCTGGAGAGTTGTGCCCATCGAGGTTAGGGTTTGGGTATATCAGGGGTGTATTGTTGATGTTGCAAGTTTGAGGTGGTGGCTGCTGTGACTGCTGCGCTGTGTTGCACAGGTACTCTAGCTCATTCAGTTCCTGTTGCAACTCCGCCAGCTTCCTTTTAGCCTCGTTGAGTCTTGCGAGCTTGTTGGCCGCCAGCCTTTGAGCTTGTAGTTCTTGAGTAAATCTCTCTTTTTCATTCTTCAGTGCCTCTAGAAATGTTGTTTCAGTGCCGAGGCTAGCTCCTCTTCAGTTTCACTAAGTGGTTCATCTTGCATGCTTATTTGCTGCGAGGTTTGGTTTGAGGTCCCCGGTTCAACTCTCCCTTTCTGCGACCTTATTCTTAGGTTTGACTGAGACAAGCTGCCTTTCTTGTCCAGCCTCATCTTTAGTGGTTCTCTTCTTCTTCTGGGGTGGCATCATGGGTTACTTAGTGGCTCAGAACATGGTGGGTGCCAATGTTGAGTCGCTAACCTCAGTAAGGTTCAGAGACAATGAGGTATGAGGAACACTTATACTTTCATTCCATAAAAAAGTGAATGTATAATTGACAACAGGGTAGGACTCCCCTTTTATAGTGTCTCAGAGGGCACTTTTCATTCCACATTTACCCCTACCCAACCACTACATTCCTAGAATATGCTTTACACGAATGTCTTTTGGAGATCACGCTTCTCACGCCTCCCGACAGCTCCGGGAATCACGCTCTCACCTAGTTCCGTGAATTCCGCCTTGACCGCTTCAATACTTCCACACTTCTTGACCTTGTGTTTGAAGTCATGACCTCACATCCGAAGCTAGCCTAGCTTCGGGGGCTTGGATCGCCCTAGCTTCACATCCAGGAAACGCACAACCTCGTGCTTTGTTCCCTGGTCCAAAATTGCGATCCTGCACAAGATAGCGGACAAGTTGGTACTCATGGTTAGCTTTGAGTTCTCGAGGTAAGACTTAGTCAGTCAAAAAGATCAGCGAATGTCTCCTGGCTTCAGGTCAAAGTTTAGGATTGCGAAGCTAAGGTTGCTTCTTAGCATTATGTTTTCCATCCGAGGTTAAGGGGTCTTTTAAGAGGTTAAATATCCCAATGGGTTGACGACCTTGAGGGTGACCATCTTTTTGGGTGATCCCAAACAGAGATAAGATGCTCTCGGGGGGCTCCCTTGGCCGCCTTATATAGGCTGATGACCTAGGGTTACAAGTCGGTTTGAATCTAATCTACTCGGTAATTACATGGAAAATAATCCGAGTCAGACTATAATACATATTCCATGATATCCGGGCACATTTGGACTATCTTGTTGCCTTAGCGTGTACTCCAAGTAACTTCATGTCCTTCTCCCACACGCCCTGGTCGGGCGGGCTCACTTGTCAGGTCCAGCTAGTATTCTGGTCGGTAGGGACCCATAGGGTAGCAATATCCCTTGGTAGGTCCACTGCAAGGCAGCGGTGGTGCTCTGCCCTTGCAGCGTTTCTTGCTCATCATCGAGTTCTTTGAGCTTCGATCTCTTCTCCGACGATGGTGGCGGTGAGTTCATCCTAGGAGACATGATCCAGGTGACATTCATGCCACGAGTTTCTGTCCCATTGCTCTTCTTCTTCATCCTCTTGTCTAGCAACAAGAGCGAAGAGTTCTCATTCTGGAGAATAGTTTCTTGAGCTTGAAGTGATGACCTCCGTGGTGCCGCATTCCTCATAGATGGGCAACAGAGGAGCTTCCTCCTTGTACGGGAGGGTGTCGAGGTAGGCGATGAGGCATGAATCGACATCCTTGGCGACATCAGGTGGCTTCATGTTGGGCCAGTAGACGAATCTACCTTGGGAAGTTGATGTGATCACCAAGCCCTGCTGCGGACCTGATAAAGGGGTCTCCTCGTCCGGGTCCGAGTAGTAATCAAAGTCCTCAATCGTATCCATATCAGATTGTGATCTGGACAGGACCGCCTGATAAAGTGGAGTCCAAACAAGAATCAACTCGGGTGGTAGTCCGACTCACACGATGGCTTACACGCCAACTCGTGAAAGTCAATCTGACTGGAGGGAGAAGTTGAATTGTACTCAAACTTGTCCCCCCAGCCTCTGACTAAGTTAGAAATTAAAATTTTGTCAAAATTCTTGATGAGATCCTCCAGAGCTTGACGTTGGAGCTTCATGGTTTGTTGATTCTTCTCTGGAGTTGACACATTGTGGCGGCAACAATTTCCAGCACCATCTGCGATGCAAACCTAGGAGCCAAAGATGAACATCATGCCTACTTCAACTGCGACGATTGGCTTGATGATGACTTGGGCCATCGAGTTTGCCAGTGGATTCTTGGCGAGAGCCCCTACCTTGCGTGCCAGCTGTCGGTGTTTAGACCCAGCAACCTACCGAGGGGTTGCCCGAGGTAGCGTTTTTGTTAGTGGGGCTCGTCGAGATCTGGAAATTGATGGTAAACGCAGACACACGATTTAGACAGGTTCGGGCCGCTGAATAGCATAATACCCTACGTCCTATGTGTTGGTTAGATTGAATTGCTTTGGAGGGGGTTCCTACCTCACCTTGTATTGCCGGGGATAGGGTTACAAGTCAGTTGTTTACAAGAATACTAGTCAGATTTGACTAGGTGAGTTCTACTCTAATTGCTACAAGTACTTTTCCTGATCCTTGACTAGTTCCTGTCTTGCCACGTAGACTACGCTGTCCAATACCATAGTCTCCATGTCAGATATGTCTCGATGTCAAACTGTCGTAAATACATCTATGGGCCCACCAGAGGGTTTGGACAGATCCGTATACAAGGTTGCGCACTGAGATGTGTCAGACTTGGAGACTACGGTGCAGGGCGGCGTAGTCTACATGTAGGATAGGAACTAGTTGAGGACTTGGAAAACTACACGTAACAGTTAGAGTAGGACTCTTTAGTCGAATCTGACTAGTATTCCTATAAGATAATCGACCTGTAACCCTGCTCCCCCGGTATATAAGGGTGGGCAGGGAACCCCATAAACAAGTTCAATCCAATACAAGAAAAAAAAACACGCAGGATGTAGGGTATTACGCGATCTAGTGGCCCAAACCTGTCTAAATCGTGTGCCTACGTACACCATCGAGTTCCTAATTTCGGCGACACCCACCAACCAAAACTCTATCTGGGGTACTCCCCTGGGTAGGTTGCCGGGTTTAAACATTGATAGGTGGCGCGTGAGGTAGGGGTCGTTGCCAAGATTTCCCTTGCGAGTTCGATGACACAAGTCACCATCAAACCCGCAGTTGCGTTTGAAGTGGGTACGACGTTCATCTTCGGCTCTTGGGTCTGCATCGTAGACAGCGCTTGAGGCTTCCACCGCCACATCGTGGAGGCCCCGGAGGAGAAGCTCTATGACATCAACCTTCATCGCCAAGCTTTGGAGGAATTCGTTGAGATATTTAACAAAATTTTCGACCTATTCCAAGGATCGAGAAGCAAGTCTGAGTACTACTTAGGCTCTACATATACTCGGATTGGTTCTCTCGAGTGGGCATTCCAACCATCGTGCGAATCGATTCAAACTCCAAGTTGATTCTTGTTCGGACTCCATAACACGACTGCCACTTATTAGGCAGGTCTATCCAGATTGCAACCCAACCTAGGTGCGATCGAGGACCGCAACTACGATCACTACTCGGACTCCGACAAGGAGACACCATTATCAGGTCTGCAGCAGAGCCTGGTAATCACTTCAACCCCGCAAGGCAGATTCGTCTACTGGTCGGGCATGAAGCTACCCACCCTTGCCCAAGACAACGAGTTACGCTTCATATCCCACCTCGACGTTCTCCGATATCAGGAAGGGATGCCCCTGACCCCTATCCCTAAACGCGATGGCTCTACAGAAGTCATCACCTCATGTTCTGGAAGCTACTCTCTAGACATAGAACTCTCCAGACATAGAAGCTAATCGGACACCTTCAGTGGGAGGCCGCCACCACCACAGAGCCGATTCTGAGCCCGCACGTCCTGTGGTTGATCTTCGAGAGGTGATAAACAACAACAGCGATGCTCGTGACATCATCAAAGGACTGCGCCATGAGCGCAAACTCGAAGTTGACTTCAGGGACGGCGACAATGATACCTTCTCAGCTTTCACAAGTCGGGTCAGGAAGACTATTTTGCCCGAGAAATTCAAACCTATATGCATCTCCAAATATGAGGGCAAACAGGATCCAGTTCAATGGCTCTGATGCTACTCATTATAAGTTCAAGCCGCAGGAGGGAATGATGACACAAAAGTCATCTATTTCCCCATATGCATGGAATCAGCGCCACTCACTTGGCTCGAATCATTGAAGTCAAACTCAATTGACTCGTGGCAAGATCTCAAGAAGGCATTTACCAACAATTACGTGGGAGAAATAAAGCGTCCAGGCAACAGACTTGACTTGGCACAAGTCAAGCAATGGTGAGACGAGACCTTGCGAAGCTACCTGCGTCGTTTCTTTGATAAGAAGGACACCTTTGTAGAGATCTCAGATCAAGATGTGATCAACTGTTTTTAGAATGGTCTCTATGATCGCCGTATGTTCCAAGATTTTGGCAGACGGTGACCCCATGATGTCAAGTCCCTCAAGATTATGGCGCAAGCATGGGCAGACGAAGAAGACAAAGAGCTTAAAAGGTTTGAGTCAAATCACAATCGAGGCCATCACAACAACAATCAGAGAAATGGCCAGGACAATGACAAGAATCACAATGGCAATCACCGAAATAACTACTTTGGAGGTCACAACCGCAAGCATAAGCCAGACAATACTGTCACGGAAATATCTCAATCGTCCAAGAAAGGAGGTGGCAAAAGCCAAGACAAGCCCGCTTTTAGTGAGCTCTCGAAAAACAATGCCCGTGGCATCCTCGCCACAAACACGCTGCGATAGACTGTTATAGCCTACGCAGAGTAATGAAGGACTTGCCAGAGCCATCGGGTACCAATGACAAAGGAAAAGCCAAGAAAGATGAAGATGAGGATGGCAACGGCAAGTTCCAGACCCCGTCCAAAACTGTCAACGTCATTTTTAGCGGGATCCTGGGTACCGTCTCGAAGTGGTCCTAGAAGCTAGAGCTACGAGAGATTATGTCCATTGAGCCTGCTATACCTACGCCCCTCAAGTGGTCCGAGGTACCAATTACCTTCTCTTGAAAAGATTAGTGGACTAATTTCTCCAAAACCAGGATGATTTCCTCTCATCTTGGACCCGGTTGTTGCTGGCTCCAGGCTCACCAAGGTACTCATTGACGGTGGCAGTGGCCTCAACGTCCTGTTCGCCAAGACTTTGAAGAAGATGGGCCTCAACATCACGTCGATGCTCACCCCGACGAGCTCTCCCTTCTATGGGATTGTCCCAGGCAACGTGGCCATACCTCTTGGATAGGTAGTCCTTCCAGTTACCTTCGGGACCAAGGAGCACTACTGGATAGGGTACATCCGGTTCGAGGTGGTAGATTTTGAGACTTCTTATCACGCTATCCTTGGAAGACTGGCATTGGAAAAATTCATGGCCATCCCACATTATGTGTACTTAGTACTCAAGATGCTGGGACCCAAGGGAGTCCTCTCGCTCCATTGAGACTTGAAGAAATCATATGAATGCTATACAGAAGCTATCGAGTTAGTCGCAACTTCTTAAGTACCCAGTCAATGTAACAAGTCTTCGCAACCTCAAAAAAGCTCTCCCCGGCCGAACTCAAAATTCCAGAGAACAAATCAGGGGCTACGAAGGTCAAGCCGGCAAGTGACATGAACATCAAGGCCATTGACCTTGAGACCAGTGACACGTCTAAGACAGCCCTGATCGGTTTAGGGTTGGATCCTAAATAGGAACTCGCGCTTGTCACTTTCCTTCGGGCCAACTAAGACATCTTTGCATGGAAACCAGCAGATATGCCAACGGTTCCCGAGGAGCTGATCGAGTATTCACTAAATGTGGATCCAAAAGCTACTCCTAAGAGACAACAACTATGACGATTCACTCAGCATAGAACGGAAGCTATCAAGAAAGAGTTAGCAAAACTACTCACGATGGGTTTCATAAAAAGAAGTGTACCATCCTGAGTGGCTCGCTAATCCCGTCCTAGTTCAAAAAAAGAACAACAACGAGTGGAGGATGTGCCTCGATTACACAGATCTCAATAAGTACTATCCAAAGGACCCCTTTGGGCTCTCGAGGATCGATCAAGTCATCGACTCCACTGCTGGATGCGTACTACTCTATTTCCTAGATTGCTACTCGGGGTACCACCAGATAGTTCTCAAGGAAGAACACCAAGCCAAGACCGCGTTTATCACCCCTTACGAAGCTTTCTCTTATACAACAATGTCCTTTGGGTTGAAGAACATAGGCGCCACCTATCAATGCGCAATCTAGATGTGCTTTTTGAAATAGCTACACCACAATGTTGAGGCGTATGTGGACGACGTGGTAGTCAAAACTAGAAATCCAAATGACCTCATCGCTGACTTGGAAGAGACTTTCGCTAGTCTAGAAATTTAGGTGGAAGCTCAATCAAACCAAATGCGTCTTTGGTGTAACAACTAGAAAACTACTCGGGTTCATCATTAGCCACAGAGGCATTGAAGCAAATCCCGAGAAGATATCTGCCATCATCGATTTGCAAGCACCGTCTGACATCAAAGACGTCCAAAAGCTAACTGGGTGTATGGCAGCCCTTAACAGATTCATATTAAGACTTGGAGAACGAGGCCTTCCCTTCTTCAAATTACTCAAGCGGCAAGACAAGTTCCAGTAGATCAAGCAGGCAGACGAAGCCCTGCAATAGTTGAAGGACTTCCTATCAAGGCCACCGGTCCTCACGGCGCCTAGCCCCAATGAAGACTCGCTGCTCTACATCGCTGCAACTACTAATGTCGTAAGCACGGCGATAGTAGTCGAAAGATCAGAACCCGGCCATGTATACAAGGTACAGAGGCCCATCTATTTCGTCAGTGAAGTACTCTCAAATTCTAAGGCCAGGTACCCACTGGTCGAAAAATTGCTATACGCCATACTACTCACTTCGCGGAAGTTGCGACATTACTTCCAGGAACACAAGATCTCCGTCATCACTGACTTTCCCCTAGGCGAGATACTCCAGAATCGGGATGCCACAGGTAGGATTTCAAAGTAGGCAGTTGAACTAGGAGCATTGTCCCTAGATTTCAAGTCAAGAACCACGATCAAGTTCTAGGCTCGAGAGCGCCTAGAGAATTGGGTCATGTACTTCGATCGGTCGCTCAAGCTCGAGGGCGCTGGCGCAGGGGTACTCTTGATATCTCCCAAAGACGAGCAACTCAAAAATGTCCTGCAGATCTTCTGGGAGGTATCCAACAACGAAGCTGAATATGAAGCGCTACTGCATGGGCTTCGCCTAGTGGTATCGATGGGAATCAAAAGATTTTTGGTCTATGGCGATTCACTGGTAGTGATTAACCAAGTCAATGACGAGTGGGATCGTAACAAGGACAACATGGACGCGTACTGTATGGAAGTACGCAAGCTCGAAGACAAATTTTTAGGCCTAGAAATTCACCATGTAGTCCACGATAACAATGTCGCCATGGATGTCTTGTCCAAACTTGGCTAAACTCGTGCCCAAGTCCCAGTAGGAGTTTTTGTCCACAAATTACGCAAACCATCCATAGTGGAGCTGGCACTTTCTACAACCACCGATCGTGATCCTAAGGCACCAGATTGAGAGGTGATGATGATTGATGTCAATTGGCAAACTCCGTTCATCGACTACATAAGGGAATAAAAACTATCCTCGAACAAGACACAGGCAAGCAGATTCTATGATGAAGTAAAAATTACATTCTAGTTGAGGACAAGCTCTATAGAAGAGGTGCATCTTCAGGAGTACTCATGAAGTGCGTCACACGTCAAGACAGCAAGGACATATTGGAAGAGATACATAACGGCATTTGTGGTAACCACGCATCCTCACGCACAATCGTGGGAAGGATTTTAGAGCAGCGTTCTATTGACCCGCCACCCTAGTGGACGCTGAAGAACTAGTCCGCTGGTGCCAGGGTTGTCAATTCTTCACCAAACAGCAACGTGTCCCTGTCTACAAGCTTATCGCTAACATGGCCTTTCGCATGTTGGGGGCTTAATATGATCTGTCCGCTTCCTACAGCGCACGGAGGATTCAACCAAGTATCGGTAACCATCGACAAGTTCACCAAGTGGATCGAGGTCAAGCTAATAACCTACCCCAAGGCAGACAGAGTACTCGAATTTCTTGACGAAATCATCAACTGCTATGGATTCCCCAATCGGATAATCATAGATTTGGGTTCCAATTTCAACAATCACAAGTTCTTGGAGTACTATGAAAACAGTGGCATCGACATTCGATACCTCTTTGTTGCTCACCCATGGGCCAATGGCCAGGTTGAGCGCACCAACGAGATGTTACTGGAAGCCTTGAAGAAAAGATTGCACGACATTGCCAACACAAAAGGAGGCATGTAGCTCAAAGAATTACCCAACATCCTTTGGGAGCTAGTACTCAGGCGTGCAAACCTACGGGGGCAGTCGCCCTACTTCCTGGTCTACGGATCGGAAGCTATCCTTCCTGCTAACGTTATGTGGAAATCCCCAATAGTTGAGCAATATGATGAAGGGGCTGTAGGGATACGAGGTAGGCTACACTAGCGCAAATCAAAATTTCTACCGCGTATAACCAGGAAGAACTGCCGTATAAGGATCACGGGATTACCACTCGATGCACTACTGGTGCGGAAGATGTAGATATGCGTCGATGCAGTGAAGACGATCACATAGTCGTACGTAGTCGAACAACGTAGTCGTACGTAGTCGATCACGTCCAGCAGCTCCTCAGCAGCTCGTCCACGTGCACAGCAAGATCGCCTCCGGTACCGCGGCTCGTCGTCGGCTCGTCGTGGCTCGTCGGTGGCTCGTCCAAGTGCTGCAGGCGCAACACCTCCAAGGTATCCACACGTGCAGGGAGAAAGCGTCGCAAGCCGGATTGCTAGATCCGCGAGTTGCAACAGGCGAGGGTGTGGGAGGCGCGGCAGGTGTGTTTCGCCAAAAGGTTTTCAACCCTAGGGCGCCCCCACCCCTCTATTTATAGAGGTTCCTGATGGGCCTCTGGATCCGAGGCCCATTAGTACTCCTAAACCTAATCCAACTCGGATCAGATCCGAATTGGGTTTCCAGCCCCTTAAGTGTGTGACCCTATGGGTTCGGATACGTATAGACATGGCCCGAGTACTCCTACTCGGCCCAATAGTCGGTAGCGGCCTCTAGCAAGACGTGCCAACTCCTATACGCACACGAAGATCATATCAGACGAACCATCACAACATAATATACATGCTATTCCCTTTGCCTCATGATATTTGGTCTAGCTTCAAGCCGACCGCTCTTTCTCGATCCTGTGATTCGGAATCCCTTTGTAGGTTAACTCTTAACCGTACGTAGCATGGCCATGCATTTTCGGATCCGATCACTCAAGGGGCCCAGAGATATCACTCTCAATCAGAGAGGGGCAAATCCCTTCTTGATTGACCATGTCTCATTGCATGCTTCTTGACAAACCCGAAAGCTACCTTTATAACTACCCTGTTACGACGTAGCGTTTGATAGCCCCTAAGTAGGTCGATCCACATCTAGAATACATGCGACAATCTCAGGTCTAAGGACAAAGCGTATATGTTGTTTAAAGAGAGAACTACTTCTCGTGTTGGGTCAGTCCTAACACATGTCTCCACATGTGTCCACATTATTAGTTCAACATCTCCATGTCCATGACTTGTGAAACATAGTCATCAACTAATACATGTGCTAGTCTAATATTCATGTGTGTCCTCACATGAACTCCGACTAGGGACAACTTTAGAATAACCATACAAGTAAAGAGTTTCACATACAATTCACATAATTGCAAATCAATTCAAGTAGCCTTTAATGAATATTCAATGAACACAATATACAAATCATGGATACAAATGGAATATCATCATCTCTATGATTGCCTCTAGGGCATACCTCCAACAGGGGCAGCAGAGGAGACAAGGCGTCTAGATGTTGACAGCCTAGAAGAAGCCCAATGTGCAGCACTCATCCAGTCTGCAAGGTACCTCGAGGGTCTTTGCTGTTATCATGATCACAACATCAAAGAATGTTCTTTCAGCGTAGGCGACATGGTCCTCATGTGTATCCAAGACACTAAGGGGCTTCACAAGCTTAATTCGCCATGGGAAGGGCCGTACATCGTATCCAAGGTAAAAAAGCCTAGGATCGTACAAGCTACAACACCTTTTTGGCGAAGATGTTGATAAATTGTCAAACATCGAGCATCTCGATCTATTTGATCCATAGTCAAAAGACTATGGAGCATTGTAAATAGGCTACTGGCCACCGTTATAATTTTTTAGCATAATAATGTAGTTATCTTCGGTGAAATTTGACTACTTGTTTTTGCCCCCATTGCAGCTCGCAAAAGCGGGTTAGCAGCATCCTAACAAGCCATTAAGCTCCTTAGGCCACAACACCCCAGTATGACTTGTAATTATAAGTCTATGTGAGTTATTCAACTTACCCAAGCGGTTCGCTTAGCGAACTAGTGGCGCAAGAGCCATCAAGTCGTCTGGGAGTCCACAAACTACCCGATCGGCTACTTATTTACTAGAAATTTGTCTTAACATAGCTCTTGCTAACAAGTTTTGCAGCTCCAGATTCCCATGGTACAGCAACAAAATAAGCAAGACAACAACATCTCATCAATAATGCATACGTTCTTTCATTAAGGTTACAACAGAAGTCCTAGGCTTTTATAATATCACAAAGTGTGTGTGAACAGTCCCAGGACTACCCTAACCTCAGGACAAGCAGCTTCAATGCGGAAGAATAAAAAAGAGTGAATGCAAGAAAGTTGCGTTCAAGGAAGCTGTGCTCAAGGTCTTCCTCAGCGGTGTCTTGGACAAAGCCAGGGGGGCACACGATGTACCTTCCTCACGAGGATTCTTCAAGCTTTATGGCCTCCAGGCTAGGCCAAAGAGCTTGTAGAGGGAAGGAGCACCTGTGTATTCTTCACGAGAATTCTTCTGGCATCAAGAAATATGGTGGAAGCTACCCTTAGCAAACAACAAAAGCCTCAACCCAACAAGCATTATAACTTGAGCTATGAACACTCCGGATTGAAGATGCAGCTCTATTTATAGCCAAGGCAGTCGGCTACCATCCAGAGTGCTACAGTATGCTCCCGTGAACCCACGATAGAGCTCTCTGTGCACAGCACGCCTATACAGTGTTCACGTGACGCTTGTCCTTACCGTCAGGACTCTGACGACCAGTGTTCACATGTTGCTCATCTTTATCGACTGGACATGGGTGAACAGCACTCCCATGTGGCCCTCCTGACAAAGCAGCAATCATGCAAGTACTCTACTCAGGGGAGTCGAGGAAACAAACCCTAGTCAGCAAAATCCTGGAGAAACTACACGATGTCCACTACCGGATAGCTTGAGTACCCGGCTACCCAACAATTTGCTTCCGAAGAGGCTCACAGTAGTAGCCTTGTGCGCAGACACTCACCTTGGTCATATGAGCAAAATCAGGACCAAGTGTGAGAAGCACTAAACACGATAGATGACAAGTCAATAGCAACAAATTGCATTAAGACATAAAGTTATCTACACATTTATCCCATTACAAAACTAAGTTTTCTTCCTGTCCCAAAAGGTAAGAAATTTATTGTAGTCCAGGTGCTTGGCTACTTCATTGGCAATGGGATCCATCTCTTGAAGATATTTTTGGAAGACTTCGTCCGTGCAATCTCCCGCTATCCCCTCCGCGATAGGAGACAAGTCGGCGTTAGGGTAGAAGGACTTCACAAAGGCCAGCAACTATCGAGATGGACTTCGCCATCCCTTGGATGTAGCCTGCAATCTTCCTCGGTGCATCTCGGAGTCTCTCCACTAGCGGGCGAGGATCTGCACCATTAACTGGAGGCTCCACCATATTAGCCAAGGGTCGAGCTACCGCAAACAGCTCTTGCAACTCCAGCTTACAGGCCCAAAGCTCAACTTGTTGCACTTGGATGGTTGTCATGACATTGATCAGTTTAACTTCGCCATCTTGGCGCATCTTGCTCTCTTTCTCCAAGTCACGCTCCAGCTCGGACACCTGCTGCCTTAGCCTCATGTTGATCAGTGGCTCGGTAGTAGGCATTCTCCCAATTAGTTATGGTAGCCTTCAACTAGGGCTCCTGACTCTTATACTCTACTCAACAAAGACCATGTATTAGTTAGAAAGACTACAGGCTACAAGTAGAGGAATACAATAAGAGGATGAGTACTCACCTTCAAGCTTCTGGTTCAATGACTTGTTCCGGGTGACAAGGCATTCTTTCTCTTTCTCCAATTCCTCCTTTTGCTCCCAAAATGCTGCCGCGCTATCAAGCTTCATGATGAGGCGAGAAGACTACCGCCACTCCTCAGCCAATTCTTTCTCCAGCACCTCAACCCGATGCACGGCATCGCAGTGGTCCCGCAGCAGCTGGGCATTCCGGCGAGAGTGGCTGATCAAGTCCTATTTTCAAAGAAATTAATACTCGGGAGCTACACAGAGTACAAGTTGCAAGCATCTGGAAGTATAGTACATGACTAAAATCACAACAAACCTTGGTATAAGATGCAATGCGCTAGTTCATCTCAAGGATTGTGGCCACCATTTGCGCATCCAACAGAGGATCGTTGAGCTGCTGGACCTCCTCAGATGGCACCTGATCCTCCATGATTGGCTCGGTCCTAGCGCTAGGTACTAAGGCCATCTCACGTCCAGAAGATGTGCCAGGCCTGGAGGATGTCCTGATTGCCAAAGCCACAGCTTCAAGGGCTTGCGTAGCTTCAAGCTCGGAGGCGTCGGGAGTAGGAGCACTGAGAGGGATAGTGTCCAAGATTTTAGACGGGGGCGGATTCTCCACCGGAGTTGCCTCGGGAAAAGCTCCAGCTACATCAGGCTCGGGGGCTTGCTCAGCAGCATCACTCATCGAGTCGAGTACATCATGCACCAAAGAAGCGACAAATGATGCGGCCCCTGTTTCTGACACCGAAGCCGGATTTTATTCTGCCGGGGCCACATCAGGCATGGGGGCTGGATCTTCACGCGAGTGGCTAGCGCCACCGGTTGAAGACTTTGAACCCGATGCACGAAGGCTAAGGCCCGAAGAGGTCCTGCACAGCACAAAGTGTCAGTGATGAAAGACAACCAAGTACTCAACCTAGAATTAGTACTCATACAACAACAAAATGCTTACCTTGTGGATTGCTGCAGCTTTAGCAACGGATTTCCCACCAAGTGTAATGGCTAGATAGTGGGGGCGGACTCTCCTAGCGAGGCACGTAGAGGTGCTTCCTGACTACCGCCAGCTAGTATAGTCTTGTTTTCTTCCTGCATGGGTACTTCAGTACCGGCAGGTTTAACTTCAGCAATGGGGAGTTCTTGATTCTCTTTGACTTCGATGACCTCCCCAGGGGCTGGAACTTTTTTTACGGCAAGACAGCATCAGAAGCCACCTCCGTCGCCTCGACTACATCACCGACTACCTGCTAATACAACAAAGGCTTGATTAGTAGCCATGAGATCAACATACATATACAATCATACTAGCACCTTAGGGTTTTGCCCTTCCTCGAAGGTTACTACATGCGCAGGCGCATGCTCGACAATGCAAAGACTCCTCAAAGCGCGCACCTTAGCAATTGTTCATCTCTTCCTCAATGGCAGGGCCAAATTGGTCTCAAGCTCATCTTCCGAGGATGCTTTGATGAACTAGAGGATGCCCTGTCACTCGAGGCATGGTGCTGCACAACAAAACCCTTAGCGGCATTAGTATCTGAGCTGCTGAGGGACTCGGTTTCTTCTTCTTCCTCCTCCTCCTAGGTGGTCCCCAATATAGCCACATTATGTCCAAAAACCCACTGCGTGCTTTCAACATCATCAGTGCCAGAAGTAAGAGGGGGTGAAAAGAACACGAGTACATCCTCCTGCATAAAAGGACACCAGTCGGAACAGAAGATCAACAACGAATAGGTTCTCCGGGGCTACAGCCACAGGTACTTACTTCTCTTGGTGGGTTGGAGGAGTTGAATGCCGAGACTATTCGAGGGATCTCACCGATGTTCTTGAACATGCATTTCAGCCTTGCCATCACCTTGTCGGTGGAGATCTCCTCAGGTGACATCCTTACCGTCTCATCATGGTGCGTCTCAAATGGCCATGCATTACCGTAGGCACGCCGCTAGACTACGACTACTTGGTCCTTCAGTAGCTTCGTCGTCACCAGGGCCTGGATCTCCTCCTCCTTCAGGGTGGACCTCTTCCAAGCCAAGGCCTGATTCAGTGGCATGGTCTGGTTCGTTTTTCCCATACTTGGGCGGAGGTAGCCGTGGCTCCTTCCCCTTTTTGGATCCCTTCTTGGAACCCTAAGCACCTTTGGCACCAGCAGCTTTCCTCCCCATCCTGATTGTTGCAAGCCTCTTCATGCGCACACTCGGGGGCTCGACAGGGGGGAGACGGCGTTGGCAATCTAAGATTGGACTGCGACGGCGCTTGGGGCTAGGGTTTTCATCAAAGGCAAATAGCATATGCAAATGGCAAAGTAAACGGGAGGTGTAACTTCTCCCGTCTATTTATAATAGAGGCGGAGCGAATAGAGGTAATGACCCGACCGCAAAATTCGCATATGGCCGTTAGTTACTGAAATTTTCACAAGAGATAATGTTGGCAAACGGTCACGGTGACTATTGGTTGACCCTTATACCTCTTGAAACTAGTTGAGTAACGGCTCGGGGGCTGTTTGCCACATGCCCATCAGCAGGAAAGTTTTTTCTTTTGAAGTTCAAGGCAAAGATAATGAAGATGCAGATTGACCCTCAGCCTGATTCTTCGATTCAACCTAAGGCTCGGGGGCTACTCTATATGGAGTGCGATTTTTATCACACTTCCATATATGAATTCAAGGATAATGATTCAAGATAGCATCAAATGAGGCTTGAGCACATTCTAGCCGCATGGTAGTACTCGAGTCACTTAAAGACTCAACCTTGACAGAGTACTCGGGAGAGCACTAAAAACTAGTCGGATGAAGCCTGTGAAGGTACTCGAGACTGTTGCATTTGACTAAAATGTACTCGGGGGCTTGTCGTACATACATCTATGGACCACAAGAGGGTTTGGATAGATTTGTATACAAGGCTACGCACTGAGACATGTCAGACATGGAGTCTACGGTGCAAGATGGTGTAGTCTACCTGAAGGATAGAAAGTAGTTGAGGACTCAAAAAACTACTCCTAACAGTTAGAGTAGGACTCTCTAGTCGAATCTGACTAGTATTCCTATAAGATAACCGACCTATAACCCTACTCCCCCGGTATATAAGGGCGGGCAGGGACCCCCTCCAAACAAGTTCAATCCAATAGAAGAAAATAACACATAGGACGTAGGGTATTACGCGATCTAGCGGCCCGAACCTATCTAAATCGTGTGCCTACGTACACCATCAAGTTCCTAATTTCGTTGACACCCACCAACCAAAACTCTATCCTAGGTACTCCCTTGGGTAGGTTGTCGGGTTTAAACACCAACACAGCCCTGTATTTTAAGATTGTCCAAACCTTCTGGTGGGCCTATAGTTGTATGTACGACACTCATAGCCAACATACTACAATCGGTCATTTTGTCAGTAGTTCATGCTAAACAATATGGTTTCATCAAAGGAAGATCAATACAGGACTTCCTAGCCTGGGCATTCCAATTTCTTCACATCTGCCACCAATCTAAAAGGGAGATTGTGATCCTCAAACTTGATTTTGAAAAAACATTTGATAAGGTGGAACATGAAGTCATTCTGCAAGTGTTAAGAGCCAAAGGTTTCTCAGAAAAGTGGATCAATTGAATTAGAGCTATTCTCAACTCTAGAACATCATCTGTTTGAATGGGGTGCTAGAAAAGAGCTTTCATTGTTTAAGAGGGGTCAGGCAAGGAGATCCTTTGTCTCCTCTTCTATTTGTGCTAGCTGCTGACCTGCTACAATCAATCATAAACAAAGCTGCTGTGATTGGTTTGCTCTCACACCCCTTGGGAAGCAACTATGGTGGAGATTTTCCAATAGTTCAATATGCTGATGATACCCTAATAATCATGCCTGCGGATGCTTGGTAGCTGTTATGTCTCAAGGGTTTGTTAAGAAGCTTTGCTGACTCCACAGGTTTGAAAGTTAATTTTTCTTCAGTCCTTTCTTGTTCCTATTAATGTGCTTAAGGACAAGGCCCTTCATCTAGCTAACACAATTGGGTGCAAAGTGGGTTCCATGCCTTTCACCTATTTGGGGTTACCTCTGGGAGCAACAAGGCCAACTTTTAATGAATATATGCCTCTTCTAAAGAAAATTGAGAGAAGGATGATGGGGATTAATCCTCTCTTATCATACTCTGGTCGTCTGGTCATGGTGGACTCTTTTATTAGTACAACACCAACCTATTATACGAGGATGTTCAAATTCCCTACGTGGGTGATACATTAAATAGACATTTATAGAAAGCACTCTCTTTGGGATAGAGGTGATGTAAACAGGAGAGGGGGATGTTTAGTAGCTTGGACAGAGGCATGCAAACCTAAAGATCAAGGTGGGCTAGGTATTATTGTTCTGAAAAATACATAACAAGGCCCTGTTATTGAAGCATGTGCATAAGTTCTACAACAAAGAGAATTTTCCATGGGTGCAATTAACTTGGAGTTCTCACTACAGCAGATCAGCAATTCCCCATGCTAGGCATGGTGTTGGATCCTTTTGGTGGAGGGATGTGCTATCCCTTTTCAATGACTTCAAAGGCTTAGCTAACTGCTGTGTTAAGAGAGGGGACACTGTAAGGTTCTGGGAGGACGCTTGGGATCTAGGCTTACTGAAGGAAAGACTCCCACAACTTTTCTCATTTGCAAAAAAAGTCAATGTTTCAATGATGAAGTTTACACAGCAGGACATCCATGCTTCCTTCTATACCCCTATTTCAATGGTGGCATCAAACTAGCTGAATGAGTTACTTGCTCTTCTCCAAGATGTGCCCATCAGTGGTGATGAGCAGATTTATGGCAATATGTGTGGGGCTCTGATAATTTTACTTGCAAAAAAGCATACAACCATCTTATTGGTAATGTCCAAGTCCCACCACTATCCAAATGGATGTGGAACTCTAGCTGCAGGCCGAGGTTAATTTTTTTTGTCTTCTTTTAAGAGACAGGCTCAACACCATAAACATTCTCAGAAGGAAGAATAGGAATCTTGATAGCTACAATTGTGTTCTTTGTAATGGCGCAGTAGAGGAATCAATGTTCCATTTGTTCTTCACATGTCAGTTCAGTGAAGTTTGCTGGGAATATTTAGGAATTGTGTGGAACACGACAGCTCAGCCTACAGACATGGTGATTGAAGCAAAACAAAACTTTGGTTCATCGGCATTCAGGGAAATCATGATCACGGGATGCTGGGGTATTTGGTGTCACAGGAATGCCATCATTTTTGACTCGGCAGGTATATCTCTAGTTAGATGGAAAGCCACCTTCAGAGAGGAGTTATCAAAGACTATCATTAGAGCTAAACCATCTCTGAAGGCCTTCTTAAACCCCTGGTTGTGTAATCTTAATTAGTCTATTTCCTCTTTTTGTTCCTTGGGCCTTCGGCTTGTACTTGAACATATCTCTTTTTTATATATAATCAAAAAGATCCAGTAGGGACCTTCCCTACTGTTTCGTAAACAAAAATCTTTGTGCCTATGAATATTATCTGCTTTTCAGTGCATGAATAAATATCCTCCTATAACTTTCATGTCTAAATGCTGAAAGGATTCTAGATTTCCATGAGTTTTAAATGTTTCATTTGAGTTACTTTCAAATATGTATAATTAGTTTTGAAGGTGTGCTGTCCAAGAAATGATAGAAGCCATTTTAGAAGCAACTATACCATGGCGGTTTGTAACCAGGCTTTTGCAAGAGTTTTGCTAAGGTACTCTAAGGTGACAGTGAACCCTAGATCTAATGTGATATTACCTCCTAGGTGGTAATATATTTAATGCTTATCTTATATCTTACTATTACTAATTGGAGGCTCAATTTGAAACCTCCAGGTGACGCCACCTAGGATACTAGGTAACTCTTAGATAAGAGAGAAATACTAGAAATTCCTAAAAAAAATATTTGTCCATCAATCAGTAAAATCAAATCATCATGGCTTGGATCTATTATATTTTCTAAAAAATTACCCACCTATGCTATTATGAAAATAGCATAAAGTAACCCACTAAATCTATATCTAAATTACCCAGCTCTACCGCTATATAAAATAAACTAAAGTAATCACCTAATCTTCATCTAAATTACTCACTTATACCATTATAAAAATCATTTATAATAACCCACAAAATTTGAAACTAAATTGCCCACCACTAATACCTTAAAAGTAACTTAAAGTAACCCCTTAAATTCGCATCTATATTACCCACCTATGCCATTATTAAAAATAACATGAAGGAACCCTAAATCATCTTCATTAAAATATACACCAGTATATGATTCTAAATTGTCTATTCTTATACTATTGGTATATGATATAATAATTAAGGTATATCCCCATAATGTGTGTCATCATTTCTACAAATATAGAGAAAGTGATGAGAACATAGATTTCTATATCAAAATTATAGCTCAAATTTAGGATCCATTAAACAAATTCAAGTACATATCTACGATGCAATGTCAAAAGTTAAATATTATAAATATGGATGAAAATATTACAGAGTAATTACTAACTTAAATCTATCACAATTGGATGAAGATAATAAGTATTGCGTTTGAATATTTAACAAATGAGAGGTAGCTCAAGGTAATAGTTTTGTAGCAATGTATACTCATTTTTTTTCCGCTGGAGACTCCGTATTAGTTCTCCCAAGGCATGCTAGGAAAAAGGACAAATCCTAAAAATTCTTATAAAAATTAGAAACATCAAACATGAATCCAATAAAATCATAGTCATTGGTCTATTATATTTTCTAAAAAACTACCCACCACTATCATTATGAAAATATTCTAAAGTTAACCTCTAAAACTATATCTAAATTATCGAGATTTACTATTACAAAAAATAATCTAAAGTAACCCAATAATTATAAAAAATAATCTAAAGTAACCCCATAATTTTCATCCAATTTACCCATGCATATCATTATACAGCGTAACTTAAACTGTCATTCTAAATTTGTATCTCGGTTACCCACGCATTATTAAAAATAACCTAAAGTAAAAATCTAAATCTTAATCTAATTATCTTCATGTTGTATCATATAGAAATGTCCAAAAGTAAACTATATATGATTCTAAATTACCTATATTTATGTCATTGCTAATATATAAATACTAAGTTAAGGTATATACGCATGATGGGTGTCACCAAGTGGACCATTTATACATGTATGTGAGGAAGTGATGAAAAATATTTATTTTTATGCTAAACACAATGTATGGAGGTGTGCTACAAAATGAAAAAGGGTATTAATATGGATGAAAAAGTCTATAGAGTAATTAATAATTAAAAATAAATCACAACTGGACAAAAATAAGTAAACATATATACGAGTATTATGTTATTATGTTGAAGTATAAAAAATGAGAGAGTAGTAGGTAAAAAAATGATTATTAGCTAGGATTCTAATTTCTAAATAATTTTCAAAATACAATAGATTTTAAAACTATTAGCCTGTGCGGGAGCACGGGTTGATGGATTAGTATTTTTAAAAAAATTGGGAAAATGTTGATGCTTGTTATTGACACACTTTTAGTGCTATTTAACTAGTATTTTCATGCTTAATCTTAGACTAACCCGCCACTTGGCACTTGAAATAATCCTGTTATTGTATTTTGGAGAATATTGCATTATGACAAGAAATATGATATAATCAAGAGGGTTTGCATAAAGAGCTTAATGGATATTTAGACATGGGTCATCGAGGGAAGCAAGCACGAGGAAGCAGAGGACCAGGAGGGCCAGATAGGGCCCAGGCCGATCGGCCTGGGACCCTCTGAGCCGATTGGCCTAGCCCATTCTTGGGCTCGGTACATCCACCGTTTCTTCAGCATGACGTTCATGACATCTCTAGGGTTTTTCCATCATCCATTGACCCAGAGCCACCGCCTATTGGAGACTTTAAATAGCCCCTCATGGATTTCAAGGAAGGGACAGTTGGAGAAGAAAGACAACACCTCAGAAACACTATCCACCGCCGCCACAAGAAGGAAAAATGGAGAGAAGTTTGGATCTATAACAAGCCACGTGAATAGAGCACCAGAGGAGGGAGAAACCCCCCAAGGCGATCACCTTGGAGGTGTTGAGGCCGATCGGCCTGGGGCGTTCCCTCCCCCGTTCATCGTTATCTTTGGTCCAATTGATCTACAGGGCGTCCTTTACCCAGAATTGTGTCAACATGTGTAAGATCATGGGGTAAAGTCTTTGTTTGTTCTCGGGGTTTTATTTAGATCTTGATTTGTAATCGCTGAACTAGTAGTTTAAGATCTATTTGTTATCACTCATATTTTGGTGATGCTCTTTCATGTAATGGCTAGCCAGCGCTACTTGGGTTGCTAATCTGCATACCTAGAATGATAATTATGCTGTGTTCTTATCGTCCAATAGTTGAGTACCCTCGTGTAGTGACAACATGCGAGAGGTTAAATGTTGGCCATGGTTCACATCTTCTAAGGATAACACTTAGATCGAGTCCTTTCATACTTGGTGATTGCATCTACAAGTGATCCTAGATCCCTAGGACAATCATTTTATCTATCTTGTTTACATCCATACTCTCTATCTGTTGTAATCTACATCGCTTAGTTCTTTTGTTAGTTCAATCCTATCAAATACAAAGAACCTAAGGTTACATAGATTAGTGCTTGATTAAGCATGCAAATGCACTTGTTCAATAGAATGATAAACCTTGGAGGATTACTCTAAGGGAAAAGCTACAACGGATCCATGCACTTGCGGTTTACAAATTGGCATGCTAACTGCTGTCAACAAGCTTTTCTAGCACCCTTGCCGAGGAACAAGTCAGCGTTTAACTTTGTATTAATTTTTGTTAACCTCTAACATCTAACTTTTTCTCTAGAAAAGAAAACCTTTGTTTGTGTTTTTGGTGTCTAGATGGCTCTGATCAATCACTACAAGGAGGAAGGAGAAAAGTCGCTGAGGGACTATGTAATTCCATTAACCGATCAATTCGACATGTAGAAATCTGACTCAATACTTGCAACCAAGGAGGACATCTTGGATAAAGGAATAATTGACATGGCTGGAAGTAATCCTTTCCAAGGAGTGGAGATTGATAATCCATATAGACACATCAAACGATTTACGATGCTTTGCAACATGCTACAGCAAGAAGGAATTCCACTAGCTTGGTTCAGGTGGAATCTATTCCCGTGTTCACTTGCAGGTGAAGCAAAACGATTGTATGCAGAAGCTTCTTTCGAGGCGAAGAGGAATTGGGAGACACTAATGATAAAGTTCTGTGGGAGATTTTTCTCTATGAGCAAAGTTCAGAACCTTCAGAAGGAAGTGATCATGTTTGTGCAAGGAGAAGATGAAGGAATAGATCAAACTTGGGACAGATTCAATAGATTACTTGAACAAGGACCTAAGCTTGGATTCACTAATCCAAAAATGTCGGGAGTTTGTCCAAATGTGTGCACGAGACCTTACGGAGAAAACACTTAGGGAGGCTGCTCAATTACTATAGAAAATCAGCAGAGGAGTAGACGTGAATAGAGAATGGGATAGCTATCATTCTGGAGCACAAGAGCCACAATATCAAGGACAAATACTTGCTGGAATTTTTAGAAATGAACTCTAGAAGGATGCAAAAGAAGAACCTGAGGTACAAAAAGAAGAAGAACCAGCACACACAAAGGAGGAACCATCCCGGTGCATAAAAAGTGATAAATCAGAAACATCAGAAGTTCGAAGCCTGGCAAATGCTAAACCACTATGGGAGTTTGAACAAATGGATTGGATACCTATTGATTTCAATGAGATATTTGATAAGCATAGGCCATATGCAGATCAAAAGGGGTCAACCAGCACTATATAGAGATAAATTTTCCACCAGAGAGACACATTGGGTATGTACTTGACAAGGAAACACCTGGAGAATTTATTCAGAAACTTTTTAGTGAAGAAGAAGTAGACCCATAATACATTGCTATAGTAAAGAAAATCATGGGAGTAAAGCTCGAAGTATCACCATTCACCAGCCTAGCGCAAATATACGCAATTGGAACCAATCAAGATGAAGGACATTTGCCTACACCGCCTATCGACTGCATGATTAATGGAAAGATTATCAACAAGGCACTCTGCAATATTGGAGCACATGTAAGTATCATGTCTTCAAAACTTTATGATAAACTTTTTAGTAAGACCTTGCAACTTGCTCCAACCCCAATTAAATTAATCATGGGAGATGGTAGAATAACTGAACTTTTAGGTGTGCTTAGAGATCTAAAAGTTAATATCTTGAATAAATCTATATCAACTGATTTCTTTGTTATTGATGCTTACCATAAAAAACATGATGATGTAATCCTTGGTAGACCTTTCCTTAAGTTGGTAAATGATGTGCTTAATACGGGAGAAGGCAAAGTAACAATCAATCTTGATGGTGCTAAATACACTTATGATTTTTTGCCTGCATCTTGGAAAAATTTGCATCTATCTCCTAACAAGGAGGTAGAAAGTGTATATTTTGCTAAAAATTTCAGGGATCCTCTACTAAGAGCAATGGAAAATAATGAGGATGACCAAGATAATGAATTAGGAGAAGCAACTAATGCATTGTCGCCTCAATATGGAACTTTGGAAAAAGGAAAATTTGAAGATATTGGAGAATTGGTGCAACAGGAACTAGAAGCACCAGATGTTGAGCAGAAGCCATTACCCAAGGGATTAAAATATGAATATTCTAGAAACAACAATACATATCCAGTCATCGTTACGGATGAGTTAAGCGAAGAAGAAACTGAGAAGTTGCTGAATTTGTTGAGAAAGCATCAAAAAGTGATTGGGTACACAATCAAAGACTTAAAAGGAATCAGTCCTGCCTTCTGCACTCATCAGATACAATTAGAAGGTCAACATAAGCTAGTTGTGGAAGGCTAGAGAAGACTAAGCCATGCCATGCGTGATGTAGTAAAGAAGGAGGTGATCAAACTGTTTATGCTGGGATAATCTATCTAGTACCACATAGTGAATGGGTAAGACCAGTGCATTGCGTACCAATGAAAGGAGGACTTACTGTTGTGACAAATGAGAAGAATGAACTGATCCCCCCGAGGACAGTGATGGGATGGAGAATGTGTATTGACTACCCGAAGCTAAACAAATCAACTAGTAAGGATCATTTCCCTTTGCCTTTCATTGATGAAATGCTCGAAAAGTAGCAAAGCATTCTCACTTTTGCTATCTTGATGGATATTCCGGCTTCTTTCAGATTCCTATACACCTGGATGACCAACATAAGACTACATTCACTTGTCCAAATGGAATTTTTGTTTATAGAAGAATGCCTTTTGGTTTGTGCAATGTGCCAGTATCTTTTCAACGATGCATGATGGCTATATTCTCATATTTAATTAAAAATACTATGGAGGTGTTCATGGATGATTTTTTAGTACATGGTACAAGCTTCGACAACTGGTTGGAAAATCTTGATAAAGTTCTCAAACAATACGGAGAACTTAATCTAGTCCAGAACTGGGAAAAGTGCCACTTTATGGTGAAGCAAGGAATAGTACTTGGGTATGTCATCTCAGAAAGAGGGATAGAAGTTGATAAAGCAAAGATTGAGACTGCGGAAAAGCTACCTCCACCTACAGACATCAAGTCACAGGAGATTCATTAAGGAATTTTCAAAAATAACAAAGCCACTGACACAATTCCTACAAAAGGATGTGAATTTCAAGTTTGATGAAGACTGCTTCCAAGCTTTCAAAACTTTAAAGCAATCACTTATCAGCGCATGTATCATTCAACCTCCAGATTGGAATCTACCTTTCGAGATAATGTGCGATGCAGGTGATTATGCTGTTGGGGCAGTCCTTGGGCAAAGAAAAGAAGGGAAGGTACACGCAATTTACTGTGCTAGCAAGACCTTGAATGAATCTCAAATAAATTACACAACTATAGAAAAGGAATTGCTTGCGGTAGTATTCACTTTTGAAAAATTCAGATCTTATATTGGTAACTCAAAAGTGATTGTGTACACTAACCATGCTATAGTTAAATATCTTTTATCCAAGAAAGATGCCAAACCACATCTGATTCGGTGGAAATCAAAGATAAAAAGGGATCAGAAAATGTGGTGGCTAACCGCTTATCGAGAATATATCAACAAGATGATAGAAAAGAGCCTATTGAAGATCGAATGAGAGGACATCATCTATACAGAATCCTTAACAAAGATAGTTGGATGAACGACATTATTAGAGCAATAAAGAGTGCTCCCTTGAATCACTTGCACAGGAATGAAAAGAGAAATATAATTGTTGAAAGCAAGAAATATTATTGGTCTGCACCTTACCTATATAGATATGGAGCAGATGGGGTATTGAGAAGATGCATTCCAAGAGTGGAAAGGGAGGTGGTACTTAGAAAATATCATTCATCAGAATATAGAGCACATTATGGACACTTCAGAACTCAAGAAAAAGTATGGGCAAGCAGATTTTATTGGCCAGAGATGCATCAAGATGCAAAGAGGTTTGTTGCTACTTGTCTTGAATGCCAAAGAACAGGAAATATTTCAGGTAGAAATTTATGCTATTAAACTACAATCTGCAAGTGGATTTATTTGACGTTTGGGGTATAGATTTCATGGGACCATTCTTAAACTCACACGGATTTGAGCACATCTTGGTCATGGTTGATTACGTGTCTAAATGGGTGGAAGCTATTCCATGTTGGAAGGTGTCAACAAAATAGTCAATCCATATGATCAAGATAGTAATGTTTCCTAGATATGGAGTGCTAAGAATTTTGATTAGCGATGGAGGATTGCATTTTACAGGAAAGGATTTTGGCAAGTGTCTATTAAAATTGGGGATCAAACATAGAGTATCTATAGCTTATCATCCTCCAACAAATGGTCAAGCAAAAACTTCAAATAAACAGCTCAACGATATTTTGAAGAAAACAATAATCAAATGAGGGAAGGATTGGTCCAAGAAGTTAGATGGAGCACTATGGGCATACTGGACAACTCTTAAAACACCTATAGGTATGACTCCATATCAATTCGTCTACGGAAAAACATGCCACCTTCTTGTTGAAATCAAACATAAAGCTTATTAGGCTATAAAGGAAATGAATCTTGATGTTGGTGCTGCAAGAGTGAAAAGAAGGATTTAGATTATTAGTGAATTGGAAGAGATGAGGCTTAAAGCTTATCACAGGATGAGCATTTATAAGGAGAGAATAAAGAGATGGTTCGATAAAAGGCTTTACAAGAAGGAATTCAAAGGAGACAAAGTGATGCTATTCAACTCTATGTTCAAACTCTTCGGTAAAGGAAAATTGATGAGTTGCAAATGGGATGCAACGTACATGGTTCATTCTATATCACCTACTGGAGTGGTAACAATCATGGACATAAGGAGATCAATATATTGTGAATGGTCAGCGACTAAAGGTATTCTTGGAACCTGACGTTGTGCCTATCAATTACGTTGACGTCTACACCATAAAGGAAAAACAAGTATGTCAAGCCTGATGACGCTAAAACAGGTACCTTGTACACACTCTATCATAATTCTGCTATTTTTCCTTCGAATTTTGTGTGAACTCAACAAAATTAGAAATATTTTAAGACGTACGCGTTGCCTCAAAAAATTGGAAAGAGTATATATGGATCCTTGTCCAGGACTTCAAGAGTATATATTGGAGGCCAATTGGAGGTCGAATTTCGCATCTACACAAGCAGTTTAGATCCACCAAAACTAGAAAAAAAAGTGCAATGGAGGTGATCAGGAGCTCGGGAGACGAGAGGGGGGAGCTGGCGGCCAACGAGAGGCAAGGCCGATTGGCCTGGGTAGGATCCATGAAAACTAGGGAAAGAAAGTGCAATGGAGGTGATGAGGAGCTCAGGAGATGAGAGTGGGGAGCTGGCTGCCAATGGAGAGGCTAGGTCAATAGGCCTAGGGAGGATCCATGAAAACTAGAGAAAAAAAGTGCAATGGAGGTGACGAGGAGCTCGGGAGATGAGAATGGGGAGCTGGTGGCCAAGGGAGAGGCTAGGTCGATCGGCCTGACCTCCCCAAGCTGATCGGTCCAGCCTCTCTGGTGGTCACTGGTGCTCCCCTTCAGGTGGAGGTAAAGAGGTGCGACTTTGTTCCCAAAACTCTGCCAAGGACCTCTCGCAATGCTCGCATTAGCATCAGAGGCTAGGCGCCCTTTGGAAAGCTCGCGGATCGCAAGTTGATCATCCTCTCGAGTGAAGAAGAAGTGCCCAAGAAGAAGAAGGATGTCGTCGTCACTCCTACAAGGCATTCAACAAGGCTCCTCGGGATCAAGCACAAGAGCTATGTGGAGAAGACGCCAGAGTACACGCCAGCTGACTATGGAGGTGATAGCGATTGGGAGGACAATAGGAGCTCCGGATCATGGGGTGCTATAGGGCGTGATGATGAAGAAGGTGATGGCATGTACTTGGATTGGACTGAAGAAAAGAAGGTGAGCAAGGAGCAAGATGGCTGCCATGAAGACAAAGACAGGGAAGAAGAGCCAGAAGATGACAACCTGGAACCTGAAGAGCATGATCGCGCATGTTGCATCACTTCACGTAAGAACATCTAGTACCTCTTCGACACCATTGATGACATCATGCAAACCATGCAAGAGCTAGATCACAAGGTGGAAGAGAATGATTGATGTCAGGAGGATGACTTCAAGGTCTTGCAAAGGAACGTGAGGAAGCTCTTCAAGATGTGCGACAAAATAAGGAAGAACAAGGCTCATGGTGAAGGAAGCATCAGCCACCCCGTGTGTAAGCAATGCGGAGAGCATCATTAATGCGTTGACGAGCGTCTTTCCCTTTGTACTTCATGTGGTTACAACGAGGACATCCTATATTTTAAGTGTGGGAGGAGATTGCCACTTGTTTGGAGTTTTTGGATCTACTTTAGTTGAGTCGAGTCATGTGAGAGTCTAAATTGGTATTTTTATTTCAATCAAAAGTAAATAAAGTAGTAGTATTCTTAAGTTTCTGGGAAGACTTAGGCCAAGATCGCTACTTTAGCATATTTGCAAAAAGAAGCATGAATAAAATTCGAGGATCATGCGAGTGTTTTTAGTGTCTATCTTTGATTTCTTGTCTTTTACTTTGCCTTTGCAACATTGGATCATGAGCCTTGTCTTGAATTTCATGTCTTTGTTGTTGTGGAGTTTAGTAATCGATTTGTTTATGTAATACCCATGCTTCATGATGATCTAGGACTTTGGTTTTGATTATGCTCTATGAGTAAGGCTTAATTTGGAGGTAACTTAAATTTTTATTGCCTATCTAAAACCTCTGTAAAAACAAGATTGATCAAGTTTTCTATCAAGTTGAGAGTTTTGCCTATCCTATCCAACGCCTATAAAAATTTTATTTCACCACCATAAGTGGAGTTGATGCTTTCAATTAAGTTAGGAATGCTCTCTCTTGGTTTGCTTTAATTTTGAGCATTGATCATACCCTTTTACCGTCTCTTATTTTCTAGCCTCGTCATTATTCAATAATGAGAGTTCTTCACTAGAACAATCATATTTTCTACTGAATTCCTAAACCCGAACCAGATACTTCTCAATTTTATTACCTATATCTTGAACACAACCCAATATACGAAGATCCGTTCTATTTCTGGTCAAGAATTATGAAAAATAAGGAAAGATACGAGATAAGGAAGCTTCACCAGAAAGAAGAGCCACAAGAGAGGAAAGGAGAAGCTAGACCGATTGGCTTGGGGCCTTCGGACCTTAGTTCTCGCATGGAAAATTCCTGGAAGGTCTCTAAAATGTTCTAAAGCTAAATTTCATGGAGTGCTCTTTGAAGGAGGTTCGGAGAAGAGATGAAAAAGAAAGAAAGAAAGAAAGAGAAAAAGTATTGAGAAAAAGAAAAACAAATAATAGAGGAAGGAAGAAAGAAATAAGAGGAGGAGATTTTATTGTCATGAAGATCAAGAAAAGTGCAAAGGAAGATGACCTTGTTTATGGAATGAATTTTCTTTTCCAACCATATGCAATCCAATAATGAGGACATCATTTGTGTCTCAGAGTCACTATTTTATTTACCTTTGCACATGTCCACCATTCTATATCTTCTCATCCTTGAAAACCTCACATTCTGTGGATATTCTTATGATCATTGGCTCGGAAGGTAGGCAACTGTTAGAGAGTTTTCTTAATCCGATAATATAAGTGTTAACTTTAGCTAGCCATACCCAAGCTCCACCATATAATTGAGTGACTTTTGACAGATGAGAGCTTGTGAGAAAATAGGATAGCTACCATTTCGAATTGAGTGACATGTGAGCACCTGGAAAAGAATTCTTATTCCGATTATTGTTGCAGGGAGAATATTTTATGATGAAATAGAAATCCTTCGAAGAGAGCCAGAAAGTAAGTGTGGTTGATTCTTAAAGTTACTTGGTTCTGAATGAAAGTTGTGATGAATTTTTTCTTAGATGAATCTTTGAACACCAATAAGTTGATTATCTTTGCTGCTCTGCTGATCTTTTGTTTGAAGGACTAAGTACTTGACTCACTTGCTTAGGTTTGGTTCAAGATCTTTGTTCAACCCTGCTGGAGAAGTTTATAGTCGCCTGACTTGCTCGAGGACGAGCAAGAGCTAAGCATGGGGGGATTGTTGACGCTCGTTATTGACACACTTTTAGTGCTATTTAACTAGTATTTTCATGCTTAATCTTAGACTAACCCACCACTTGGCACCTGAAATAACCTCGTTATTGCATATGTGTTGTATTTTGGAGTATATTGCATTATGACAGGAAATACGACATAATCAAGAGGGTTTGCATAAAGAGCTTAACAGATATTTGGACACGGGTCATCAAGGGAAGCCAGCACGAGGAAAGAGAGGACCAGGAGGGCTAGAAAGGGCCCAGGCCGATCAACCTGGGACCCTTTGGGCTGATCGGTCAGGCCCATTCTAGGGCCTAGTCGATCCCCCGTTTCTTCAGCGTGACATCCATGACATCTCTAGGGTTTTTCCATCATCCATTGACCTAGAGCCACCACCTAGTGGAGACTATAAATACCCCCTCATGGATATCAAGGAAAAGAGAGTTAGAGAAGAGAGACAACACCTCAAAAACCATCCACTACCACCACAAGAAAGAAAAATGAAGAGGAGATTGGATCTACAGCAAGCCACGCGAAGTGGAGCACCAAAGGAGGAAGAAACCTCCCAAGCCGATCGACTTGGAAGTGCCCAGGCCGATCGGCCTAAGGCTTTCCTGCCCCCGTTTGTCATCATCTTTGGTCCAGTTGATCTACTGGACGTCCTTTACCTAGAATTGTATCGATATGTGTAAGATCATGGGGTAAAGTCTTTGTTTGACCTCGGGGTTATATGGAGATCTTGATTTGTAATCGTTGAACCTCTTGTTTAAGATCTATTTGTTATCAGTCATATTTTGATGATGCTCTTTCATGTAATGGCTGGCCAGAGCTACTTTGGGTTACTTATTTGCTTACCTAGAACGATCATCATACCGTGTTCTTATCATCCAATAGTTGAGTACCCTCGTGTACTGACAACGTGCGAGAGGAAAAGTGTTGGGCATGGTTCACATCTTCTTATGATAACACTTAGATTGAGTCCTTTCATGCTTGACGATTGTATCTACAAGTGATTCTAGATCCCTAGGACAAATATTTTATCTATCTTATTTAGATCTATACTCTCTATCTGCTTTAATCTAGATCGCTTAGTTCTTTTGTTAGTTCAATCCTATCGTATAAAAAAAACCTTCGGTTACATAAATTAATGCTTAGTTAAGCGTGTAAATCCACTTATTCCACGGATTAATAAATTTTGGGGGATTACTCTAAGGAAAGACCTACAACTGATCTGTGCGCTTGCAGTTTACAAATTGACGTGCTAATTGCCATCAATAGAAAAATATCTTCATATTAGATCTAACTTTCATGTATGATTTATGGGATCTAATGATTGTTTTTTCCCTCCTCGCGTGGTGGCCTGTTCCTCATGACCTGATGGAATAACGTAGCCGGCCATTGGTCATGACATGGATTTGTTAAGAAAAAGAACGTGACAATGGTAAGAATAATATATAGGTTACACTGATTGCCATACAAGGAAAAAAAACTAACTCCTAGCCAATTTTAACTAATTGGAGATGAGTTTCCGTAGATGTTGATACGTGTACCTCTGATGAGGTGGAGTTCCTCATCATACGGTCCTGTCCACCAATTTGATGTTAATATAGGGTCATAGGGCCCAACGTGCAGGACCTTTTTTTAAGATAATGGAACACGGTTCAGACTTTTTACATTGTTATGTATACAGGCTTCAAATTTATTAAATGGTATGATTAAAAAAAATCGATGACGAGGCAAAACTATGCGCAGATCCGGCCATCCATGTTTCGAAAAGACTTGAATTGCCACCACTTCCAAAGATCGACATGCTTTGAGCATATCCTCCTGTTGGTCCTCTCTTTGCACAACGTGCAGGACGTGAGTCTGCCATGCACATGAGGCGGTGCGCACCAGCACAGCTAATCGTCTAACAGTGAACTCGGACGAGAATTAACCAAATCGGAGGCTGCCCGAGATAGGCGCGATTTTCCTATTTTTTATAACTGTTTAATTGTTCAATTGTTTCATCTACTCTAAAAATCAATGGCTATGATTTCTTTGAGCTCTTACCTCCTAGGGGTAATCGGAGTATTGTAGCATCATGGCCCTGATTGATTAGTTGTAAAACTTGGAAACTCACTTGCCAATTGCCATGCATATTTCGTTGTAACAGAATTCTATATTATGTATAAAAAAAGAAAACAACAATATCCCATGCCTTTAAGGACAAATTATTGAACACTCAAACTGAAAGGTTTTAGTAGGATGTTGACTAGAGAATGGGAGAGGGGGTCCGTAGAAATCTCCCGACAATTTTCTTTGAATGAACTTCAACAAATGGAACCTCAACCAAAAATGGATCGATGAGTTCCATGCACCTGTGGGTTGTTTCCAACCTATTCAGCAACTACTTGCAGCAAGAAAGGTCACATGAAGTAGATCGCCTTCAAACCTAGAAATGAACTCTTTCAAGCAACAAGTAGTAAACCAACGAATCAATCACAAGAGATACAATGTTATGTTTACTGAAATTCGGTCCCAGAAGAGAAACCTACATCTCCATTCAGGAGACCACGAAGGGTGGGATTTTTGCAATAAGCAATTTTCCTTACCCTAGCAACCACAAAGATCAAGCTAGAGTTTTGTTACTCGATTGTCGTAGCAACCACAAAGATCAAGCTAGAGTTTTGTTACTCGATTGTCGTGCTGATACAAACTTCGCCGAGCACACCGCAAGCTTTGGGGCCTCCATGGGCGACACCTAGCTAGTTAGGAGCTTCAAGCTCTAACAGTAATAAACACGAAATCCATTGGCTTGAACAAGGTGCTCATGGGATGGGAGTTCACTATCACTCTCACTTATTTTGAATCCCTCTTCAATTTCCTCAAAAAATCTCACAAAGAGACTAATAGGGGAGTAAAATTTCACAATCATCTTGAGCACCTTTTCTATGCAAAGCTAGTAAACTTTGCATCCCTCTAAATAGTGCGACGGTTCAAATTTGAAATATAAAACAACTACAACGTCATGCTGTTTTATATCCATGTTGAGATGGACACATGACCATAAAATTGATAAGATTGTTAGTCCTTCAGAAGTTTTGTTGTTAATCCGCCAAAACTGACTAAGTGACCTAAATGCTCTTTCACAAACATTTGTTTAGAAGAAAGGTTTTATATTGGACTGCTAAATTGTGTGGTTTGATCTCTCAACTGGAGGAAAAATTGGCTCGTGTTTTCTTTCGTTGTAAGTTCATTCGATGGTATTATTGGCACCTGTTGCGCATGCAGAGCCATTTTTCTCGGTGTGGATCTGACATGATTAAAAGAAATCATCACAGATACGGCTCTCTTTCAGAGAAATGGTTCTAGTGGTGTGTTGAGTAACCTGGTGTCATCGCAATGCTACCATTTTTGTGGCGATACACTCTCTTTGATCTTATGGAAACAAATTTAAGGATGAATTTGATCATGCTATCGTTACAGCAAAACAATAGGTCAAACCCCTTCACCAAGATTGGCCGAATTGTTTCTCTTTGGGCCCTTGGTCTTTGTAATTCGTTTTTTACATAATTATTTTCTATAGAAAATATCAGTTACAAACGTCATGCTCATTTCAACTATTCTTTTTTATCTTTGTTTTGGTAAGTTTTGTTCGTTTGTTTGCTCAATATTCTCTCTAATAAATATCAAATCAAAAGGCATGTGGAATGAGTAATCACTATATACAGAAAGAATATATATGTTTAATCTTACCCTCCTCAAGTTGCTTTGAAAAATTTAGTTTTTCTATTAGGCTTTGTTGTGCACTCTTTTTTGAAGAGTAAAATATATTCACATTGGTTTCAGATCCCTTGTACATATCGAATATTTTTAGTGTGATTCTATCCACTTTTCCAATTATTGAGTTTTATCTATCCTCTCTCGTTTTTTTTCTTTTGTGAGATGCCATGGTTAGTTATTCTTTCGTTCCTCTGAATTTTCAAAGGTGTTCAGATGGCACGTATACCTCTCAATATTTATTCCAGGGCAAGGCATATTTCAAAGGGGTCAATGACCTCAAAAAAAAAAGGCACGATTAAAAAGATATAAAGACACCCATTCCTCTGCTAAACGTTTAACACAACAGTTCTCACTCGAGACGATATTCTTGGTTATATTTCTAGAATAAAACTTTCGAGATATGATCAGTGGTACATCACAATCCACCCCCTGGTTAATTAAGCCGCTACCCCAATATATATAACAGCCTCTAAAGTATAACAGTGACACACTGCCACTCCCAGAAAACATTTTTGACTCCTTTTTACTAAAGACTTTTGCATTTCCTTCTGGCTTGATCTTTCAAGTTTGACTGTCCCTACCATGCACCAATCGATCGATTCCTTTCAATCATTCAGGGACAGCAAAAGGTACTGATGCAGGTGGAGAAAAGAAAGGGAATTCCTTCATAGTTAGGTCATTTCTAGGGGTGCACCCCTCCCCACATTTTATATTGTCAACTTGGTACTATTTGAAGTGTCAATAGGTCCAACGCTAAGGGAGAAAAAAACTAAAAGGATTTCGAGTTGTTTATGCACAGTGGCAGATGACGACGTGGCAGCTAATTTACCCTGAAATAATGCATAATCGCACCATTACCCTGACGTAGCAAATCTAGTTGAGTGATTCACTAACCTAATTAACTCGCCGGCTTCTAGCCGGGAGTTTGAGATCTGACTCCCTCTTCCAATTGGAATAATTTGGTGGCTCTAGCTTGACTATTTTTTCCTGTTCTATACTTCTAGCTAAAGTTGTGTTATGATACCAGCTGCTGATGCTGCAACACCTGGATATCTGAAAAATGCTAAGGGAAGAAAAATGTGCGGGGCCTCACTGGTTGCTCCTAAGTCCTAAGTAAACTGTGAATACAATTATAAGCATATATCAAGAATGACAAGATGGCAAGATTCATAATTAAGTTAATTTTAGATTAGCAATATGATTAACAGAAAAGGAAACATAGCAAGTGCATTAATTCTATCATTGACATGATTTCCCCAATTTTATATAATCAAGAATTGTGAATTGTCCTAATCAAATTAAGTAGCAAAACCGACCTGATCAGGCAAAGAATTACTGACTTTTGTTGTTTTCTCATTCATGGAGTCCATTTATGGTGTACTATGCTTACTGTTGATTATTGATAACAAACAACAACTACACGATCAGAAAGTAAGCATTTTTAAGACATTAACGGAAATCATCTCTCTTTTATGTTCGCCTCCAACATCTTCACTCAAAAAAGCAAGAGAGAATCTCTTTAGAGCATGAATGACTTGTTGATTTCCAAGCTGACTAGCTATCATGTATACTTACAATCCAGTCAGATAATACTTCGCTTTCAACCCAATATTATCATATCATTTAAATGTACGAGATTGGATCAAACTTTGCCTAGCATATAGCTAGTGGTTGGAACTACATTCTGGTGCTGTCCACCTATAAAACCTTAAAACTAAGCCTGATAGAACAGCCTAAGGCAAAACTGGTTATGCCCTACAGCAGCCTACCCAATAATCATGTATTGGCTTGGTATTAAAAACTACAGCTTTACCATAATTGACAAAAAATTACAAGTATTAGCTAATAGTAAGGCCACAATGAATTTAAGACTGAACAAATGCTTTATTTACTCTGCTATACATATAATGAGAGAAAGACTGTTTTTGATGAATTATTCAGCAAACTTTCCCTGCACTTGAGTGCATGTATTCTAACATCTTTACTTGATTCATATCGCTTAATTAATTAAGTTTCGACGTTAAAGGGATTTGCCCTCCATTGCGTCCATGTTTCGAGAAGATTTCTTGCAGTTTTTGCTTCTAGGTTTATTGATGATTAATTAACAATTCATCATATTTCACTTATATTGTGTATCTTGAATTTTGATATTAAAATTCGAATAAGAGATAGATACTTTTTTTTTCCGAGAACGTGCCTGGGAGAGGTACATTCACTGTAGAATGCGAGAATCCAATGGGACTGACAGGGTGAGTTGAAATTGAGTATGATATAGGCCATCAAAAGCACACGTAACCGGTAGCTCACTGTTCAAATGACTTAACGAATTTCTCCAATTAGACAACATCCAGTACTACTTTCCAGCAAATAAGACACAAATAAAAAAAAGTTTTGTGCAGTTGATTGTACCGGGCCATTTGCAACGCTATCGTACGCGTCCCTCCTGTAGGTCCTACACACGCACAGTGCGCAGCCATCACCTCTTGGGGATAGGGAGAGGGTAAGGAGTAGCCCGGACCCGGACGCAATGCGAACCTGAATAGTGCTACCAATTAGTGCTACCAATTAGGCCTAAAACAATAGTGAACTTGCGTACCCGTCTTGACGTTGCGATCGACGCCAATATTGTAACCGGAACTCCCAATCATCCTCCCCGGTGACACCACGTCGACGCAACCGGCGGCCATCTGCCCCGGTGGGAACACAAGAAAGTATGATCCAAGCATAAGCCTTGCAAAAGAAAAAAGAATCTAATTTCTTGATAGAGCTAGCATATGGTTTCTTTAATAAAGAAAAGATGATCCACATATATTATACTGTTAAAATATCCTTTGTTCAAAAGGTAATAAGTAGTAAAATTTACATGTATTTTGCTACTGCACAAAAGCCGGAAATTTCTTCTTGATTCGGCCACGGCGAAGCTCTCTTTACATCCGCAAAGTATCACCACCGGATCCGATGTTAGTAGATCATACCACGACATCGCGGAAATGGGTGGCAAGTGCGACAAGATCACGATTTCCTTTTCGCCCTTTTCCCTTTGTTTCTCTCCCTTGTGGAGACGATCTCTTTTTGTTCTCTTGTGTTCATGCACGCACGCACCGGGCACCGGGCAGCGCCAGGGGGCAGGACGGAGGTTGAAATAGCTAGACGAAATGATACGGAGCAGGATGGAGGAGGATGCTTGCACGCAACAGCACAGCACAATGCTAGCTAAACCGAATCGGCCGGGGGCGGCGGCTGTGATTGGAACCCCACCACTAATTAAAGGCAGGTTTAATCGGCTAATCAGCGGCTAGGGCTAGGGCTAGGCCGTAATCACGACGCGACGGCCGAGAATATGCGCCCTGCTGCTGCTAGAGCCTGCTTTGCTTTTCCGCCCCGGCACGGCCATCGTGCTCATCCTCATCATGTCTCTCTAGATCGGAGCGCGATTAGCAGGAAGCTGCTCGCTGCTGGATGCCAGCCTCCATGATGATGATAGATTCGCTCGACCCGTCAGTCTCGTACATTCGTAGTCATTCCTTGGAGGGGAAAAGGCGCTTGTGTTGTGCTACTTTTGTATTGTGCAAAAAGGTATTCCCGCGTGTCGGAAAATTGCTCGATTTGGTTATTGGTGTGGAATTATGGCACTATTAGTCGTAGCTAGGTTTTCGAATTTTTATTTATTTATTTATTTGGCTCTACCGCGTGAGATCATTCATCATTGATCTACTCGGCATGGATCGATCACACTTTTCGACGAATTGCGAACATGATTGATCGACATCGCACCTGGATTGTCTGCTGTGAAATAATCAATTCATGTGGTTCTGACGATGAGGAGCCCTGAAAAACTTCAGCAAGTGTGTTGTTGTGGTGGTGCTTTGGATCATAGCAGGGCATACATGATACATTGCAATCGATGCGAGACGCACGATTATTCTTCTTGGTAACCTTGTAAGCTACGCACACCACCACGCACTTGGCCTCTTGAGATCGTCGCGCTAAGCCAGAATTGATTTGTGCTGGCTCAGTAAATTTAGCGTAATGGTGGGTGTAATTGGCACCTGCCAGCATAAAGTTTTCCTGGACCAGCAACAAGGCCACTGTGCTGGCGGGTGGCTTATGTCGCTCACCAGCAAAGATCCCGCCCAGATAAGACCGCGAACAGTTTGTTTCCCAGCCAACCTTCCATTTGGAGCTTACCCGAGAGGAGCTCGGGAAAAGCTCCAAATTAAAACACCGAATCTAAGGGGAAATATTTTGCTATTGATTTCTTTGGAGGAGGTGGCTATATAAGGTGAGTTTGTGCCATTCCAACCTTCTTTTTCAACTTATATCTATCATTTCTAGCTTCATTAGACTGTCATCTAGATCTAAATCTAGATCTAGATCTAGACATAGTTTTAATTAGTGAGGTTGATTGAATTTAATATATAATCGAGTTTGATTTTTTTATTCCTACTTATTAGTTATTACATTCGTGGTTTAATTGAGTTTCATTTAATGTAATATAGAATTGAGTTTGATTAATTTACTATAGAATTAATTTTGATTATTTTTCTTCGTACTTATTGATTATTGCACCCATAGCTCATCAAATTACATAATATAACATAGAATTATTGTCATAGGTAGTTAAAGATGGATCATAGGGCATGGATGTACGGCATACAGAGACATTCGCATATATTCATATCAGAGGTATCAAAGTTTGTCGAGACTGCAGAGAAGCACGCTCGCAGTTGCAAGATAAAGCAAATACGTTGTCCGTGTTTTGACTACAGCAACAATATTATATGGGAGGATACTGATGTCATCAAGAGGCATTTGATAAAGCGAGGTTTTGTTGATGGATACACAATTTGGTCCCACCATGGTTGGGTTGGAGGAACTTTCAACAACATAGACATCGACACTGACAATAATGAAGTGGGTGGTGATAATGCAAAAGAAAATGATCATATTATCATGGATAATAATTATAACTATGGAGATCAAAATGGTGATCAAACAAATACGCGTGTGGAACCACAGGTGGATGAGGTACGTGATGTTGATATAGAGGACATGTTGCGCCACATTGAATCGGAAGTGTTGCTAGGGAGTGTAAAAGGGTTAGATAATTTCGAGATGCTCAAGAAGGCAGCAAAGGACCGTATATATGAAGGTTGTGGGAAAGAGTGGACAGTCTTTTATTTCATCCTTCATCTTCTGATCCTGGAGGCTAAATTTGGCTAGTCAGATAATAGTTTCAAATATCTCCTTACTCTACTGGGCAAATTGCTCTCGAAGCCTAACTTTATGCCAAAAAACACATACGAAGCAAAGAAAATTATCAATCCATTGAAGATGCATATACAAAGAATACACACGTATAGGAACCACTGCTTATTGTACCGCGGTGAGTATGCAGCATTGAAAAAGTGTCCAAATTGCAATGCTAGCCATTAGAAAAGTGATGCCGATTTTTGTGAGGACCGTGCTGGTTCCTCCATCAGAAATCAGAGGAAAAATGGTGTAAAAAAAAGTGTTGGTGCTCAAGTGGAGGATGAGTCTTATATAGATACTTATACGATGACTTAGCGCAGAGTCCCTACCTTGGTGATGTGGTACTTGCCAGTGGTGGACTGTCTGAAGCGTTTGTTCTCAAACCCAAACACTGTTGAACTGATGATTTGGCATGCTAATCACCCAGTAAAGGTTGACAGAAAGCTTCGACATCCTTCTGATGCTCGCCAGTGGAGGACTTTCGATGCCAATCATCCAGAGTTTTTAGATGAAAAAAGGAATGTACCGTTCGCGTTGAGTACAGATGTCATGAATCCATTTGGTGAAAGAAGCAGCACGCATAGCACATGGCTACTGCTAATGACCATATACAACATTCCCCCATGGCTATATCATAAGAGAAAGTTTCTTTTGCTAACCATTCTAATACAAGGTCCGAAGCAACCTGGCATCGAAATAAATATTTTCCTTGAGCCATTGATGGAAGATATGCAGAAGCTTTGGGAAGATGAGGTTCAGATGTGGGTTGAGTACAGACAGGAGCACTTCACACTAAGGGCCATTATCTTTGTTACCATCAATGATTATCCCACCCTATTTACCCTGACAGGTCAGGTAAAAGGTAAGACATCATGCGTAGTTTGTTTGGATGGAACATCATATGTGTATCTTAAGGCATCTATGAAGACACTGTTCATGCGGCACAGACGCTTCTTATTGAAGACGCACAAATACCATAGAACGAAGGACTTTTTCGATGGCACCAATGAGAATGATTTTACTCCACAACCAGCTACATATAAAATAGTATTTGAAATGTGCGAGAAGGTCAAGTTCAAACTCACTAAGAAGTCATTAGGTGGTGCTAATAATTCGAAAAGGAGAAGGAAGCAGGATGAAACTACAGACGTCACCGACATGCCATTTAAGAAGATATCTATCTTCTTTAAGTATTTGCCATACTGGCGAGATCTAGCAGTGCACCATGCCATTGATGGGATGCATCTTCAGAAGAATGTGTTCGATAGCACCATCGGATTCTTGGGCTTATCAGGCAAGGCCAAGGATGAACTAAAATCACGTAAGGATCTGGTTGACCTTCAAATCAGGCCAGAGGTCCACTCGCAAGAACTTCCTAATGGTAAACAATACCTTCCCCGGACTAGCTACAACTTAACACCAGATGAGAGATTGGCTATGTGCAAGTGCTTGCGTGGGTTGAAAGTGCCATCCAGATTCTCATCCAACATCTGGTCACTAGTATCATTGAAGGACATGATGCTTGCTAGCTATAACTCGCATGATTGCCATGTGATGGTCACAATTTTTCTCGCTATTGCGATCCGAGCTATCAAACCAGTATTTGTTAAGATAGTTATCACACGGATGTGTTACTTCTTCAATGTGATTTCCCAGAAAATGATTGATTGTGTCGAGTTGGCTAGGCTTCAGCTGTCTATATTGGAAACTCAGGCCCAGCTCAAGATGTGCTTCCCTCTGTCATTTTTCGATATCATGGAACATCTCATGGTCCACATGGTCTAGCAAATAAATGAACTAGGGCCTATGCACTTCCATCATATGTGGATCTACGAATGATTCATGTTGACTCTCAATTGATACATAAGAAACAAGGCCTTTTTAGAGGGCAGCATGATCGAGAGCTACCATACAGAAGAGGGTTTTGATTGCTGTATAGATTATATAAAAGATAAGAGAGCTATTGGTTTACAAGAATCTTGACACGAGGGCAGATTGTCTGGGAGAGGTATCATTGGAATGAAAATATTCATTGACAAGGACAACCGACAATTGGAGAAAATGCATTCAAGCATTCTACAACAGCTCGCAATAGTGGAGCCCTTCATCGAGCAATACCTAAATGAGGTCCGTCGAGAAAGTAATGGTCGCTCGGAGGATTGGATCATCAAAGAGCAAAAATGTCGTTTCCCATCATGGTTGAAGGACCATGAGCAGCTACTTGAAAGAAATTCATAGACGAAGTAACATTAACCAGGTTGGCATCTGGCCCATCAAGCAATGTCACCTTATGGCAAGCATACGAAATTAATGGATACACATTTTATACCACCACAAAGGACAACAAAAGCGTGGCATACCAAAATAGTGGTGTTCGCATAGAGGCGATTGATACATTCGAACAAAACATAACTTGCTATGGTTTCATAGAGGAAATATGGAAACTTGACTATAGAGAGAATATCTGGATCCCCGTCTTTCGGTGCCAATGGGTCAAACACCCGAATGGTGTTACAGATGACAATTATGGGTTGACACTTGTAGACCTAGCCAATGTAGGTTACAAATATGACCCATGGGTACTCGCTAAGCGTGTCACATAGGTATTCTACATAACTAACTCTATGAATGCAAAGAAGCACATTGCTGTCTTTGGAAAATAAAGGATCCTTGGAGTTGAAGGTGTAGTGGACATTGAGGATTACAATTAGTATGAGGAATTGGACCTGTTCAAAGACCATGAACAAAGAATCAAGCGTGTTGAAGCAAGCATTGATAAATCCATGAAGCCATGGTTACGTAGTGATTGTGAAGGAAGAATCGTTAAAGGATAAATTTACATTTCTTATGAGTTATGTTGTAAGATTTATTAATTATCTTGTAAGATTTTATTATTGTGGATTAGACTTTATTATCTTGTAAGACTTTATTAATGTGGATTAGACTTTATTATTTGTAACTGACCACCAGCATAAGAAAAGGGTAGGGGTACATCCATGCCACAATATAATATAATCAGTTCTGACAATTATGCAAGTTCATATATCAATACTTAAGGTCTTAGAGACAACAAGTTCAAATCCATAATAAAAGGGTATGGCTACATCCATGCATGTTACATATTTCATAATCTGTGTCGCTTCCTTAGATATGGAACATAGTTAATGTCTCCAATCGTCCAGCCTAGAACTTCATCAAAAAAAGTTTGAGCACGAATGAGTGCACTCTCCTTTACTTAACATGGACGATCACATACACTACCATATATCTCAAACAATGGAGAGGTAAACTAATGTGGCATGTAGAAAGTGAGATGAGCCTGGAACTTCCAATATGTGGTGAATATGGGGTTTCCACCCATGTAAGTCAAATCCAACACATCCAAGACTTGAGCTAGAATCACATGAAAGCTCGTTGCCGCATTGGTAGTACCAAATAGATCCTAAAAGATGATAATATGAGAGACTAAGTTGAGATGTGCCTTGGCCTATTTGTGATGAGTGATTGACTGGATGATTTGAGTCTTTTCCGGTTGAGTCAATATTTCATATGTGCATGATTATGCTAATGACTAACCGGATGTGTTGTGTTGAGTGCGTTGTGTTGTGGTGTTTCTGTAAAACATATCTTGTGTGTTGTGTCTCTTGGCTTGTGATGTGCAGGTGTAGGATGTGATATGGCAGTTGACGGCATGAGGTGAAGGTCAAGCGAAAGGTTCATGCATGCCGATGTACTAGGGATGTGAAGGGTGGACATGAGTAGGCTTGGACTGAGGGACCCGAGGAGTCTGGGTAGAGTCATGGGTGATCCACATGGTGCATGAAAGAGCAAGAGTACATGGACAGTGATGGAGACAGTGTCGGTCGAGTCAAGCGGGACGAAGGCGAGTCGAGTAGGTGGCCCGGGAGCTAGGAGCGAAAGACTTGGAGGCGTCGAAGGCTTGGCGGAGGCTGGACACGCGTTGATATCGGTGAGTCACGTCGGGTGCGACGTGCATGAGGGTTTGACCGGTTTGGCCTCAAAATCGGGGATGAGTCACGCTTGCAGGGTGTGCAAGAGGGTTTGACGATTTTACCCCTAGGGGTATTTGAGATGTATGCTTCATATGAGGGCATTCTGGTCTTTTTTTGGATGCCTATATAAATGTGGGAGGGCTGTTGGTGCAGCCACTTCTTTGGGCTAGTTGGGAGGTGAGCTACTCATTTGTTTTGGTGAGAGCCTTTGGGGTGAGAGAGGGAGACAGAGGTGATGGATCTTTGTGTTGATCTTTTTGCTATCCTAGCTTGGATTATGCATAGGAGTGGCCTGTAACCGAACATGGTGGAGTAATTCAAAGATCAATTTCGTGCCATCTTGTTCCATTCTCATTGAATCTCAAATTTAGCTTTTTCGGTATTTTCGGAGCTATTTTCGGGGATTTTTCGTTCTTCGTGTTTGAGCTCAAATCCCGTGAGGTTTGTTGGGGGAAATTATTGCTAGGACCCTTATGAGCATCTATGATGTGATCCCCTCCCAAATCCCTCACAAATTTGGCTTGAATTTTGAGATTTTCCAAAACTTCCCTTTCTTGTGTTCTTGGACAAATCCGCAAAATTGAGGGTGAAATCTTGATCTTCGTGGGAAGATTTTTTTGGCAAAGATTCCCCACATGTATGTGCAGCTATGACTATGATCTTGTTGCATTTGAACCCCGTTTGACTCATTTTCAAGTTTGAGTTCATGAAGTGTTTTTGAGCTCTTTGTGTCCTTCTCCAAATCCTTTGAACCTTGTGACCAAGTCTTGTTTTTTTTTGAATTGAGCCTTTGGGAATTGCTTTGGTATGTTGTTGAGAGTCTATGGTTCAAATTTCGTGATTTTTGGAGGTTGTTTGATTGACTTTCGGATTTTTCCAACCTCCTCACAAGGTTGTATTTGGACCTGCGGAATATTCTGAAGAATATTCTAGAAATTTCCGAAGGTGCGGAGTTTTCGAAGGTTTTTTTGGAAAATTCTGTAGGTGTGGAATATTTCAAAGGATTTTTTAAAAAATTCCGTAGGTGTGGATTCTATGAAGGTTTGTGCGGATTCTTTGGAAGTTGTGGAATTTTCCGAAGACTTTTCCGGAGTTTTCCGTACTTTTGTGTTGGTTTTCAAATTTATTCTTCCGACACCTGTTTAGGTTCTTTTTTGCTTCCGCTAGTCTCAAATTTAGTTCCTAGCAGCATTCCTGAGTCCATTAGCTCCTGCATAGCTAAGGGGACTTGATATTGCTACAAGGGAGGTTTGGGGATTGGTTTGGGATTTTAGCGAGGTTCATTGAGAAAATTTGAATCGGCTTCCATTCACCCCCCTCTGGTTGCCTGCCCCAGTCCTTCATAATAACATGATGAAAGTTAAAAGATGTAAAATAACTACAGTTAAAAGAATGATAAAAGAATATTCCATACCATGTCATGTTGATTAAACTGACAAAGCTAGTCAGTAGTTACAATCACATTGCTTTCTCCATCCTTGAGCTGCTTTATTCAAAAATATGACAAGTCTGGCACAAAGTACCCATAATCCTTAAGCTGCTATAGGCAGGCCTCCACGATGGTCCTATCAAAAGTTACCCTACTTGGTGCTACTTGATCCAATGCGGCAATTGAAATCATCGGGATGGCCTCTCCTGGTGACATCGAGGTGAAATATGTTTCTCGAACAGGTACTTGAAAAGAGATATGTACTCTTTTAGAATAAGGTTCACCAACAACCTCGGTTTGCACTAAAGAAGAAGTACCACCTATAGATTCGACAACATCTTTGATCCATCTAATAGGGTCGATAAGCTAAATTGTATGTAAGTAAATTTAGAAATTATTCATGTGTTGTAAAAAAATCAATTACAAAAAGGAAAAAATATTACTACGTTGGGAACTGATCCTTTTGCTTCGATCGCCTTGTGGCAAGTCAAAGACGGCATTAGTGAAGTAAAATCCTGGACGACAAGACAACGGTGGCTCCTTGGGCATGCAGTGTCCCCTGCCACCTCCACGGCCACCACCACCATAGTTGCCACCTCCACGGCCGCCATCACCACGGGGAAGAGAACTTCCACTTGCCATAGTGTGGCGGATCCACTTCGGATCTACTGGGTTAAACATGATTTAGCCGCCTGATATGCGACGCTCATGCCTAAGCTGAGTAAACACGAAGTGCCGTCGGATTTTCCTCCGATTTAACCACTTTGAACAGGACCGAATTAGCAGACCCACACGAAGGTGAGCGGTTCCAGAGAGTACAACAAGTCCACCAAGTTATCAAATTTACTACTGGATTTAGTTGCGAAAAGAACATCAGAGTTTTACAAGATTTCAGAAAACAACAGAAGATAAAACACTAGCGGAAGCAATCGTCGGGGTCGGATGTCCTGGTGAGGCCAGCCGGGACATCACTGATCCCTCTCCTCGCCGTCCGAGGAGGGATCCCACTCGACCGTCCAGCCCGGCGGGAGCTGGGGCGGCCAAGCGCCAGCAAGAGAGGGGTCGGGAGCAGCAACTTCACCTGAAAAATAGGAGCCACAACAAGGCTGAGCTACTAAGCTCAACAAGACTTAACCGATAGGAGTAAAACTACTCCACGCTTCTAGACATGCAGGGCTTTCTGGCTGAGGGGTTTGCTTGCCAAAAGCACTAAGTAAAAACCCTATTTTCAAGTTTTAGCTCCGGTTCTAGGTTCATTTACCAGGTCTAGGTTTGCAACCTATTCTAAGCAATCATAGAGCCAAACAAGATGTGTAGATATATCAACAAACATGTCATCATCAGATTCCTCATTTACTCAGGGTGACATAGTGATCAAGCAATCTCAAACTGTGAGAGGCAGACGAATCGATTCGAGTTCTTTAACCATGCATGGTGAACCTAACCTCACGACATCCGCGCACCCGGAGGTCGCTTCCTGTGTCGGCCTTCCCCATCAATCCCCTAACCCGTGTCGGGCCCATTTCCTTTGGTGCAAGGTTCCACAGACCCGGCCTCTGCCGTTCTGGGGCCACGCATGCCACCACGTGCGACATCTAGCAGGGGAAACTCCGTTCCAAGAACAATGGGGCGACCGCTCACGTCTAGGTTCAATCCGGTACTAGGCTTCCTTATCCCATACTAAGTATGAGGTTAGTACTTTCAAACACTTGATCACGAACACCACCACTGTCGGACCTTAGCAAGTTTTTCATAGACAGACGGGGCAACCATCCGACCACCAAAGAGTTACCAAAACCCTGCCCCGTCCATCGTCCTTATAGTTGTAACAGAAAGGTAGACATGCAACTCCTACAACTCGCGAGTGACAGGAGATCACTCGGCTTTTACCGTCTCCTAGTTAAGCAAGGCATCTACTCGGTCCAACAGATAGTGCTCAGATCATGGGGATAACTAAGTCATGCATCTAGGGTTTCAAACAACTCCTATACGTAAATGCACAAGCATGTTACAGAAGGCATGCGCAAGTCTGGTAAAACACGCAGGGTTTTCATGCAACCGGGGCTTGCCTTCGAGCAAAGAGGAAGGGAACTGCTCGACTTCAGGGGCGACTTCGGCTTCAGCGGGCAGGAGCTCAGCTACAGCTTCGTCTTCTAGCGCCGGGTGTAGCTCGTAGAAGCCGTCGGCGAGGTGCAGCTCTACATGAACGCAATGCAAGAGTTAGCATAGACGGTTATTTCAACAGCAACACTTGCTCGCCTGAGCCCAGAAACTTGCGACAAAGAGCAGGAGGGTGGGGAGGTTCAAGAGAGCTGGTGAAGATCGAAAGGCAAGGGTCGGAAAGGAACTTATGATCTGTTCCTTGAACTAGACGATGTGGCATACTAGGGATCCTCAGACGCAAGCGCTGAATGGTTCCTAAGTTTTACACATACACCCTCGATTTGAAGGAAAAGATCACAGCCGAGCTCTCGGGCGAGGCGGATAAGGGTCGGCGAGACAGATAGGGTCGGGCGAGACGGAACCGGGGTCGGGCGGATAAGAGGGGTCGGCAGCTTACCTTCTTCTTGAAAGGAAGGCTTGGGGTCGGAAAGAGGCAGACTTGGGCGGAGGGACTAAAGCTTTGGACAGCGACTAAGACCGGCAATGCTCCGGCGGTGGCGATGCTTCTTGCGGATCAGAAGTAAGCCTTTACGCAGCACGGAGGAGCAAGCGGCTGGGTGTCTTGGGGAAAACTGAGGGAGCTGAGGGGGGGGTTCCTCAAGAACTTGGCGGGTGGCACTAGGAGCTTGAGCAGGGAGCAAGAGAATGGCTGAAGGCAAAAATGGCGGAGGGAACTCCGGCGGGCTTGTGCATTCCTTTTTATAGCTGCTGGAACGGCAAGGGAAGCGGCGCGGGAGAGAGAGAAGGGGAGCGGCGCGAAGGCAGGGGAGAAGCAATGGAGTGCTCTGCCGGGGCGGCGATTGAGCGACAAGGGCGGTGGTGCAAGACTCGGGGATGACGCCAGCGGTCATCGGGTTCTGCCGCCAGGGCGGCGCAGGAACGGGTATGCCGGTGGTTGAGATTTGGCGGAGGCGGGTGTCGTCGTGCGGAAGATTTGATAGAAGCGACCGGTTTAATGGCGCTAGAATCGAGAGCGCACATGTGAGAAGACAGGCAGCCGCGGGCCCGCGGGCGAGCGTGGAGCAACAGATTGTCGGGCGGCTTCTAACAAGGTGGGGAAAGGAGCTGTCGCTGCCGTGGTCGAGGTTGGCGATGGAGGAATCGTCGTGTAGCGGAGAACAGGCGGCGCGACTGAGATCGAAGTGACGAAAAAGACGGGCGACCTCGGGCTCTGCGGCCGGGATCTGGCGGTGTGATGATGGGCGTGGGAGGCAAGGCGCTGCAGAAAGGTTGCAGAGGGGCTTCCGCCGCCATTGGGGAAGGGGGCGCGAAAATCCATTCGGTCGCGAGCCAGAGACAAAACTGAGCGGCGGGCGTCGGAGAAGAGGAGCCACATGGCAGGGAGACTCTAAAGCGGGCATGCAACTCGAGTGCGCCAGTCGCGAAAGATCTGGGGAAAAGATCTCAAGGGTCCACTGGTCAGACAGAACGGCGTTTGCGAAGGACGTAGAAGGATCCGACGGTGGGCTGGGTTCGCCGGGGTCAGGATCGAAGCGAAGCGGGGAGGGGTCGGGACCGGGCGGGAGGCTGAGCACTCAGGCACGGTAAAACAAGACAGATGATCAGGGCTAGGATCTAAGGTTAACCCGGAGGATTAGGGGCCGGTCATCACACATAGTTAGCCCAAACTATTCCAATAGTATTGTAATAAGATAGATTATTCAATAAACATCAACTTCAATTCACAAAATGCTCAGAATAAAAGATTGTCCAAAATAATGCAAGAAATTTACAATTGTTGGTATAGATCTCATGTACATTGTTATAACTAATCATAACATATTTATTATCATATTGCAATTGCATGGAATAGAAATGGAAAAAGGTAAAAAAAAATTAATTCCTACAACAATCCTTATCCTATAAAAAATTTAATGTGATATGCATCAAATTTAATAATCCAATACATTTTTAAGCTTTGTCTAGTCAATGTTGTCGGTGTTTTAGACCGGCAACCTGCCTAGGGGGTACCCTAGGTGGTCTTTTATGCGGTAAGGGTCGTCGAGAATCAAGGAGTCGATGGTGACGCAGGGAACACGATTTAGACAGGTTCGGGTCGCTAGATCGTGTAATACCCTACATCCTGTGAGTTGGTTGTATTGATCTTAGATAATCTGTAGTTGATGTCTTTGAGGGGGTCCCTACCTGCCCTTATATACTTGAGAGGGTAGGGTTACAAGTCTGAATCCTAGTTGGGTACAATTACAGAGTTTTACTCGGTATGGTCTGAGTAGTTTCCATATGCACACTGAACTAGTCCGAGTGGGATATGCCTATTGCTGCATAGCCCCCTTGTCTTGATCGTGTCCGAGTATGTCCCTTAGTGGGCCGTTTAGGACCTACTCGTGGGCCTGGGGTCCATGCCCGACAAGCCCCCAAGTACCTTGTAGTTGTGCGTCACAGTCACGAGTACTGCGGACACCATCCGAGTAGTTTCTTCGTAGTGGTTGTAGTGTCCAAAGTGCTTGAGTACTGTCGCATGGCTGGAAGGTACTCTTCTTGTTCCTTTGAGTTGCTTCTGTTCCAAGAATTTTATATGGTAGTGCGATGACAATCGCACTCCATATGGAGTAGCCCCCGAGCCTTAGTTTGAGTCGAAGAGTCAGACTTAGGGTCAATTATGTTTCTTGGCTGTCTCACTCTAGCAGTCTAAAAAAGAAAATTGTGACCATCGGCTACGGTACCCGCAGCCCTTGAGCACTTAGGCGATTTTTTTGTCGATGAAGTGGTCAAAACCTGTTGATTGGAGTAGCCATTGGGTGTTATGGAAATAAATTTGTTTTATACCTGACCGTTGCGTAACTGACGCATGGAATCCGGAGGTGGAGGAACTATAACAGGAAGGCTTCCTTTCAGTTAGGGTTACGTTCCATTGTAACAGATCTGTTTTTCTTCTTCTCCCCGTTTTTCTGTTCCTCTTTTGTGCCGTCGCGATTTTCTAGCGCCACCGCCACCATTGCTGCTGTTCTTTGAGAGAGATCCAAGGTTGACTTCTTTTTGCCTTGCGGCGGCTGAGATCGTCTGATGCGCACCAAGAAAATGGGGAAGAAACCCGAAAAAACTCAGGAAAAAGCTCCGGCGGCGGATAAGTTGAGATCCAAATCAAAGAAGGGAAAGGAGCTGGTGTTGCCGGCACCGAAGATTGGTCCGACGAACCAGACTGCGCCACCACCGCCTGGAATCACGTGGCAGAATTCCGTGATGAAGGAGGCGGCCGTTCAGGCGCTTGTTGATGCCAAGCTTCTGCAGCCGAAGGAGGTACTCGAGTGGAGGCCTGCCTTTGCTAACGCGTGGCAGTTCGAGGAGCATCCGAACGAGACTGTCATGCTTGCACACTTTGTGGAGAGGGGACTGGTAGTGCCTACATCTGACTTCTTCAGAGGTATCCTTGAGTATTAGAAGCTTCAGCTGGTTCACTTGACCCCCAATGGTGTGCTTCATATATCCATTTTTGTACACCTGTGTGAGGTTTACCTGGGCGTTCCTCCTAGCCTTGAGCTATTTAGGAAATTGTTTCATTGCAAGCCTCAGCCCAGTGCCATTAGGATAGAGGTTTTTGGAGGCGTTGGGTTCCAACTTAGGAACTCGGGCACTTATCTTGACTATAACTTGACGGATTCCCATGGTGAGTGGAAGAGGAAGTGGTTCTACATCGGAAACCATAGCCCTCGCTTGCTGGTAGTCACTGGTCATGCCCCAAAGCATGTGGAGAACTGGGTGAGCGAGCCTGAAGATTCTCCTAAGATCGACAACTTGCTGACCCAGATTGCTAAGTTGAAGACCCTGGGTTTGACTGGAATTAATGTGGCAGCCAGCTTTCTTAAGAGAAGAGTGTAGCCTTTGCAGAAACGGGCTCACTCGGGTGGGGAGTACTCGGGATTTGATGACCCGTCACGTATGTCTCCTGAGGATATATCTGGCGATGATGTGGAGGCGCTGCTGACCAAGTTCTTCAGGAACTATCAAGGAGTACCCATTATTCCTTCAGCTCTTCGTCAGTTTGATGCTTGGTATGGGTCACAAGAGGTATGTTTTTTGCTTGACTTGTATTTTTTGAGATGTTGGGACACTGTTTGAGTAACAACTTGTTTTGTAGTCCCGGGTTCTCTCCGGCTATCTGGCGCATCCAAAGGAAGAGTTGGTTCTTGAAGAATCAGAAGATGAGCCTTCTCCTCCTACGAAGAAATGCCGAGTAGTTCGCAAGAGGCCTGCTGCTAAGTCTGCCTCGACTTCGACTCCTGAGAAGTCACAGAGTACCAAGGTATGTAGTCGTGTATTTATTGGTAGTCTGGTAGACTTTATCCTGTAGTCTCTTGATGATTTTATTTGTCTGAAAAGGTTGTCGACGCGACCCTTGGTGGAGATGAGGCTACTTCTGATGAGGTAGTCGCGACCGCCAAGGACGTTGATGTTGCGTATGTTGAAGAAATGCCAGCGGAGGTGCCGCCAGCGGATGCTGGAGTAGCCCTCGAGCCAACAGTCCAGACCCCGTTGGCTACCGTGTTGCCGGCCCCTGACCAGGCAATTTTGGGTTTGCCTGCTGGAGTTTCGGATGTTGCGAACCGAGGATCGCCAGTACTTGCTGCTGGCGCTTTATTATCCAATGTGATCACTAGTGGTGAGCTTTCTCTCCGAATATTTTTGTTAGTCTGAATCTATTGTAGTCTTGACACTGTTTTTGCAGGACTTAGCGAAAAAACTGCACCGTCAGCTGCTCCTGTGGTGCTAAGTACTCGGCCGCCTGTTGTCGAGAAGAAGCGTGTGCGATTGCCGCCACGATCAACTCGGTGCGTTTTTATTCTTGTAACGTATCTTTGAGCTTTCTGAAAGTCGTGTGATGACTTTGTATTTTGATGTAGGGATGCTGAGGATACTATCCCTGTGGAGGCAGGAATAGAGTCTTGTCCCTCGACTACTCTTTCTGCTCCCTTGGATGATTTGCCCGTTAATGATGTATCCGAGGTTGATACTAGTCGTCTTGGAGCCACCATGTCCATGCTTCAAGAAGTGATCCGCTCAGTGGAGGATCCTGCGGTTGCTTCAGGTTCTGGTGGTGTACCCTCGTCGACATCTACTGGAGGTGTTCTGGCTCTGGTTGATGTGGCGAAGGCCAAAGAGGCGACTGCGCCGGGTATGTACTCGAGATACTGGTATTGTATTCGTTGTTTTGTGTTGACTAATGTTTGCCATTTCAGGTACGGCTTTGGGTACAGCTCCAGCGCCTCATGTTGCAAAGAGTGATCAAGGTCTAGTACTCGGGCTTCCATTGGAGTTAGAGTTTCAGAGAGCTATGCAAAGCTTTCAGATGTGTTGTTTCTTTTGTCTGACTATTTTTTGCTGAAAACTTGATTATTCGCTTTTATTTGTAGGATCTATATGACAAAATTCAAAAGAATGCTCGGGCCCTTCAGGAACGAAATGAACAATTGGAGTAGGAGTGCGCTCGTCTTAAAGAATCCTTGAGAGTTCATGAAGATGCTGCGAAGTCCTTCGTCGTTGAGCGGGCAGAGCATGAAATTTTGCAGGAGAAACTAGAAAGCCGCTATAAGTCTTTGAATAAAAAGTATCAAGGTGAGTACTTCCTATTCTTCGAGTATGTCCGACTGTACTCAGTTTTTGAACTTGATCATTTTTGCAAAGCTCAAGAGGAAGGAGGCTGTTGTGAGTAGCCAGCTCCTTGATTGGCAGAACGCGCATGACCGAGTAGCTGATGAGGCTAATCGTCTTTGTGCTTCGCTGGCTGAAGCGCAGGCTGCTTGCGAGCATCAGCGAGATAGGAAGAACCAGAATGGAGTGATGCTTGCTATGGCCATGATAGCCTGTAGGGATCATGGCCAGACCATAGGAAGACTTCGAGGCAAGCTTCAAGAGTTGACTGATGCCGCTCAGGACTTAGTGAATGCCATTGCTCCTCTTGAAGAGGACGCAGGACCTCGTTCATTAGTCGAGCGCTTGAAGGCTGCTCTGGGTCAGGTGGCTAGCCTCTACAAGGTTGTATGTAAACAAGTCCTTGATGTGGTCAAGTCGTATTACCCGAGATTGGATTTGATGGCAGCTAGTGACGGCGTTGCTCGCAACCGTACGGAGGAAGCTTATGCGTAATACCTCGAGGAGTCTGAGCCAATTGCTTCAAAGATGTCTCAACTGTACGGAGGAAGCTTATGCGTAATACCTCGGGGAGTCTGAGCCAATTGCTTCAAAGATGTCTGAATTTGTATCTTTGGAGGAGCCTAAGGCTTTGTACTCTTGTAAGCTTCCGAGTACTTGAAATAATGTTTTATTTGAAAATGAATACTTGTCCATCCTTTGTTATTTGGAGTAGTTCCGAGTGCTGAGTTTGAGTAGTCGCGCGGTAGTCGAGTACTCAGCCTTTTTACTCTTTGATGGGGGCTGCACGGGTGTACTGTGCTCTTTTGTCTTTTGTGGCGTGAATGCTTTCACGTGAGCGGAGTCAGAGAGCATCCTGACTTATCATTCACGAGCGAATAGTAACTCCCGGGTGGTTGGTTGTTGAAGCTCTAGGCTATAAATAGACTGCCATGGAGGCCGACTGGGATCAGGCTTTGAGTAGCGATGGATTTCCTTCGGTTGTTGTTGTTCGAGTGTAGAGAGCCTTCAAAGCGTACACCGGTGCTAGAAGATTCCTCGTAGGTTAGAGCCACCTTCCCTCCACATACTCTAGCACTCGTAGGGATAGCCGCGATGTTAGAAGAATCCTCGTAGAAGGTTTCATCGTGCGCCTCATCTTGCAGCTCGTGATCCAGCCGGGTACGCGCTGGAGCTCGCGGGTGATGGGTGATGAGTGCCGCGGTCTTTATCCGGATCTCTTAGAGGTGGAGGTGTGTCCGTAGTGTGGGATTGTTCGACAAGGCTAGCAAAAGAGTAGCCTTGTTTTTTCTCCCTTATGCAGCACGCTGGATTCATCGTTGTCGCTGTCGAGGTAGCGGCGATGCAGGAGTTCCTAGTGTTGTTTGGGAGGAGGACTTGGATATGGCTGCATTTTGCGCAGCTTCCTTGCGTGCGGGTCCTTCCTTTTGTAGTCGGCAGACCTGAGTGGCCTTGTGATATTGTAAAAGCCTGAGGCTTAAATGCAGACCACCAGTAGGCAGTTGCCTGTAGTCTTTTTGTATTGTATTTTGAGTACCTTTACTCATATGTAGCTTTCAATTTTACTTGAGTCAGACTCGAGTAAAAAATTGCTTCACCCTTTTGAGGTTTTGTGCCAAGGCTGGAATGCCTGCTGAGTTGATAGTCGTGTCAAGAGTAGGGTATTTTGTAGTCGATAGTCGAGCTGTTGTCTCCGAGTAATGAGTTTCTACTTGAGGCGAAGGCTCGAGTACTTTTGTCTGCTATGGGTAGTAGCGACAGAGATGTTCTATATTCCAAGAATTTGGTACTTGTTCCCCTGAAAGTTCTTGTAGTCTATAAGATCCGGGTCCTGTGACCTTGGATACGACATAGGGACCTTCCCATGGTGAATTGAGTTTATGCAATCCTGATGTGTCTTGGATTCGATTGAGGACCATGTCACCTAAGTTGAAGGACCATTCTTTAACATTGCGGTCGTGGTATCATCTTAACCCATCGAGGTATTTGGCTGATTGAACTAAAGTTGCGCATCTTGTTTCTTCTAGACTGCCTAGATCCGTGCGTCTTGTTTCTTCTGCAATTTCTTCATCGTATTGCTCAACTGAAGGAGATTGCCACATGATGTCCGCGGGTAGTATAGCTTCTGAGCCATATACTAGGAAATAGGGGGAGAGCCCAGTAGTCTTGCACGGTTGGGTTCGAAGTCCCCACAAAGCATTAGGTAGTTCCTTAAGCCATTTGCCTCCTTTTGTATTGCCAACGTCATGTAGTCTTTTCTTGAGAGCTTCGAGTATCATGCCGTTAGCACGCTCGACTTTTCCATTTGCTCGTGGGTGAGTGAATGAGACATAGCGGACATCAATTCCACTATTCTCGCAGTACTCCCAGAAGTCATGATTGTTGAAGTTGGATCCCAGGTCTATGATGATTCTATTTGGAAAACCGTAACGGTGTACGATTTCATCTAGGAAGTCGAGGACTCGGTCTGCCTTGGGGCAAGTGACTGGTTTGACCTTGATCCATTTGGTGAATTTGTCGTTGGCTACGTTGTTGTCGCGGATGATATGATGAAATTCCAAGTCTGAGAACTTGTTTTCCAGTTTGCGGACTTCTTTGCAGTAAGCGTCCATGTTGTCCTTGTTCCGATCCTATTCATTATTGACTTGGTTTATAACGACTAGTGAGTCTCCGTATACCAGTAGTCTTTTGATTCCGAGGGAGATTGCAAGACGAAGGTCGTGTAGCAGTGCTTCGTACTCGGCTTCGTTGTTTGAGGCTTCCCAGAAGATTTGCAGTACGTACTTGAGTTGGTCTCCCTTTGGGGAGATTAGGAGTACGCCTGCGCCGGCTCCTTCAAGTTTGGTTCTTGGTTTTCAATCCATTCAGCCATGAAGTCAACCAAAGCCTGAGATTTGATAGCTGTCCTTGGTTTAAAGTCCAAGGTTAAAGCTCCGAGCTCTACTGCCCATTTTGAGATTCTACCTGTGGCGTTTCTATTGTGGATAATTTTGCCAAGCAGGAAGTCAGTAATGACTGTGATGGTGTGTTCTTGAAAATAATGTTGTAGCTTTCGTGAAGTGAGCAGAATCGCATAAAGGAGTTTTTGTATTGGTGAGTACCGAGTTTTGGAGTCCGAGAGTACTTCACTGATGAAGTATACGGGTCTTTGGACTTTGTAAACATGGCCTTGTTCAGACCGTTCGACTGCTATTGCCGTGCTGATGACGTGAGTAGTAGCTACTATGTACAGGAGCAGTCCTCGTTTGGAGATGGAGCAGTGAGGATTGGCGGTTTTGACAAAAAGTCTTTGAGTTGTGTTAATGCCTTGTCTGCCTCTTTTGTCCATTTGAACTTGTCCTGTCATTTGAAAAGCTTGAAGAAGGGTAGTCCTCGTTCTCCAAGTCTCGAGATAAACCGATTGAGGGCTGTCATGCAGCCTGTGAGTTTCTGCACATCTTTGATGCTAGCTGGGGACTGCATGTTTGTGATGGCAGATATTTTCTCCGGGTTGGCCTCAATGCCGCGATGGCTAATGATGAACCCGAGTAGTTTACCAGAAGGTACTCCAAAAACGCATTTGGTAGGATTGAGTTTCCATCGGAAAGCTCGTAAGCTTGAGAAGGTTTCCTCCAAATCAGCGATTAGGTCCTCCTGATTTCTTGTTTTGATGACTACATCATCCACGTAAGCTTCTACATTACGATGTAATTGCTTTTCGAAGCATATCTGTATAACTCGTTGGTAAGTGGCCCCTGCATTTTTTAGTTCAAATGACATTGTTTTGTAGCAGAAAGCCCCGAATGGAGTGATGAAGGCTATTTTGGCTTGATCTTCTTCTTTGAGGCTTATCTGATGATAGCCTGAGTAACAATCGAGAAAGCATAGCAGATCGCACCAAGCAGTAGAGTCGACTACTTGGTCGATCCTGGGTAATCCAAAAGGGTCTTTTGGATAGTGTTTGTTGAGATCCGTGTAATCGACGCACATTCTCCATTCATTGTTTTTCTTGCGAACGAGTACAGGATTGGCTAGCCAGTCAGGGTGAAAGACTTCTTTGATGAACCCTGCTGCGAGTAGTTTGGCTAATTCTTTTTTTATTGCTTCTTGTCTGTCTTGGGCGAATCTGCGGAGTCGCTGTTGTTTTGGAGTAGCTTTGGGATCAACATTTAGAGAGTGCTCGATCAGTTCCTTGGGCACACCGGGCATGTCGGCTGTTTTCCAAGCAAAGATATCATGGTTAGCCCGAAGGAAACTGATGAGCGTGGTTTCCTATTTAGGGTCTAGCCATGTTCCGATCAGAGCTGTTTTAGAAGAGTCGCCTATCTGGAGATCAACTGGTTTGAAGTCTTTCTCGCTTGCTGGTTTCACCTTTGTGGATCCTGACTTGTTTTCTGGGATCTCGAGTTCTATTGGGTGAAGTTTCTTTGAAGCTGTGAAAACATGTTGCATAGGGCTAGGTGCTTGAGAGGTTGCGGCAATCTCCATGGCTTTGGTGTCGCACTCGTAAGATCGTCGTAGGTCTCCTCATAGCGTTAGTTCTCGCTTGGGCCCTGGCATTTTGAGTACCAAGTAAACGTAGTGTGGTGTGGCCATGAACTTAGCTAGTGCTGGCCTTCCGAGTATGGTGTGGTAAGATGTCTCGAAGTCGGCGACTTCAAATCTGATGTACTCGGTTCGGTAGTGTTCCTTAGTTCCAAAGGTAACTGGCAGGACGACTTGTCCTAGTGGAATGGCTACATTTCCTGGTACGATTCCGTAGAAGGGTGAGTCTGTTGGAGTGAGCATTTCTGTGATGTCGAGGCACATCTTCCTTAGTGTTTTGGTGAAAACGATGTTGAGTCCGCTTCCGCCATCAATGAGTACCTTTGTCAGTTTTGATCCTGTCACAACGGGATCGAGTACTAGAGGGAATCGGCCTGGCTCTAAGAATTTTATCCACTGGTCCTTTCTGCTAAAAGTTATGGGTACTTCTGACCATTTTAGCGGTGTTGGATCTGTTGGTTCGATGGCCATGATTTCCCTAAGTACGAGTTTGCTAGCCCGCTTGGACGCGGTGCCTGGGATTCTACCAAAAATGGCATTGACTGTCTTGGAGGCGGTCTGGAAATCGCCTTCTCCTTCTTCGTCGTTGTGGACTTTGTTCTTGCCCTTATCTTTTTTCTTGCTGTACTCTTCGGGAGGTGGTGGTGCAGGTAAATCTTGCATTACTCGGCGCATGCTGTAGCAGTCTATTGCCGAGTGTTTGCTAGTCAGGTGCCATGGGCACTATTTTTTGAGTAGTTCGGTGAAGGTTGTCCCTTCATCATTTTTGCGGGATCCCTTCTTCCCGGAGTTAGTCATGGAAGCAATGGTGTTGTCAGGTTTCCATTTGCAATTTTGATTACTCGAGAAGTTGTTTCGAGTATCGCTGTGTCGATTTTTGTCCTGGTCATTGTTGTTGTTGTCACATCCGCGGTTGCGATGAGAGCCGAACCATTCTCGCTCTTTGTCTTCTTCATCTGCCCACTGTTGCACCATGACTTTGAGGTCTTTGACATTGGCTTGTCGTCGTCTGCCGAAGTCTTGGTATGTTCGTCGATCATAGAGGCCATTTTGGAAGCACTTGATGACATCTGTTTCTGAAATGTCGACTATAGTAGCCTTCTTTTCGAAGAATCATCGCAAGTAATCACGTAGTGTTTCGCCTTCTTTCTGTTTTACTTGACTCAGGTTGATCTTATTACCCGGTCTAATCATGGAGCCGGCATAGTTGTTGGTGAAAGCCTTTGTCAAGTCTGCCCAAGAGTCGATTGATCTAGGCTTGAGTGACTCAAGCCATGTCAGAGGTGCGGGTTCCATGCATATGGGAAAATGGATGACTTTGGTGTCGTTATTGCCCCCAGCTGCCTGGACTGCCAGTGAGTAGCATCGTAGCCATTGAATTGGGTCTTGCTTGCCGTCATATTTAGTGATTCCTGTTGATTTGAACTTTTCGGGTAATCTTGTCCTCATTACCCGATTTGTGAAAGCAGGAAAGTGGTTGTAATTGTCGACTTCTCACTCACACCGACTGTTGATTATTTCTCATAGATCGCTGAAATTTGATACTTCATGATTTTTTCGAGTGTGGCGAGGACTTTTTGCAGAGTTGGTGCAGCTGACTTCTCCAACGTCTTTTTGTCGTACTGGAGCGTTGTGTTTACTCGGACCTTGGCTGTGTTGCCTTGGTTGGTTTACTACTTCGTTCTGGTTCCTTTGTACTTCGTTGAAGTTGTTGTTAACTGTAGCACCTCTGCTGCCCTCTTGATGAGCTGTAATGTGGGGAATGGACGGGATTGGTGATTCCTTGTCGAGTAGCTTGTAAGCTTGTTCTGCAAGTTGTGCGATTAGTTCGTTGCCTCACTGCGCGAGTTGAGCTGTGACTTCGTTGTCTTTGTCTCGAGGTATGAGCGTTGATATAAGGTTGATCAAGGCAATTGCCGCGAGTGGAGTGTTGTGTTCTTGAGCGTGTATTGCGTCAAATGCTCTTTCAAGGTTTGTGATGGGAATGTTTGTAGCCAGCATTTGTCGTCGTTCAGCCCGAGTAGTATTGCGCATCCTTCTTTGGTTCCTTTGGTCGGAAGTTTCATCTTGTGGAGCGTTAGCTGTTGACTCGTCCTCTGAGACGTTGTCGAGTTGTGCTAGTCGTCGGGGGGTTCTCTGTTGGCTAGTACCTGCATTGTTATTTTGGGTAATAACAAAGACTTGTTTGTCTGGGTAGTAGCTTCCAGAGCTTGATGTTGCAATTTCTGTGGAACTTTCCTCGCAGCTTGAGGTGAGTGGAACGCCTTCTTGGTACGGGAGATTGTCTAGGTGAGCGACGAGGCGTGACTCGTAATCGCGGGCAAGGAGGGATGGTCTCACTCCTGACCAGTGAACGAATCTGCCTTGCGATGTTGAAGTTATCACCAAACCTTGGGTTGGTCCTGACAGCGGGATCTCTGGGACGTAGTCCGAGTCGGAGTCGTCATCTTCGTCTTTCCCGTGTTCGAGTTGAGTTCGAGTGAGGAAACTTTGGTAGACTTCGGCTACATTACGGAGTCCGTATGGGAACCGTTTTGGAGTCGAAGTTGAATTGGGAAGTGTCTGCGGCCGACTACTCCGAACTGGGGTTGAGTCCGATGCATAGTCGAACTCGGGGTTGTTGACTTTGAAATTTTGATTTTTCCTGGCCGAATCCTCTGATTTCTTCTCCTGGATGTTGATGATTTGGTGCTGAAATGATCCGGTGCCATCGGTGATGCAGAGCCAGGATCCAAAAACAAAGGTTGCACCCGCTTTGATGATGAAAACAGGCTTGAAAATGACAGGTGCCATCAAGCTCACGTTGAGAAACTCGACGAGCTCCCCTACTTGGTGCTCCAGCTGTCGGTGTTTTAGACCGGCAACCCGTCTAGGAGGTACCCAAGGTGGTCTTTTATGCAGTAAGGGCTGTCGAGATTCAAGGAGTCGATGGTGATGCAGGAACACGATTTAAACAGGTTCAGGCCATTAAATCGCGTAACCCTACGTCCTGTGAGTTGGTTGTATTGATCTTAGATGATCTGGAGTTGATGTCTTTGAGGGGGTCCCTGCCCACCCTTATATACTCGAGAGGGCAGGGTTACAAGTCTGAATCCTAGTCGGGTACAATTACAGAGTTCTACTCGGTATAGTCCGAGTAGTTTCCATATGCACACTGAACTAGTCCGAGTAGGATACGCCTATTGCTGCGTAGCCCCCTTGTCCTGATCGTGTCCGAGTACATCCATTAATGGGCCGTTCAGGGCCTACTCGTGGGCTTGGGGTGCATGCCCAACAAATGTTTACCAATTTTCTTAAAGAATTAACTTGAAAAAAAACTGGCCGGGGAGTAGGAGACGTGGCAGGGAGGCGGTGCCCCGACGGCGCGTTGGGAGTAGGTGCCCTGGAGGCGCGTCTGGAGGATGGTGGCGCTCGGGGAGGAAGCGGCCCTGCAGGGAGGAGGAGGCACTGCAGGGAGGAGGCAGCGCTCGTGGAGCATGACGGTGGGCAGGAAGGAGGCAGCGCTCGGGGAGGAGGCTCTGGTGGTGTCCTGACAGGGAGGAGGCAGCCTGGTGGCGCTATCCGGCTACGGTGGGGTCAGGCAGCTTGACGGCTTGGGGAGGATCATTTCACCAGGACTTGGAATTTTTCAGGGCCTCCCCGTGCTTTATAGTGGAGGATCAGTGCTGATGGGCTGCATTAGTGCTCGCCAGCACAAACCCTTTTTGCTGGCGGGAGGAGCACAACTCATTTGTGTTGGTGGGTGGCATTAAGCACCCGCTAGCAAAGAAACTTCATCAAATTTCAAATAATTTAAATACTTGCTAAATGAGTTCAAAAATGTTTCAAACTTATACACCTGAACATAAAAGTTTATAGAGCATGTAAAAATTATATTTTCATACATAACATAAATATTTGACTAGTTAGTTCACATGTCACTTTAGGTTGAAACACCTTATGAGTTATAGTGTGATTATTACTTGGATATCTATTTGGGAAGGACGTATTGTTATACTTTCTCAAAATTGTGTTATTATTTTTGGTCCATGTTGGTGCAGTGGTAAAGTGCTTACATGCCAATTATCATGATTGTTCAACAAATTTAGATTTTATTAAAATTTAATTAAATCAAGATGGAATTTAATGCACAATCTCACCTTATAGATCCACCTTCCCCCGGGGATTTGGTGTTTTCTTGTAAAGATACATCTTATTTTTATCTCAAATCATGAAATTTTCTTAAATATGGACATCTTTAAGAGATAATCCATTTACTTTTTGATTTAACTAAATTTTAATAAAATATAATTTGGTCCAACAATCATGATATTTGGCATGTAACCACTTTACCAGTGCACTAACATGGATAAAAAAATAACCTAATTTTAAGGTAGTATAATAGTACGTCCTTCCCAAGTGGATATCCAATGATAATCACCCTATAACTCATGAGGTGTTTCAACCTATAGTGACATGTGAACTAACTAGTCAAAACATTTGCATTATGTATGAAAAAATATTTTTTACATGCACTATAAAATATTTTTTAAACTCATTAAGTATTTAAATTATTTAAAATTTAGTGAAATTTCTTTGCTGGTGGGTGCTTAATACCACCCGCCAGCACAGATGAGCTGTGCTGGCGGGAGCTAGAGGAGCCCGCCATCGCAAAGGGTCCCTGCTGGTCGGCGGTATTAGCGCCCGCTAGCACAGCTCGTTGCTATTTATTGGCGCGACCAGGCCTGAAATTTTCCAAGTCCTAGCGCGACATTAGGCTGCCAAATTTTCACGTCAGAACCGCCGAGCGCCACCCTTTCCTCCCCAACACCGCCGCTGCGGCCCCCTCCTCGTGCGCTGCCACGGCCCTCTCCACTAGCACTGCCGCGGCCCCCTCCCCGACACCGCCCCTCCTCCCCATGCGCCACCACAGCCCTCCTGCCTCACCTCCCAGACGCCGCCCCCTCCTTCCCGAGCGTCGCATGACCTCTACGCCTCCCCATCCCCGACCCTTCCGTCATGCCTCCCCGACCCACTCCGCCGCACCTCCCTCGTCCACGAGCCCCGCTACGCCTCCCCCTCCTCCCCGAGTGCCACCGCAACCCTCCTGCCTCGCCTCCTCCTTCCCAAGCGCCACCATGACCTCCACGCCTCCCCATCCCCGACCCCTACGTCATGCCTCCCTGACCCACTCCGCCGCACCTTCCTCCTCCACGAGCATCGCTACGCCTCCCCCTCCTCCCTGAGCGCCACCGTGACCTTCTCCTGGATGCCGCAGTGCCTCCCCGTACCCAAGCCGCCTCCGCACCACCCTCCTCCCCGCCACTTGCCGCCGGGACCTCCTTCCCGCCAGACACCTCCGTCCTCCCTAAGTCGCCACCGCGGCTCCCTCCTTGACGGCGCCCGAGGAAGCCGCGCCGCCTCCTCTCCCCGAGCCGCTGCGCCTCCTCCTCTCCTGAGCTGCCGATTTGTTTTCTTATTTAACTCAATTATAATTATTGTATTGAAAATTGTGGTAGCAAAATTTTATGTATAAATATTTATTGATTGCAATTTTCAGGTATAATAAGTTTGTATAAATTGTGATAGAAAAATAGTTGGATACAGTATACAAATTGTTGAAAAATTAATTTTTATGTATATAGGATTTAAATTGTGATTGGAAACAATTTGCATATAGGATACAAATTATGATAGGAAAATTTGGTGTATAAATATTTATTGATTGCAATTTTTAGGAATAATAAATTTGTATAAATTGTGATAGAAAAATATTTGGATTTAGTATACAAATTGTTGTAGAAATAATTTTTATGTATATAGGATACAAATTGTGATAGGAATAGTTTTTATGTATATAGATTACAAATTGTGATTGGAAACAATTTGGATACAGGATACAAATTGTGATAGAAATTTTTTTATGTATATAGGATACCAATTGTGTTAGAAATAATATTGATGTATACAAATTGCGATATAAATACTTTTTAATTGCAAGTATTATAATTTTGCATATTAAAAGTCATGAACAACAATGAGAACTACAGGACCAACAATGAGAACAATATAACGGAACCAGATGCCACCAAATTAGTCAACTCTCCATTGCAAGATGGGGGAGAACAACAGCCCGGACCGGATGTTGAATCCTCGAAGGAGGAGGACGATGATTGTTGATCGTATTCTACTCCACCTGAGTATGAACCAAACCCACCAAGACCTCACAGGCGCCTAGAAGAAGATGACCCTAAATACAATCCAACTGTGGATCATCAGGTATATATCACATGCACATACATATACATGTGATACATATGTTGGTATCTAAACTCCAACTATTGTTTTCTCTATAGAACGATGACCAATCCCCGATACATTCCCCACCGCAACGTCGTAGAACATCTACTCTCTATGAAGAGGAGGTAGCTGCCTCTACATTACAACCTTCGGCTACTACTGCTTCCAGTAGTAATCCAAAAAGGAAACGTGAGGAACGAAGCCGAAACCAGATCCCTGATAACGACACTCTCGTAATATAAGAGCTTGGCGCCAAAGGAGAGCCCATATTACTTGAGGGAATATCTGCTAGGTTTCAAAACATATGTGGAGCTATTGTTAGGGATAAATTGTAATATTCCAAAATTTTGTAATATTTTTTTGAGTGAAATTTTTAGAAATTTAAAACTCTTTGTTTGAATTGCATGCTTGTTTAAAAATAAAAGTCAAATTCTCTTCTCATCCTAATTCCATTTGAAAAATTGTGTGCAATGATTTGGATCTTCTTGGATTTTATTTGAATCTCATGTTCGAGTGTGTGTTTGAATTTTAAATCTAATTCAAAATTCAAATTAAATCTAAATGTAAATCTGAACCTAAATCTAAATAAAAGCAAAAACCCACCTAGCCTATCTAACTACCAGGCCGGCCGCAACCCACCAGCCTGGCCCGACAGCGCAAACCCCTCGCCCGCCTTCCGCTCTAGCCCAGCCAGCCGACCTAGCCCACCCGCCGTCACCTCACCCGCACAATCCAGCCACCAGACCGGCTAGCCAGCCCAGCAGGCCGCATCACTAGCCCAGCCTGCACGCCACCCGCGCCACGCTCTCCCTCTCTTTCTCTCTCGCCAACACGCGGGACCCGCCCATCAGCCGTTCTTGTGGTTCTTCCTCCTCTGGCTGTACCACGCACGCGTGGCGGGCGAGCATGCCGGAGGGGCGCCCACGCCTCGCCGTCGACGCTAGCACCCACTCTAGCGCCCGTGCGCGCACCCGTGACCTCACCCGCGCCCTTGCTTTTTGTGTTGGTGGCCTTGGATAGCCGCCACGCCGCCCGCATCGCGCCGCCACCACATCCTGGCCGTCCACGCCACCGGCACCGCCCCGTAAACCCTAGCACGCCGCCACACCCCCCCTTCAAAACCCTAGCCACCCTCGCCGCTATAAATAGTGCCGCTAGGAGCACTTCCTCGCCATTCTAGCCACCGGGGCTCCTCCCCATCGCCGTCGCCCAAGAGAGAAGAGGGAAGGCAAAGAGGAGAAGGAAAGAGGGAACGAGGAGAAGGGAAGAAGAAGAAGGAGGTGAAGGAAGAGAAGGAGAGGAAGGTGAAGCCGTGCCGGAGGGAGCTGAGCCCGAGGGAAGGCCGCCACCGTTGACCATCGCCCGACACCGTCCACCTTCGCCATCCCCCACCGTGAGCTCCGCCATATCCTATCTTTCCTCTTGCTTATTTACCGTATGCCTGGCCCTCGATCCGATGTAGGAGCCGCCGCCGCTCACCTCGCCGCCGGCCGCCGCGAGCCCGGAGCACCGGGACCCCGCACGCAGCCGCGACCATGCCGCGGCCGGGGGCGACCCTGTGACTGCGTGCACGCCCGTGTGCACCGCACCGTGCCACACGCACGTCGCTTGGCCACCGCGTGCTGGCCGAGCAGCGTCGCGACATCGTGGGCGCCGTCACCGCTGCGCTGCAGCCACGTGCCACGTGGCTGCCACGTAGGTAAAGTGCACCACGCAGCGCTGATGTGTCCAAGGCCTGGGCCCACTGGTGGGGCCCACTAACTTTCTAATGGGCCCACTAACCCGTGGGGCCCACCACTAACTGGTGGGACCAAGTTGACCGTTGATAGGGTCAACGCTGACGTCAGCAAACACGTGGCACACTCTCATGCTGCCACGTGTCACAACCAGGCGCTGACATGTGTCACCTTTAATAAATGTTTTCTGTATTTATTTTAAATAATTAAATAAATCTTTTAATCTTTAAAAATTCATAACCAATTCATTTTAACTCTGAAAAATATGAAACCAGTTGCAATAAATTTGTAAAATCGAGCCTGTGCTGTTTGTAGCTAGTTTGGTGTTATTTGGATCTTATAAATTTTCTTTTCTTGCAGTTTTTTGCCTAGATGTAATGCTATTTAATTTACTTTACATCATATCTTGTTCTGTTCAGACCCGAGCTACGACCGAGAAGACCCTCAAGACCCCGACTATGCCGAGAAGATCCAAACGACTACGGACAAGGTGTCATATCACTCACAATAATATAGATCCTATGCATGCTTAGTTGCTAGCACTTTATTTATGATGCCTAATAATGATGGATTGCATAGCCAATGTTTTTAGCCATGCCTTGATAATTGTTTATCATGTTTTTCTTGTTACTTACTTTTGTGGACTAGCTACAGACCCCTAGCTAGTCCACCTCTCATACATCCATATACATGTTTTTGAGTTATGGATGGGCATATACCATGGTTTTGGTGATGGGATTCCTTGAACACTCTCGCGTGTGTTTTGGGTGAGTATGACTCCTTGATGTGTTTTGGCAAGAGCGAGCCATGGTTGGTACTGAGGAGTGCCTTGCCAGGAGAGAGCATTCTAGACTCTCTCTATACCCCGTACCTATGGCTGGTACCTTATTTGCTTTGGCACATACTTGTGGAGTAGAGTGCTCGCTCTCAGCCGCTTAAGGACCAAGTCAGTTTACCACCAGTCACAGCATCTATTTTCATATATACCACTCGCTTATGTTATGGGCGGGGTTTGGTCTAAGACTAGTGGTGGGTAGTGCTCTGCCTGTAGGCGGATTGGAGGATCATGTAAGGAGTTCGAGGCATTGGCCTACTCTGACCATACTGCACCTCGGCTGGGGTAGATTTCACAGCTTCGAGGACCTCACTGGTGACGACGTGCCCTACAGCTGAGGATGGTTCCAGACTCGAGGAAATTAGAGAGAGCTATCCACCTACTAGGGCTCCGGCTGTTAGGTGGGGTTTGGACGGATCGCTACCATTTAGGTTCCATCCTTGCGGGTACAGTTGTACAACCTCTGTAGAGTATATAAAGTTATTGCTATAGTTTATGTCCACTGGTTATGGATAGTGCTGTTGACTACCGCTACTTCTGACTAGACTTTGCTTACTCTTCTACCTCCCCTTTTTGAGATAGGCCGACATTTGCCTTTGAGGTGTGAGGGAAGGGAGGTCTCACATCATCTAGTGTGTTTGGGTGCTAGACCCTTGGGTGAAGGATCTAGTGATTTGTGCCAACTTCCTTGTTTGAGGTGTTGACCTCAGAGATGGTGTTGCTTTGTTGCTTCCTTGATTATTGTTGCTACTGCAGCATAAACCTCTACAGCCATATAAAGGTTTATCCATGCATATAGTATAATTCCCCCATCTCCTTAGCTTGCTACTTTTCGGAGTTGACATGACCTACTCGCTTCTCTAGTAGATGGTGGCTTTTCAGGGTCTGAGCCCGATTACGACTTCGACAACGATGGATGGGAAGACTAGGGATGGTCCTTCGCTCGAGTCGCCTCTGGAGATGTAGTTCGCCATAGCTTATGTTTCCGCTGTGTAGATATTTTACCTTTCTTGATTCAGTCCTGATAGACTTTGTACCGGCATGTGCCAAAGAGATGTACTTGATATTTATACTTAGTTACTACTCTATATTTCTGTGTTGGTATGGATTTGTACTGTCTGAGATAGGGATTCCCATGTGATAGCCTTCTTGGGACTATCAAGGAGGTGCGTAGGCTTGAATTCTCCAAAATGGGAATTCGGGTCCGTTTCATAAATTGCAGAACATGATCATGACTAGTACTTGGAAGAAGGTGCCTAAGACTACAAAGGATGTATATTGGGCCACAGTGAAAGAAAGGATCACTTTTCCTAAAGGTCAAGAGAATTCGCAAGACACTTTGCTGAGGGCCTCCTAGGGAGATGTTTCAAGAATTGGAGGTCTACTCTTAATAAAGAGTATGTCTAGAAAGGCAAGAATGCTAGGGATGAATTTGGTAAGATTCATGCACACATGTGGGAAGAGTTTAAACAATAGAAGAACACACCGGAAGCAAAAGCCCTGAGTGAAGAAAATACCACGAAGGCTATGAAAGCCACCGAGAACCCCATCACTTAGGTGCGGGTGGGCACTCTGCAAAGATCATTAAATGGAGGAGAGAGGAAGAAGAACGGAGGAGAGCTGGTTTACCGGATATGTTTGCAGGCTTGGATGAGCGTAGCAGGAATTGGGTACTAGCTCGAACTCCGACTGTAACATCCGACGGCAAGGTTACATTGAAGAAACCCTCAACAGAGCTAATTTACAAGAGGTTGGCACAGCTCTCCAACACACAAAAGAAGGGTCTTTTCAGTCCCGACAGGGAGAAAGAACAGCTAACCGCCATGATCATAACTGCTGAGCACTCTGGGCGTGCGCAAGGGATGTCATTAACATTGCCCTGGGGTAAAGCATTCTCCAACGACCAAGCAAGGTACAGGAAGTGCCACTGTTATAAGAAAAACCTTGAAGACGAGATGAGAGAAATCGCGAAGCAGGAGTTCTTAGAGTTCTTGGCCAACCAGCACATAGCAACAATGGCTAACCCAATAGTATCCGATGGTCAATGATCAGCAGAACCAACCATGCTACTTGCCCAGACAGGATTCATTGCTCCAAGTAGTGCCAACTCCAATGCAAACGTGAGGTATCCTGTTGATGACATACAAGTGGATACACCATGTAGGTTGGTTATACCTTATGGAAGAAAAAAAAGTTTCAAGTGGTCGCAATCGGCCTGGCAATAATCGGTCATGTGTTCCCAAAGGAACCCCGCTGGAATACGCCTAGGTGCAAGTTGTTACGGTGTTGGATGAGTCGTGCGAGATAGACATCCCTACTGATAAGGGGATTGAGGTTCTCGATGATGTGATGAACCAGGACATACCATAGCATCTTCAAGATATCATTCTGAATGCATCACCAGAAATCTCACGGCCGAGCCAAGAACTACCCCTTCCATATTCAAATGTTGACATAGAGCAGCCAACTCTATCACATGTGCAGGGAGCTAATAATGAGGACAAGCGGCCAATGCTATCACATGTCCTAGAAGCTCTCAATGAGGATGATGGGATGGCAGCACTAGAAGGCCATGAACGGGTAGATGATTTAGAAGTTAATGGCCCAACATCACCTTCGCAGGCATCTCCACCTCCCAAGAGGCTAGCGGTACCTCGTATGGTCAGTAGATATGATCAAAAGGCTCCATCAACAGACATTGACAAGTTTTTAAACGTATTCAAGAAGAAGGCTTCATCTTCCGGTGAAAAATCTGTAACTCCTAGCGCCTCTCAGCAAAAGGAAAAGGATCCAAACCTCAATTTCTTTGCATCAGATGAGGTCCCAATGGAATATGAGCATGGCAAACCATTCTTGTATCGGTGGGAATTAAATAAGCTACATGGATGAATCATGAATGCAATGAAGCAAGGCATTTGAGCAATCACCACGCACCTCTCAACTAAGGTTTTCCTTGGTGTTCTCCCATACCACATTGTGACCAATTTTGAGGATTTGCACAGACTTTACCGTCGACAACATCTTCACTTGAATCTCATTTCCGTATGGTGCTTGTAAGTCCACATGTACCACATACACGAGTTTTAAATACATACCTATTTTATATCAAGTACCTAAGCGACCTATTCTGTAGGATGCAATGGAGGAAGAATTGATGCAAGGCAGGTTCAAGGTAGCGTACCTTGACCCAGCACAAATAAGCGAACTAGAGCACAACCTCAAAGTGATGGAAATGATCAAAGCACAATTAGATGCAGCAGAGACACAAGCGGAGAAAGGGCTATCAAAAATCAAGCTCACGGAGAAGAAAGGCACAAAGTGTATGTATACATTGCTCGTATGATGCGGAAAAGTCCTGACAAGGATTATATGATGGCTCCTTACGGTTTTGAGTAAGCTAGTTTTAATTACTATATATATATATAAATATATACACACACTAGGTGCTATTTAATGTCATCTTTCATATAAATTATTTTAATATAATGCAAAGACCATTGGATTTGCATCATGATTTTATCCAAGCTAGGAGAAGTAGTGGTCATCGACTCAACCAGCTATGATAGAGGTAGGTATGAGGAATTTATATGTATTATACAAAAGCAAGATATTCCTTGGCAGTACTTATGTGCATGTTGACATCCTATGCACCTAAGTTGTATTACTCACTCTTGTCTTTATATCCTCAAAGTGTGTGCAAGCTTAACATACTAAAAAGCGGGCCCCACAATCCAAAAAGGACGAAAGCTATGAAAATAATATATCATAAATACGTAAGAATATTAAAACTTGCTTTTTTCATATATGTAGACTTGTTATTAACAACAACACATCATTTTTATATTTGTTTGCAGTGCCACAAGCAACCTTCCGGCTCTATGCTATACGCATATTACGTGTGCGAGTTTATCAGAAATAATGGGAGATACTGGATGAACCGTGAAGACGTAAGTCTCTTAGGTCATGTTTGGAACCTTTTCCCAATCTTGCCTCGCTCTGCTGAGCAAGGGTATATGTTTGGCAGTGCATCTAAAACCTTACTTTGCTAGGCAAGCTAGCCTGCTAGAGAAGGAAATCCTGTACAGGCTCAGCGAGCCAATTCGGCAGTAACGAGGACAGCAGTGTGTGGCACAAGGACACCCGCATGCACAGCCAAGTTGTAAAGTTCTCTTACTGATGTGTGGATCCTATTCCTTGTTAGGCTATCCACACAGCGGAGTCCCTAAAATGACCTCTACTCTGCCTACATGTCGGATCAGTTATACCGATCCGATTTTTCTTCTGTCCGCCGCCGCCTGACCGCTATCGGCGTCTCCAAAGCACCCGCCTCTCTCTCCTTCCTCCCCTCCTCCGCACCCCCATGTCGCTCCCTCCCTCCTTCTTCCTGGCGGCGGGGTCGCGGCCTCCTCCCTTCCTCCGGCGTGCCGGCGGGGCCGCGGCCTGCTCTCCCGACACGGCTCCTCCTCCCTCCCCTCCAACCGCGGCTCCTCCTCTCCCGGCGCAGGGGCGCGGCCTCCCAGCGCCCCTCTCCTCCCTCTCACCGGCATCTCCTTCCCCACCAGCAGCCGTTGTTCCTCCCTGACGCGAGAGGAGCACAGCGCGGGGGCCCAGCCTCCACGGAATGGCGTGGGGGCGCAGCCTCCCTCCCCTGCTTCTCAGCCGGCGGCGGGATCTGGTCCGGCCATCGGGGCTCGCCATTTCTGCGCCTCAATCCTCCTCCTCGCCGGAGTCGCCGCCGTCGCCGCCGTGGTCGGGGGAGCGGAGGAGCGTGACGCCGACCTCCTCCCTGCACCTCAGCCTCATCCCCGCCAAAGGGCCGTGGCCTCCTGCCGCCGGCGCTAGTGCCTCCTCCCCGCTAGCGGCCACAGTTCCCTCCTCCCCGCCTCCGGCGCACGGATCTGGCCGCGACGGTTGCTTCGCGTCGCAATGGTTGAGGATAGCGTTCCTCTCTCCACCTCTGAGTTTGGAGGTTTGCTGTAGCAAACGGAACTGTGGAGGGTGCGATAGAGGGTTGTAGTGCGGGGGTCTCACCTCCAAATTTACAGTTGCATTTCCTTTGCAGTCTAGCGGTGCGGATAGCCTTAGCTTGTTTACTTTATTCAATTTACAGTCATGCATGCAGGGGTAGAAATAGTCCAAGTGCCAATATCACCCAGTGGCTTTATTTAATAAGCAATCTTGTCCAGCGAGCATAGGAACCGAACAGCATGCTACATGCACCAGCAAAATTTCCAAACGACCCAACACTCTCTTGCCTTGCCTCGCCGAGTCAAGATAGGCGAACCTTGCTTAGCTTGCCTAGCAATCAAATGTGCCCTTATACACTGCCATGTGCTAACTTTCTATTTGTAATACATTATAATCTTCATTTACCATTTACCTACAGCTATACCAAGATCGAAGACAAACAAATCGAGAACATTTGTACGGACTTGGCGAGGTTCATCCTATGCGAGATTAGTCATGAGGATGGAGCATTCTTCGATAAAGCTGGTGCGTTGATGACGGACGAGTGCACACATCTACGTAGATGGGCGTAGTAGTTTTAATATTAACGTGGCAAAGAACAGCTCTATTCCAAATGTTGGATTTTTAATTATGTAAATTATATATTATGTATGATGCACTTTTTAATAATGCGAATTATTTATTATTCAAGTTTGTTGTTACGTGATTGGAGACACATATTTCAATTTGGCGGCTAAAAACTGGCGGGAAATAGAAATAATAAATAATTCATGGGAAATAATATATAGAATGGGAGAATACATTTTCTTGGCCGGCGGCATAAGCACCCACTAGCATAGAAACCATCTGTGCTGGCGGGTGATGTAACCACACCGCCAGCATAGAAAGCGTCTGTGCTAGCCGATGGCTAACGTCACTCACCAGCAGAGAGCAGTCTCTGCTGGCTCAAGGTTGTTGGCGGGTGCGATACCCGCCAGCACAAAGTTTTTTCTAGCGTAGTGAGAGTGCCTTCTGAGTTCTTCTATAAAAAAGACTTTGCCCCATGTACCAGGAGCATCGCAGATTTCCAGCTTACGATGCATTCTTTCTGCTATACTCCCTCCATTTTTATTTATAAGGTGCACAGATACGCATATCAAGGTTCAACCTTTGTAATCTTTGACCAATAATTTTACTATTAATTTTTTTTATTTATAAGGTGCACAGATACGCATATCAAGGTTCAACCTTTGTAATCTTTGACCAATAATTTTACTATTAATTTTTTATTTTTATAATGTAAATTTTATATGGTTCGATTTATAATCGAATATACTTTACAATGATTATAAGTTTGTAACCATAAACAATATAAGATAAAAGAATGGTCAAAAGTGTTATTCAGAAGACCGTGCCAAGTCATACCATGCCTTATAAAGATAGATGGAGGGAGTAGTTGTTACAGGTCATGTTCCTAGCCAGGGGAATATAAGATGGTGCTGTTGGAATAATTGGCTTATTTTGGAATAACTTAATCCAAGGATAAATCATGAATGTAAACCGATAGTAAGCTTGATTGACTAGCAGGATTATATAACACGTACGACCATAATCTAGACATTCATATGACAGCGCTATATGTGAAAGGATCTACCATACTTGGTAACAGATATAGTAGATGATTAAACACGAGCAATTAATCAAGGCATCTACCCTACTAAAGAAGAGATTTTTGGGGCCAGTTAAAACAGCATTTACAGGAGCGGGCGAGCAGCCCGTGTTCATGCTAGAAACAACATTGTACCTGTCCTAAGCGGTAGCACCGCACCCGAGTGTTGATGAAGACAAGTTGTACTAACGGCCATAAGCAGTTGCGCGGAGCGTTATCAAAAACAGCACTCGCCCTTTTCTGTGTAGGAACGTAAGGCAATGGGTCGGAGAACAGCTCTCCTGCTCTCTCATTCATGAATGCACGCTAAAACAAACAGGTTGAGTAGAATACAATCGCTACTCATTAAGAGGACGATGAAGCGGAAAATTGTTAGTGACTTCCACTACACAACTTGTGCAGGTAGAACGAAGCATGGTCGCCCAAAACCGGTGGGGGCTGATCAGCCACCTCCGAAACTCCCGAAATACGACAAGTTTTTCCAAGGTGATGTACTGATGTACCTACATCTTCTAATCCTAAGAGTTATGGTGGCGGAGGTGTGTGAATAGATGTGGAACTTTTACCACCTCCTCCTCGTATAACATCACTCGTGAACTCTGAACACTTGTGGCCCATTAACGGCTCCAAAACTCTCTAAGGGCATGTACAACGGACAGCCGATACTCGTCTGTATAGTGCCAGCACAACAATTCTATCCGACATGGACCATCATATCATCAATGAAGAGAGAGACGCCAGTCGTCCTTTGGTGAAGCGACGGCAGACACGCGTGCTCCCAGCTGAAATAGCCTGCGATGGCACCTTTGTACGAGTCTTCGTCCTCTGCCGATGGTTCCCCGGATCCGCATGTGGCTCATGCGAAGATGGCGCGCAAAATTCCAGCCCAGCCACACCCAAAATACCTTCCCCTTCACCATCTCTTCGCTTCCCTACGTTTTCATTTCTTCCCCTCCCTCCGTAGATGCAGATGCAAAACGAGCGGACGGGAGCGGCGACGCCGATGGAGCACAAGGACGCGACGCCGGCAGCTCCTTGTCCGGTGGACGCCGCAAGCTGGAGAGCAGGGCGGTGGCTTGCTTGATGGATGGATTTTGCGCTACCAGGCCACCAACACTACTTTTGATTGCTTTCTTGAACTAAAGGGTTGTCAAAGATTTTTTTTTTTTTGAGAGGAGGTTGTCAAAGGATTTTGGATAGAAGGGCTGGCTTATCAATCCTCCCTTTTTCCCTTTTATTGGTGCTTCTTCCTCTGGCTCAGATAAAAAATCAGATAGTAGACGTAGAAAGCAAAAATTACAGTCTTTCTAGTTTTGATGTGTGTACTTGTTCCTACAAATCTTTACTTGTTGTGCGTTAGTGGAGACGTCACTGAAGACGTCATGGGCTCGCTGCTTCCTATCAAGAGTGACAATTCATCACTCATGGCTCTTTTTCTATTTTGTATTTCTTATGGATATGAAACTGATTTTTTCTTCGCTAGTGTCATTCTGTGAAGTTTAGTAAACATTGTGAACATGGTGTATCAAAGAAGCAACAAAATGATATACTAGGATCTTATTCATGTTTGATCATGCATATATATTTACATTAAACAATTTGCAGATAGGTAAATCATTATATAAGTTGTCCGCATTGTCGTCTATGTATGACATGGCAAGTCAAATAGACAGCAGCTGTTTAAACTGTTGATCGTGCCCTAATGGCTCAAGTTTTATAGAATCCATTAGCAAACTGTATTAATGGGCCTCTGATATTTTCTTGAAACTATTAATGAGTCGAACCCATATAATTCAACAAGGACTACTGCATTCTTTAGGATATATCACGTTCCCCATAGTGGTTTGTGGATATAAAAAGCGATAGGGTGGTCTTGCGTCCTTGATCTCCGACACCTTTTTGAACCTATATGTTAATCATCACAAGGCATGGTAGAAGAAAGGATATCCTAAAAGGGTCTTATAAAAATAAGAAACATTCATAGTCGATCCGGTAGTCATCGACAATAATAGACACATCTGCCATTATAAAAATACTCTAAACTAACTCCTTAAATGTATACAAATTACACGAACTGGAATGTTCCTTGTGGTGGAATCTGCACACCTGAGTTCGAGTCCTCGACTCAGCACGAGGGCTCACATTTTCCTAAGTTTATTCCGGAATTTAATCGGCGCTATTCTTTCAGTGGTAGATGACGTGCTCATCAATAGCGAGACGCCGGTGGTGACTTCGTCACTCTCGAGGATTTATTGGCTTAGTCTTTCAGATATGCTCATATGAGTAGGGTTGCGTGCGTATGTTCGTAGGAGCTGAATGTGCGTGCATGTATGTGAGTGTCTTTGCATAAAAAACTTTTACAAACAACCACCTCTTCCGCAAATATGAATAATAACATGAAGTAACCAAAAATCTTCATCTAAATTAACTTCCTATGATATTATAAAAAATAATCAAAATAAACCTTCTAAATTTGCATTACTAAAAATAACCTAAAGTAATGCCCAACCCATGCCATTAACTGGTCCCATGCTCGTGCTAAGATCTAGACATTGATTGCCACCATGTCGCTCCTCTCATAGGCGATATGGGCGGAGCTCATGCCTGATGCCACTAGGCCTTCGTATTGATCCTTCATGATGTAGCATTGGTCCGATCTTCCGAAAGGTAGTGATAAATTCCATTGGTGGAGACTCAACGTTGATGATCTGGACTTCTAATCAGACACGATTCGAATCCCTGCAACCGTTACACCGCTACTCCGTTGGTTATCAACCAAGCACAACATGATTGACCTCGTCGAGAAGGCTTTCCCTGCAAACGAATCGAAGAACAAAGCAAGTATAAACATGCAATCCGATATTGCAAATATGAATGAAGTAAAGAAGGGTTCAAGCTCTCAATTCGAAAGGACTAATCGACACAGTCAAGGAGAACAACAACAGGGGCCCTGGATCACTGTAAAAGGACTTGTCGCCACAGTTACAACGAATCAATCTCAGTTTCTCAAAGGAAAACTAGAACTAAACAAAACTCGAGTTTCTAAGGTGGCGGCTACTGAGTTTATAACAAAAGGGGCGAACTAGGGTTGGGGGCGACCAGGAAGGGGGCGCCCACAACTTGGGCTTAAGGCCCGACACGATACAAGGCCAAGTTGGCCCAAAACTGGTGACGCAGCACCTTGTCGTGGTCACACAGAATGATCCACGAACCTTCTGGAACTAGGACCAGAACCAAAGAACGCGACGATCGAGTTGGTGATGAATTGTAACTTAGGAAAGACCATGACTCGTGCGTGTCCAGCATGGCGATGTCCTCATCATACTCCCCTTCTTGAATTGGAGTCGTCCTCGACTCCATCCCATCATCAATCTCCTACAAAAGGTTAGGCACAGCAAGATGCAAAGTACGAGACATAGAACTATAGTAACACAAACATCTCAACAAAGCATAGTATAGCAAGGTGCATCATGATTATCACATAAGGTAGCAGTAGCAGCAGTGGTGGCAAGATAAACATCCTCTTTTAACTTAAGCCCATTATGTGTAGCATGAGATGGAACTAATGCATGATCATTGTTATCAATTTCAGCAAGCTCGTTATGATGTTTCCTAATATCCGCAGGAGATAAAGGAAGGAAAGTAATATTCCTATTTTGATGCATAAAAGTATATTTATTAGTTCTGCCATGGTGTAAAGCATCAACATCAAATTCCCATGGACGACCTAACAAAAGAGAGCAAGCTTGCATAGGTACAACATCAAAATCAGCGTAGTCATTATATGAACCAATGGAAAAATGCACGTGCGCTGATCTAGTTACCTTTGTCTTACCACTATTGTTGAACCATTGTAAGTGGTAGGGATGCGGGTGCGCACATGTGGTCAAATCAAGTTTCTCGATCAGATCTAAACTCATCAAGTTGTGGCAACTCCCACTATCAATAATGGTGAGAACACGGCAATCCTTGATGATGAGAAACATGTGGAACAAATTGCAGCATTGGAGCTTCTCTTCCTCATGTCCTAGTTGGGAAGTCAACACCCGCTGCACAAGAAGGCTCTTATAACCCGCCGAGGCAGCCAGAGAATCAATGGCAACCTCCTCCTCATTTTACACTTCAGCTGCAACAATGTTAGTAGCAAAAACCAATTCATCTTCAACATCACTAGCACTTACATATCCTGTTCCATTAGCAGTGGCTATGTAAGCACGACGATTTGGGTAGTCCTTCATGACATGTCCAATGCCCTTGCAGCGGTGGCACACAATTTTGTTGGAGTTGTTCAATGACGCACCAGGGGCTATAGCTTTCTTCTACAATTGGGACTGCACAGGAGACAAATTGCTTACCTCGGCAGCATGTGTAGTAGCAGACGGTGTCGCTGGCAGCTGGGCAACAGAAGCCTTGGGCTTGTCGACATCGGGACGCTTCTGCGGAAAAGATCTTCCAGGGTTGAACCTGAAAGTGTGTTGTTGACAACGTCCCTGTACTTATCTTTCAGCTTTAAGAGCAAGATGATATAATTGGTTGAACCTGTTCCAATCTTTGTAATCAAGAATATCATGTATATCATGATTCAAACCACCAAAGAATCTAGCACAAGTATCTTCATCATCCTCATGTATATCACAACGTGCTAGACGAATGAGCAATTCCTGATAATATTCTTCTACTCCTTTTTCACCTTATTTTAAAGTTTGCAGTTTCATATGCAAATCACGTTGGTAATAAGGAGGAACAAAATGAGATTCCATACGTTGTTTTAAAACATTCCAAGTCTGAGGTACAACATTGGCATTATTATTATTGCAAAGATCATTTCACCAAAAGAGAGCAAAACCAATAAACTCACTAGTAGCAAGCCTAACTCTATGCTCAATAGGAACTAAATGAGAATTAAATTTTTATTCAACAGCAAGTTCCCAATCTAAATAAGCCTCAGGATCAGCATTACCAGCAAAAGGAATCATGGTAAATTAATTTTAGCAAAAGGATATCATCATCATCATCCTCCAGACCACCATCATGAGGGGAGGTTGGCGTGGCGACACTGGGGTAGGTCGTTACTCAACATGTTCAATCCGGGTAACCAGAATATTAATGTTGCGCATCAAGTCATCAAACTTCCCATCGATGTAGGTGCGCTGGTCAACAAGAAGCTTCGTAAACTCATCCTTGGACACACACTCATTGAAGTCCGAAGGGGACTCCACTCCTTTCCCTTTCCCTGACATGGTTAGAAGATAGCAAAAGACAACACAAAAGTATTATCCCTATCAACTAGCAACTAATGGGTGGTGGTGAGAGTGGAAAGCAATATCTCAAATGATTTACTACCGTCTTGCAAGTGTTCTTACCAAAGCCAACACGATGGTACAATCTGTTGTCAAGCTTGGGTGTAATAGTTGCAAGGTGAACCTGTACTGACAGAAGTATATGTGGAGCTTTGGGCAGGCACAATATGGTAGCAAGGAAAAACAATAGCCGAAGCAGATTAGCAAAGTTCAATAAGTATCCAAAGTACAAGTCACAGTTGTTGGCTAAGACGTGTCCCTCGACGTACCACAACAAGATGGAATGAGCGATGGTGGATAGAACTCAAAGAACAAGCAACCAGCAACTCATGCAATTGTTTTAATTATTTTCCCTAATTTTCCCTCCAGAACAAGTAGGAAGCCACTTTTTTATTTTTCTCAACTATTTTTTTTATATTTTTCTTTGAATAGAAATCACACAAGATGGAACCACCAAAATTTGCACCTTAAACAAAGGTGTGATGTGGTCTACAAAAAACAGGCACGTTTGCTGAAAATTGTGCAACAACTTAGAGGCTTGAAAACTCCCACTTCGTATATGTAACTTTTCGTTCTGAAAATTTGAAAAAAAAATTCACCTCAATCGGAGTTCCGAGTGAAAAGTTATGAATGTTTAAGGAAGGTCGCCCGAATTAGGGTTTCGGAAAGGCACAACGCGGCTGATAAGGCAGCGGCGGCTGGGGCAAAGCATCCCTATCTGTCCAACGCTGATCATGGTTGAGCAAAACTTTTCAGAAAGCAATATTGGGGCACCAACGTCCCTGGTATGTAGCAATTAGGTATTTGCCAGATGAATCAAGAAGGGCTAGCTGCGATGCAAAGGCGACAAAATGTGGCTTGCAACCTATCTAGGGATTGCGCGGCGAGAGTTCACACAAGGCAGCTAGCGGGGCAAGTCAAGTAATGTGGGGGCTCGACTTGTTGTTTGGGTGAAGGTGGATGGGATAGTGGTGGAAACAATCAAACAGCAACGGGCGGTTGAAACTACGACCACGAACACACTAAACCAGCAACAAGACTCGACTACGGACACAAACTCAACAAAGCGAATCTGAAATGAAAATTGCAAAGGCTAAAAAGGCGATAGGACAGTGGAAAGTGTAAATATTTTTGGGCTTTTTGTGGACTATAGGTGTTGGACACGAACTGAATCTAAAGGGGAAACACGATAGTATACCTCACGGGTAACTTGGAATCCTGATACCACTTGATGTAGCACTGGCCCGATCTTCCGAAAGGTAGTGATAAATTGGATTGGTAGAGACTCGACGTTGACGATCCAGGCTTCTAATCAGACACAATTCGAATTCCTGCAACCGCTACACCGCTGCTCTGTTGGTTATCAACCAAACACAACTTGATTGACCTCGCCGAGAAGGCTTTCCCAGCAAGCGAATCGAAGAACACAAGCAAGAAAATATAAACACGCAATCCGATATTGTAAATATGAATGAAGTAAAGAAGGGTTCAAGCTCTCAATTCAAAAGGACTAATCAATACAGTCGATGAGAACAAGAACAGAGGCCCTGGATCACTGTAAAAGGACTTGTCGTCATAGTTACAATGAATCAATCTCAGTTTCTCAAAGGAAAACTAGAACTATACAACACCCGAGTTTCATAGGTGGTGGCTACTGAGTTTATAAAAAAAGGGGCGAACTAGGGTTGGGGGTGACCAGGTTGGGGGTGATCAGGATGGGGGCGCCCACAACTTGGGCTTAAGGCCCGGCACGATACAAGACCAAGTTGGCCCAAAACTAGTGATGCAGCATCTTGTTGTGGTCACATATAATGATCCATGAACCTTCTGGAGCTAGGACTAGAACCAAAATAACGACATCGTCGTTCCCATTCCAACGCATTGAAGAACGTCTTGTTTCGATGTCGTATGAGGGAGATATGGCCGAAACCGTGCAGGAGTGTTGGTTGAATCCGAAACGAACGCGACGATCGAGTTGGTGACGAATTGTAACTTGGGAAAGACCATGACTCGTGTGTGTCCAGCATGATGATGTCCTCATCACTTCACCTCTTCACCACCGCTCAAGCATGTGGCTGGAAGCCCGCACTAGTGTGAGGAAGGCCTCAACGGGGCTTCTTTCCAAACTTTCCCCTCATTTTTCTTCTTGTGAGATCTACGCTGCTTTGGGGGCTAGGTCTGACAAGCCCGTAGAGGGATCTAGCATGCCCTTGAGCGCTTCTATTGTGGCTGAGCATGGCATTGCGTTGGCGGCGGTGGCTATGGGTGTGGGTGGTGTCATGGCTAGGGTGGCTTGGGGCTGGCTTGTGCCCGTCTAGCTCTAATTGGCACGGGTTTCTTGTGGTCTCAGAGTAGGACTACAGCGGTGATGACTCTCAGGAAGCACACGACCCCAGGGTGGTGCGGTGATGGCACCACCTTGCGGTAGGCGCCGGCCCCTACGTTGATGGTAGCCGCTCAGAGGACATTCACGCGTCGGCATACCTTGCGACCCTAGCGGCATGAGGGGCGATGGAAACCTGGTGTGAGTGCCCACGGCTCTTCCTAGCTCCTTGCTAACGTGCATTGTGGGGATGCTTGTGTCACATATGGTGCCGTCTCGTGGTAGCGGGGACACCCATGTTCATCACCAGCGTCCAGCATCAATGGAGGTGGCGTGTTCTATGGCTCAGCATGGGACAGCTTGGCCAGAGCTGAGCATAGGGATTAGGAGTAGTGGGGAATGCCTTGTCTGTGTTACAAACCGATGACGGCGATGCGTGCGGGCGTTGTTTACTTCCTTGGAAGCGTCCATTGATCTACCCCTTCTTCCCTTGCACATTCTTCAGGGTGTTTATCCTAACAATCTGGTCAGGCGACAACAACGCCAGTGGTGTCGCATCCCTTCCTAGTGTTGCTCTAAATGCTCACACCATGCCTTGCCTCACCAACTGCCGGCAAGGTGTCATTTTGGAAAAGGAAAAAACAAAAAAAACAAGAGGAATTCAGGTGGTGCCAGTGATGTTGTGTTGGTGGTGTGCTGATGCATTGGTGGTGTAAGGCCGTTGATAGTAGAGTACGGAGTCACCAGGCGGTAGCATAGTTGGTGGTGTGGTGAGGTTGTTTGTACTATTGAAGCTTCTATCATTGGCCCCATTTATTTGAGCTTATCTGAGAATCGAATGTCTGAGAATCTAGATTTTCTGAGAATCTGCTGGCAGAATAAGATGGAAGTTTGGCAATCGTGATTATTTGTAGTTGATTATCTATTTTGATTGTAAAATGACTTGTATGTTCCTGTGACTGATGATAGCAAATTTAATTCATAAGTACGAGCTGAAGATGATTTTGTCAATGTTCTTGAAGTTTAGAAAACACAAATTTTAATAAAATAATTATTTATGATCTCACATGGCATCTCTCTATTTTTTTCTTTTTCTTTGTTTTTTTATAACTCGAGGCTTATCTTCTCCCTCGTGTGGTTTCTTCCCGGTGTTGCTCTTTTCTGACCTCAAAGCTACCGTCCACCCTTGGGCAAAATTCATTATCTCCATTGAATCCCCGGTCAATTACTCGCAATTAAAGCTTCGTTCAGTTGTGAACTCATTTTACAAATAATCCGCATCCACGAAGGTAGTTGCTGAATGAGGAGGGGAAGTTCTGCAGGCCTCCGCTCAGGCATGCACCGGCCATCTCCCTGCTGCTCTGCGCCACGCCTGCTACCTGCTGGCTGTCGTCTCAGCCACTGCTCTCTACTTTGCTCTGCTGCTGCTGCCTGCGCCACGCCCCCCAGCCGCCGCCCACCGTGCCACGCCTCCCTCCCTCCCTGCCTGCTGCCCGCTGCTCAAGCACTGGAGTTGAAGAAGCTGGAGCCTGGGAGGTGGTGGCGGCGCGACCTCCGGCCACCGGCACTGGCTTTCAAGCGTGCGAGAGGAAGGGGAATGAGACGGCACTGGTGAAAACTGCGTCGATTAATCGTGTACCGCGGGGGGCGAGGCGCGTTTCGACGCTAGGCATCTTAAGGTGGGCAACGGGCCTTCACGGTACGGTACCGCGCGGTGGCCGTGGCCCGTTCGGCGGGATTAGCCGCGGCCCCTCGCCACACCGTGCGGTCACCACGGTCCCAAATGGGGCATCGGTGTGCTTCGATGCGGATTTGAGCTGAGGTTTGAGTTGAATATAGCAACAACGCTGTGCAGCTCATGTCAAATTCCAAATCCAACTAACCAGAGTTAATTTTTAGATGAGTTGAGTTTGGCATGCATCGGTCCCAATCCAACAATTCGGCATTATCTATTGTCTTTGAGTAGTATGTTTGACGTTGTGCATAGCGTGCTAATATCCCAATCCAACCCATTGGTGTTGTTGTTTTCATTGGTTCTTTTGTCCGGATTAGACTTTAACTTCTTTTTAATATAATCGGCAACTCTCCCATCCGGTTCTTTTAAGAAAAGACATGCCATTATAAAAAATAATCTCAAGTAACCTAAATTACCCACATCCACCATTATTAAAAGCAAGGAAAGCTATAACACCTAATTAAATCTGAATTTAAATTTCATCATTGTTAAAAAAATATTCCAAGTACTTCTCTATATATGCTTATAATTGTCATTATAACTGAAAAAACGAACTCGAGGTATACACACATGATATATGTCACTATCACTGGTAGAGAAACGATCTTTATCCTCCACAAAAATCTCGGAACGAATTGGATCCGAAAAGGATTTAGTCCCGGGTCTAAATTTCGTATTCCGTGGAGACCCCTTTAGTCCCGGTTTGTAACACAAACATGGACCAAAGATGAGGCTTTAGTCCCGGTTTGTGTTACAAACCCGGACTAAAACCTCTCACCCCTTTAGTCCCGGTTTGTAACACAAACCGCGACTAAAGTCTCACCTTTAGTCCCAGTTTGTGTTACAAACTAGGATTAAAAGGGTCTCCATAGATTACTTCAAAAGGAAAGCATATCTTACTCATCACATGTGCTGTGTAGGTGAAATGGTAAGAAAGGATCACGCAAGGCTTGAGTTCGTGGGCTCGAATACCACGCACCGCGCACACGCATATTTCGCGTGAAAAATCACGTAACTTGTGAAAGATCGCGTAAAAATCGCATAAATTGCATGAGCTTCCCGGGAATTTCTAATATTTTTTTGACGCAAAACCTTTTAGTCCCAGTTGGTAATACAAACTGGGGACTAAAGGTGAGGCTTAGTCCCAGGATGGTTATCATTAGTCCTAGGTAAAAGAACCGAGACTAAAGATGGGGACTTAGTCCCGATTTGTTAGTCCCATTTCAGGGGTGGATGAAATGTCATCCACCCCTATTAATTGAGGGTGGCTACTGTAGCAATTGCCCCCTGCCTCTGGAAATGCACTACCAGGGGCGGACGGCATATTCATTTCCAAAAATGGGTAGGTGCATGAGCTGCTCCTAGAAATGGTCATTTCTAGGGTTGGACCATAGAGTCACCTGTTCTATTTCCAGGAATGGGTGACCCTATGGTTCGACTCTGGAAACCTATGTGCAGCAATGGACTACCTAAACGCCCACCCCCGGAGATAAAGCCCACCCAATCCATCCAAAAATTTTGCTCCAACCCACATGCATGCACTCTCCCCTCTACCTTTATCTGTTCTCCCGCACCCCTCCGCCTTATCTTCTTCCATCCTTTCCTCTTTTCACCCCCTCTCCCTCCTTCCCTCGCTTGGTCTCCTTATCCTTTCACAGAGGCGAGTGGGATGGTGGCCTTCGGGGTGCGGCGGCAGGCGGCTAGGGGCCAGGCCGGCCTGGAGGCGGCTTGTGACATGAGCCCAGTCTGGACCTCGGCGCGGGCAGAGGTGGCTGCTCCGCTGAGTCCTCGACACGGCAGGCCCCATGGGGGAATAGCGGCGGCTCCCCGGTTGGCTCTCAGCGGTGCCCCAACAGCGCCCGACGGTGCGGTGGGCCCCATGGGGGAGAGGCGGCGCCTCCCCCAGCTAGCCCAAGCGGTGCCCCAGCAGCGCCCCGCGGCGCGGCCGAGGCCCTTGCGCGACGGGCCTCCCAGGGGAGCGGCGACCCTAGCCCCACTTGGATTTTTCTTTTTTAATCAGTTTTCAGGGCGGGTCACCCCCACACCCGCCCCTAGAAATGTGATTTGCAGAGCCGGGTCGACGCCCGCCTTGCAAACAACTATTTCTAGCTGCGAAAAGTTGGGGCGGGCGCCGCACCCGATCCTGCAAATGCCATTTCGTCCGTCTCTGGAAATTCGAGATCTTTGCGTGTTTTCAACCGGGACTAAAGCCCATTTATTTACTAGTGTATGCACACCATGATCAAGAAGTGACAATCATATCTATTCCACATCAAACATATAGTTCAAGCTGTTTCAACTTAAATACATGTCAAGTGCATATGGCTGAGATATGCAAAGAGGAAAACCACGAATGGGGATTGAAGGATTGAAAAGTATATCGAGTAATTGGTGAAGTCTATCCCAACCGGATCAACGTAAGCAAGTCGCTATGTTAGAATATAAATAAATTAAAGAAAATGAAGACAAGTAATTTTGATTTGTTGTAGGCTTTAAATTTATTCACGAAATTTTTTTAACGCTTACTAGATCGTACAAAAGCATGTGTTGACGTACTTGTACTGTCAAATGGAGAAGGATCCTGCCCACGACCGCTACACTAAGTCACTAACACCCTTGACTTCATTTGATAGGTACACCTGGTTAAAACCAACAATCTCTTCATCAGATTGGAGAGGGATGGCTCCGATGAAGACACGGAGAGAACGCCAGGTAGGTATCTACATAGAGGCACTTATGCTGTCATGCTTTTTTTTTTATTACAGTACGAATGTACTCCCTCCATTCTTTTTTTTTATCTGTCGCTTACCATTGAACAGGAACTGCACCATGGGAAATTATTAATAGCGCATCAGATTCTTAATCTTATTTTGCACCTGATTTTGGAGGGATGAAAAAACAGTGAGACATGTAATATAGAATATAACACTGTGTCATAAACAGCTAGCTATTTGTCTAAAGGGTGCATGAACTGAAACTACAGATATATAGGAGTATCATCTAAATTTTGCACTGCTCTTAATTTTTGCTCTGTTCTTTTTTCGAAAAATGGCATAGGTTCTCTGAGGACATATATTTTTCCTTTTTGCAGGAAATTATTCACAGGCTCTTTTCTTTGAGAATGGGATAGATGGTCAAAGGCCCTTTCCACTTGATTATACGTACGCATCACAATTTCCAAAAGAGAAGACACAGTACGACGGTTCACGGGCATCGAACAGTTTTTTCGCAACTTGGCAGAATCTAATAAGGAAAACGAACCAAAAGAAGACGGGATCTCGTGAAATCGATGCCGCGCCCTTTCCTGCAAACGACTAAAACTTTTTTTTTTGAAACTCAAACGACTAACACTTGTGTAATTACAAGTTGCTTACCGATAGGCTAATGTTTGTCGTACTAGAAAGACACCGGTCAAACATTATTTTTCTAAACACGGTGAAGGCGCCAAAATACATGCACGCATCTCAACCCATATTAAGAGGGTGTTTGGGAGGGGTGCTAATTTTTAGCCTCCCCATTTTAACTAGATTTTAGCCCTTCTCATCCAAACACCTAGGCTAAAATGGAGGGGCTAAATTTTAGTCCCCCATAATTCATTAGCCCCTCAAGGGGTGCTAAAATGAACTAAAGGGGCTAAAAGTGGTCCCCATTATCCAAAATTCCTCTCCTTGCCCCTCTCTCTCCTCCCTCTCACTCCTCTCCGTCGGATCCCGCCGCACGGCACCCCACCACCGCCGCCTCACTCACCGGTCCCACCATCTCCCGCCGGTCCCGCCACCTCCTCCCCTCACTCTCTCTCTCTCCCCGCAAGGTAAACCTTGCCATCGAAGCAGACCTTGCCGTCGCGGGTGGCGAGGCTGAACTGGTCCTCCCCAGCCTTGCAGTAGATCCTGTACGTCTGCTGCCTCACTGGCGGCACCCCCCGCCACGCGTGGTCCGAGCGGGTCTCGTGGTGGCCGTACTCAGACCCTCTACCCCCGTACCCGCTGCCACTGTTGGGATACGAGGTAGGCTACACTAGCGCAATTCAAAAATTCTACCGCGTATAACCAGGAAAAACTGCCGTATAAGGATCACGGGATTACCACTCGACGCACTACTGGTGCGGAAGATGTAGATATGCGTCGATGCAGTGAAGACGATCATGTAGTCGTACGTAGTCGATCAACGTAGTTGTACGTAGTCGATCAACGTAGTCGTACGTAGTCGATCACGTCCACCAGCTCCTCAGCAGCTCGTCCACGTGCAGCAAGATCGCCTCCGGTGCCGCGGCTCGTCGTCGGCTCGTCGTGGCTCGTCGGCGGCTCGTCCAAGTGCTGCAGGCGCAACACCTCCAAGGTATCCACACGTGCAGGGAGGAAGCGTCGCAAGCCGGACTGCTAGATCCGCGAGTTGCAACAGGCGAGGGCGTGGGAGGCGCGGCAGGTGTGTTTCGCCAAAAAGGTGTAAACCCTAGGGCGCCCCCACCCCTCTATTTATAGAGGTTCCTGACGGGCCTCTGGATCCGAGGCCCATTAGTACTTCTAAACCTAATCCAACTCGGATCTGATCCGAATTGGGCTTCCAGCCCCTTAAGTGTGTGACCCTATGGGTTCGGATACGTATAGACATGGCCCGAGTACTCCTACTCGGCCCAATAGTCGGTAGCGGCCTCTAGCAAGACGTGCCAACTCCTATACGCACACGAAGATCATATCAGACGAACCATCACAACATAATATACATGATATTCCCTTTGCCTCACGATATTTGGTCTAGCTTCAAGCCGACCGCTCTTTCTCGATCCTGTGATTCGAAATCCCTTTGTAGGTTAACTCTTAACCGTACGTAGAATGGCCATGCATTTTTGGATCCGATCACTCGAGGGGCCCAGAGATATCACTCTCAATCAGAGAGGGGCAAATTCCATCTTGATTGACCATGTCTCATAGCATGCTTCTTGATAAACCCGAAAGCTACCTTTATAACTACCTTGTTACGGCGTAGCGTTTGATAGCCCCTAAGTAGGTCGATCCACATCTAGAATACATGCGACAATCTCAGGTCTAAGGACAAAGCGTATATGTTGTTTAAAGAGAGAACCACTTCTCGTGTTGGGTCAGTCCTAGCACATGTCTCCACATGTGTCCACATTATTAGTTCAACATCTCCATGTCCATGACTTGTGAAACATAGTCATCAACTAATACATGTGCTAGTCTAATATTCATGTGTGTCCTCACATGAACTCCGACTAGGGACAACTTTAGAATAACCATACAAGTAAAGAGTTTCACATACAATTCACATAATTGCAAATCAATTCAAGTAGCCTTCAATGGATATTCAATGAACACAATATACAAATCATGGATACAAATGGAATATCATCATCTCTATGATTGCCTCTAGGGCATACCTCCAACAGTCTCCCACTTGCACTAGAGTCAATCTAGAAGGTACCTAATACCCATAGCTCTTACATGCGCATCATGCTTAGCCTGCGGGAGTGGTTTTGTCAACGGATCAGAAATGTTCAGATCTGTGTATATTTTGCATATCTTGATCTCACCCCGGTTAACGAAGTCTCGAATGAGATGATATCGCCGCATTACGTGTTTGTTCTTCTGGTGGTTCCTTGGCTCCTTTGCTTGCGCAATTGCCCCATTGTTATCACAGTAGAGATTCAATGGGCTGGACGCATTCGGGAATACACCAAGCTCAATGAGGAAATTCCTTATCCAAACACCTTCCTTCGCGGCTTCCGAAGCCGCGATGTACTCAGCTTCTGTCGTAGAATCGGCCACTGTCTCCTGCTTGGAACTCTTCCAACTAACAGCACCACCATTTAGCGTGAACACAAATCCTGATTGTGACTTTGAATCATCTCTGTCGGTTTGGAAACTAGCATCGGTGTAACCTGTTACAACGAGCTCCTCCTCACCTCCATAGACGAGGAACATATCTTTAGTCCTTCTCAAGTACTTAAGAATGTTTTTCACCGCTGTCCAGTGACTCTCACCTGGATCAGATTGGTGTCTGCTTGTCATACTTAGCGCATATGAAACATCTGGGCGAGTACTTATCATTGCATACATGATAGATCCAATAGCCGAGGCATATGGCACTCTACTCATGTGATCCCGCTCATCAGCAGTCGAAGGACACTGAGTCTTGCTGAGATGTATGCCATGTGACATAGGCAAGAACCCTTTCTTTGCCTCTTCCATGCTGAACCGCTTCAACACTTTGTCAATGTAAGTATCTTGGCTTAAACCTATAAGCCTTCTCGATCTATCTCTATAGATCTTAATGCCCAGAATATATGCCGCTTCCCCTAAGTCCTTCATCGAAAAACTATTTTTCAGTGAAGTCTTTACGGACTCAAGCATAGGAATGTTATTTCGAATCAGTAATATGTCATCCACATATAAGATTAGAAATACTACAGAGCTCCCACTAACCTTCTTGTAAACACAAGACTCTTCTTCGTTCTTGGTGAAGTCAAACCCTTTGACCACTTCATCAAAACGAATGTTCCAACTCCTAGATGCTTGCTTCAACCCATAAATGGATCTCTGAAGCTTGCATACCTTTCCAGCATTTTTCGGATCGACAAAACCCTCGGGCTGTATCATATACACGTCCTCAGCTAGGTTTCCATTCAGGAAAGCTGTCTTGACATCCATCTGCCATATCTCATAATCGAAATATGCAGCTATAGCTAGAATAATCCGAATGGACTTAAGCATCACTACGGGCGAGAAGGTCTCGTCGTAGTCAACTCCTTGAACTTGTCGAAAACCTTTTGCGACAAGTCGTGCTTTATAGATGTGAACATTTCCATCCATATCCTTTTTCTTCTTATAGATCCACTTGCACTCTATGGCTTTAACACCATCAGGCGGGTCAACCAAGTTCCAAACTTGATTGTCTCCCATGGACTCTATTTCGGATTGCATGGCACTCTGCCATTTTTCGGAGTCTGGGTCCATCATTGCTTCTGCATATGTCGCAGGCTCATCATTGTCCAACAATAATATTTCCCGCATTTCGCGGAGCCTTGCCGACCTTCGTGGTTGTGGCGGTGCTTCTCTTGCCATGGGTATCTCAACTTGTTCTGCTACGTTAGCATCACTCGTTGATTCTTGCCCAATCGGCTCATCTTGAACTTCTTCAAGATGCACTGCCTTTCCACTCTTTTCTCCTTTGAGAAACTCTTTCTCTAGGAAAAGCCCATTCCGAGCGACAAACACTTTGCCCTCTGTTCAGTTGTAGAAATAATATCCCAAAGTTTCCTTTGGATATCCCACGAAAATGCACTTATTCGACTTGGATGTGATCTTGTCCGACTGAAGTCTCTTGACAAACACTTCACATCCCCAAATCTTTAGAAAAGACAAACTAGGAACCTTTCCAGTCCATATCTCATATGGTGTCTTAACTACGGATTTAGATGGTACCCTATTAAGTGTGAAAGCTGTTGTTTCTAGAGCGTATCCCCAAAATGACAACGGTAGGTCCGACTGGCTCATCATTGATCGAACCATGTCTAACAAAGTTCGATTACGTCGCTCGGACACACCGTTTCTCTGAGGTGTTCCAGGCGGCGTAAGTTGTGGAACAATTCCGCAACTCTTTAGATGATTGCTAAACTCATGGCTCAAATACTCGCCTCCACGATCAGATCGTAAGGCCTTAATTTTCTTGCCACGCTGATTTTCAACTTCATTCTGAAATTCCTTGAACTTTTCAAAGGTTTCAGAATTGTGCCTCATCAAGTAGACATAGCTATATCTACTAAAATCATCAGTGAAAGTTATGAAGTATTGGAATCCTCCTCTAGCCGTCGTGCTCATTGGTCCGCATACATCACTATGTACGAGTTCCAACAAGTCTACTACTCTCTCAGGAAATCCTGTGAAAGGCGTCTTGGTCATCTTGCCTAGCAAGCAAGCCTCACATGTCTCGTATGATTCAAAATCAAACGAAGTTAGAAGTCCATCAGAATGGAGCTTCTTCATGCGTTTTTCACTTATATGACCCAAACGACGATGCCACAAGTAGGTAGGACTCAAATCATTAGGCCGAGGCCTTTTAGCACTTACGTTACAGACAGGTGAACCATCAAGATTTAAAACAAATGATCCATTCACAATGGGTGCAAAAGCCATCAACATATTATTCTTAGAGATCACACAACCATTGTTTTCACTCGCAAATGAATAACCATCCTTCATCAAGCATGAAGGAGACAAAATGTTTCGACTTAAATTAGGAACAAAATAACAATTATTCAACTCCATAATAAATCCTGACGGGAGGTGGAGTTGCATCGTCCCAACGGTCAACGCAGCAACTCTTGCATTATTGCCCACGCGGAAATCAACTTCTCCTCTTTCCACGCTTCTACTTCTTATCATTCCCTGCATCGAATTGCAAATATGAGCAACCGATCCGGTATCAAATACCCAAGAATTAATAATTGTATCAGCGAGAAATATGTTGTCTATAACATTAACAACAAGCGTACCTGAGGTCGAAGTACTCTTACTTCCGCCATTCTTCAACGAAGCTAGGTACTGCTTGCAGTTTCTCTTCCAGTGACCAAGTTCATGACAGTAAAAGCACTCTTTGTCTGGAGCAGGTCCAGGTCCAGCTTTAACCTTGGGCGCTGGGTTTGGCTTGGACGTTCCAGCCTTGCCCTTCTTCTTCCAAGAATTGCCCTTCTTCTCAAAACTAGGCTTGTTCTGTATAGCTATCACATGGCTCGTACTAGCGCTTTTCTTGATGTCTACCTCTGTTGTCTTGAGCATACCACACAGTTCATTCAAACCCTTCTCCGTCCCATGCATATGGTAGTTCGAGATGAAGTTCCCATAGCTAGGCGGAAGAGATGAAAGAATGAAGTCAGTGGCCAACTCTTTGCCCATTGGGAAGCCCAGCTTCTCCAATCGCTGAGTGTAACCAACCATCTTGATTACATGTGGTCCTACTGCTGCGCCTTCTGCTAACTTGCACTCCAGAAAGGCTTTGGACACATTGAACCTTTCGGTCCTAGCCTGTGTCTGGAACATGTCCTTGAGCGCCACGATCATATCATGTGCCTCATGATTTGTTTCGAACTGCATTTGCAGCTCGGGTTCCATGCAAGCAAGCATAAGGCAACTTACCTCAAGATTAGCATCAAATGCCTTCTTGTAAGCAGCCTTAACGGCAGCAGATGCATCATCAGCAGGTACTGGTGGTAGTGGGGTGTCTAGAACATCTTCCTTTTTATCGGCCCTGAGAACAATTCTCAGGTTACGGATCCAATCCAAGTAGTTTGTTCCATTCAACTTGTCCTTCTCAAGGACCAAACGCAAAGCAAACGATGTGGTGGTGTTGCTAGGTGCCATTTAATCTACAACAAAAGTAATGCAAAATATACTAAGACAAACGTATCCATGATAGAGCAAATTACATTAAACTATTTTAACAGAATCTACTCCCACTAAAATCAATATCCCTCTATTGAAACTTAGTGATTCAAGATCCACAACTAACAAGTCTACTAGTGAGCTTTAGCATCACCGCTAGCAAATGAGGTAGATCGGTAAGCAACTTTTGCTAATCATATCACATATGACTCCTGTTGTTGGGTGACATCTCTATGTCTCGGCGCCCAACCTTTATGCCCCAAAGTCCTTAACCGTTAAGATAACCTTGTTAAGCAAACCAACCCTTATGCGTGTAAGTGTCCGACACAAACCCGTCTAGTCAAGGAAAACTAGTGGCACCCTAATTTCATAGACCCACCACTAATTGTACAAGACATGGGACGGTGCAAGTTTTAGTTGGGAGGGCATACTAACTTAAACATTGTGAGGGATCGTTCTACTTCTAACATCACAGCATGCAGAAAGTAAAACATAAACAGAATAGCATTCACACAGTTGTGACACAGTATGGCCCGTTTTCATATGGTGATCTCCATCTCCATAGAACCTGTTCACCATGGTGATCTCCATCTCCATGTTCCATGTGCGCCATCCTCCTGGTGATGAGTCCTCCAAGAACTAGAACATGCTATTACACCTAATAGCTAGTAAAGAATCTAGTAATGAAGATTACATAGTTGCTTGGATCATCACAGATTGGTACGTAGACCATTAAATATAATAAAGTGACAACACATATGGCTCCTGCCGTGTTGCCGTACGCGCGACACGCAGGTCACGAATGAGTTACACACATGCACCACATACACAAGGGGGCCATACTGATCACAAGATACATACATACATCCTGCAAAACAGAGTTAGGCGCCCTAACGTTCCAAACTTCGGAGGCCCGAAACTCCATCTTCCAAGCCGAATTTGGGAAATCTAATTTCGCCGAAAACGGCGAAGTGGTTGAATTTTATGTGTAACTTTTTCTGTAGATCAATTTTCATATAAAATTCGCCCCGATCCGAGATCGTACCGAAAAGTTACGGCTGATTTACCGAAGCATACGCATACGGCAAAAATCCCGACCCCGGCAGTAGATCCCATCTACTATTGCACATCTAATGCGCCTGGCGTATGACCCTGGATTTCGATTCGACTAATCATATTGATCTTCGCTCACTGCAACTGGATTTACGTGTATCACTTAACTCCGATGGCGGAAACCGACCGGTAGGAGTATGTCGTTACACTACCATTGCAGCAAGGGCACGAAACCAGGACATAGATCAAATGGAAAACTCGCATATCTCCATATGCACACATCCCAAATCCAAAACTAAGCAGCTACGGCTCTTGATACCACTGTTGGGATACGAGGTAGGCTACACTAGCGCAATTCAAAAATTCTACCGCGTATAACCAGGAAGAACTGCCGTATAAGGATCACGGGATTACCACTCGACGTACTACTGGTGCGGAAGATGTAGATATGCGTCGATGCAGTGAAGACGATCATGTAGTCGTACGTAGTCGATCAACGTAGTCGTACGTAGTCGATCACGTCCAGCAGCTCCTCAGCAGCTCGTCCACGTGCAGCAAGATCGCCTCCGGTGCCGCGGCTCGTCGGCGGCTCGTCGTGGCTCGTCGGCGGCTCGTCCAAGTGCTGCAGGCGCAACACCTCCAAGGTATCCACACGTGCAGGGAGGAAGCGTCGCAAGCCGGACTGCTAGATCCACGAGTTGCAACAGGCGAGGGCGTGGGAGGCGCGGCAGGTGTGTTTCGCCAAAAAGGTGTAAACCCTAGGGCGCCCCCACCCCTCTATTTATAGAGGTTCCTGACGGGCCTCTGGATCCGAGGCCCATTAGTACTTCTAAACCTAATCCAACTCGGATCTGATCCGAATTGGGCTTCCAGCCCCTTAAGTGTGTGACCCTATGGGTTTGGATACGTATAGACATGGCCCGAGTACTCCTACTCGGCCCAATAGTCGGTAGCGGCCTCTAGCAAGACGTGCCAACTCCTATACGCACACGAAGATCATATCAGACGAACCATCACAACATAATATACATGATATTCCCTTTGCCTCACGATATTTGGTCTAGCTTCAAGCCGACCGCTCTTTCTCGATCCTGTGATTCGGAATCCCTTTGTAGGTTAACTCTTAACCGTACGTAGCATGGCCATGCATTTTTGGATCCGATCACTCGAGGGGCCCAGAGATATCACTCTCAATCAGAGAGGGGCAAATTCCATCTTGATTGACCATGTCTCATAGCATGCTTCTTGACAAACCCGAAAGCTACCTTTATAACTACCTTGTTACGGCGTAGCGTTTGATAGCCCCTAAGTAGGTCGATCCACATCTAGAATACATGCGACAATCTCAGGTCTAAGGACAAAGCGTATATGTTGTTTAAAGAGAGAACCACTTCTCGTGTTGGGTCAGTCCTAGCACATGTCTCCACATGTGTCCACATTATTAGTTCAACATCTCCATGTCCATGACTTGTGAAACATAGTCATCAACTAATACATGTGCTAGTCTAATATTCATGTGTGTCCTCACATGAACTCCGACTAGGGACAACTTTAGAATAACCATACAAGTAAAGAGTTTCACATACAATTCACATAATTGCAAATCAATTCAAGTAGCCTTCAATGGATATTCAATGAACACAATATACAAATCATGGATACAAATGGAATATCATCATCTCTATGATTGCCTCTAGGGCATACCTCCAACAGCCACCACCGCCGTAGTGCGGGTGGCCCTCGTGGCTGTACTTCGCCACGCCACCCCCGTACCCGCCGCCGCCACCACCGTAGTGCGGCCGCCTCTCGTCACCGCCCTCGTGCCCGACATGGACGACGTTGCCGTACCCGCCGCCGCCGCCGGTGCCGTAGCCCCCGGTGCCGTAGCCCCTACCCGTGCCGTACGCGGAGGGGGGCGGGGGGTGACCGTAGGGGTCGGCGGCGGGCGGTCGGCCGTAGGGGTCCGGAGGCGGTGGCGGAACCTCCTCGCCGGCCGACCCCACGGCGCACGGGCCGCCGGCCGACCCCGCCTTGGACTCGGCCTCCTCCACCATCCTCTGCTGCCTGCTAGAACTGAGAGGAGGATGTGGCTGCCGTGCTTGCCCGATTGGAGTTGAGCAGGAAGATGAGGAGGGGTAAAGGAGAGGAGGCAAATGAGGGTAAAAGAGTCTTTTAGCAACCAAAGTGCTAAAATTTAGCCCCCCACCCAAACACCTTACAGTGCTAAAGTTTAGCACTCTATTTGAGGGGCTAAAGTTTAGTCCTGGGCTAAAGTTTAGACCCTTCCTCCCAAACAGAGCCTAACACATGCGCATCCTACCTAATAGATTGCATTTTTATCTTCATAAAATAGATTCAAAAAATTACGAACAACCCTGCCAAGTCTAGAACTTATTCCCTCCATTCTCTTTTGATGAGCCTATTTCCAAAAAATCAGATTTTCACTTGATAGTCCTACTCCCTCTCTCTCTCTCCTAAAATACACGGCATCCTGAGTTCAGCAAAAGTCAAACTGTGTAAAGTTTGATCAAATTTATGAAAAAATAAAAATAATAATCACAACATTCAGTTTACACCATTAGATTCATTATGAAATATATTTTGATATTTTACTTATTTGATAAGCTCTATAAACTTGGTCAAACTTTACATAGTTTGACTTTAACCAAACTCAGGATGTCTTTATGTTAGGACAGAGGGAGTATTTGCCATCGGCACCTGTTGCATTTTGGGTCCAACACGAGAGGACCTTTTAGTTCGCATGCACGTTAATTTTAAAAAATGGGCGTTAACACATATCATCACCTAGGAGTCTCGCCTTAAAATCATTTTGAGTAACGAGGAATAAATCATGACATGGCTTTGGATGATAATTAGGATCCTTCTCCTTAGTCATTGTACTAACAACAGTTACTCTATTAATATGTCATTTTCTTATACGAAATTTTAGTCATAAGCACAAACTTTGAATACAAATATAGCAAAAATTTTGTATCACATCGTTATACACTAATAGAGTAATTGTTTCTCAAATGCTTGTCCTAATGAAACAAAATACAGCTTATTTAATCTTAGACATAGGAAGTCGCATATACTGAATCCTTTCTTCGCGAAATGCATAAACTTTTGAAGAAACAACGCCCAAAAAAAACTTTTGAAGAAGCAAAATGCATATACTGAATCCCTAGTTTACGTTCCAATAACTTCCGATCCCGACGATGACTTGGTGTGCATTAGGCATTTAGGCTTGTGGGTTGGAAGAAATTCGGCTTGGTTTCGAATGTATGCCAAAGCTAGTTATCTTACTTGCTATCTCGAAAAAATCAATCAATTTTTTTTAACACACAGAAAAACTGTGTACCAATATATTAAGAAGAGAAAGAGAGTCAAGGAAAAAGACTCGTACACACACCTTTACACCTGTATGCCCGAGGCCAGTACTAATCACATGAGAGCTCTCCACACGGACCAACAAACAAAATCAACCAATTCGAGGAGTGCGGCTGCCGTTGCAATTGCTATTTGCTATTTGCAATGCCACATGATGTCATCATGTTACTGAGGTATTAGTGGCAAATTCTTTCTACTTAAGCAAGGGCATACTCAAATTCTTTCTTTGCCTTTTTTTTTTTTGAGATCTCTTTCTTTGCTGTGTTGGCGGGTGGCCCTTGCTTAAGTAGGCCCATGGTAGGTTCTAACTTCAAAAGGGCCGGCTCGAGTTGCTTTGTTTGATGGGCCATTCGAGAATCGGGCGTGGTCTCACCTACGGCCCATCACACTAGGAACAGAGAAATTGGCCTGTATGCAAAGGAGCTCTCATTCATTCATGGTTAAATTGCATAAACCCACCCATAAGCAGCTTCAAGTTTGACATTGCCCCCCATAAACCATTTTATTGCAAATATCCACCCGCTTACCCAATTTTGGTGAAAAAACACCCGATGCACGCAAATTTAACCGAATCAACCCGTTTTGCCAAGGTAAAGCTACTGCAGGCTAAGGTAGTATAGTCAAACTTGTCCTAGTGTTTACATTAGGTTCATTTACCATTTTGCATTAAATTTTTTGTATAAATAGTTAAATTTGATGTGACAGTTTAATCTCTTATTAGCTATTTTTTGCGGAATCTCCAAAAATATATTGAGATTATACTGCTAAAAGTACCTAATTTTGGTAGAGATCACATTAGCAACTCGCTATTTTTGAAAATGTGTTCAATGGGTTGAGTTTGTGCACAATGGGTGGGTATTTGCAATAAAATCAAATAAGTGGGTGGGTATTGCAACAAAATGACTTATGGGGAAGTAAGTGACACAAAACTCAATAACCCAAAAGCTTTCGCAACGCTTGGGTCATGACGCCCCCGCTCCCTCTCCCTAGCGACTGTGGCGGTGGCGCTCCACTCCATCTCCGGCTCTGATCTCATCGATGACGCCCCTCTTCGGTTCTCCCAGCCCCTAAACAGGTTCGCCATCTTCCCCTCCCCTCCTTCCGAGGTCGATGGACATCCCAATGGATCTTGTCAACTATCTGGATTTCTCCCCTGCAAAAGGTTTCAACAGGAAGTTTTGGATCTCTTTGGGGCTTCAGTTCATCACCCCTCCTCTGTTGTGGATGGTTCTTTCTTCTTGCTGGCCACTTTCCGTCGATATACTTTTCAGTTAATAGAATCATCAATTAGTTTTGCTCTAGCTTCCTGCTTAGGTGGCTCTCCTGCTAGTTTTCATGTGCAGTTCCTTAGTGATCGGTATTTTTAGTTCTCGGTTTCGTGCAGCAACATAATGAAAGAAAGTTCTCCAGCCTTCCTAGGAAAAAGGTTCACTTTGCCAAGAAATTAGTCAAAGATTCACCTTTCAGCAAACATCAACCTCGCTCGAGTTTCATGGTTGGTAATATCTCAGTTCCTCTTGTAGCTTCTCATCATTTCAACAAGATAAGTTTCGGACGCCTTTGTTTTGGTAATTCTCTTGATCTGGTGTCAAAGGAGGTCCCCATTGCTGATGTTTCTGAAAGATTACAGAAAGATCTATTTTCTCCCTCAACGGTTCGTCACACTTTTCTCCAGGTTCTTCGATCGAGACTGGATCCTTTAATTGCGGCGAGGGTTTTCCGGAGTTTTAGAATTCAAAAGTTACTTTTGGGCCTAAGAAACCGTGCTCGAGATGCTTGGCTATTGGGCACTAGGCCATGATGTGCTCCTCCCCAATCCGTTGTAGACCCTGTTTCAAGTAGGGCATAAAGCCTGGAGTTGCTTTACAAGGTCCAAGGCCAAAATCTCTTGGGCCCCCAAGAAGCTGAAAGGTCTTGCCAAGGACAATGCTGGGAAAGTGCAAGATCTTAACCCCCTGCTCCTTGATTCTCGTGCATCATGCTTGGTCTCTCCAACTTCCGAACAAGAGCAAACATCTCCCCCTCCGCTGCCTCCCCAACACTGTTCGCCCCAATCACCCACCACGTCGGCAGAGCCCTCATTTGAGGAGATGGTGAATTTCCCTTGCAATGCGATGCTTTTCGTTCCACCTGGCCTCCATGTGGAACACGGTTGGCTTCGTCCGGCTTGTTCACGTGTTGCTCTCAGTGGGGAGCCTCTTCGTCGACATGAACAATATGCTATCCTTTCTCTGGATCCTCCGTCGTTACAAGAGCAAGTTCTTGACCTTCTAGAGGATGTGTCTTAGGCCCTGGAGCAACAATTTGTGGCGGAACCTGTGGCGGAACCGTCCAAGTTAACCTGACTAAAATGCACTTAAGTCGCCTGACACGCGATCATGCACTTTAAGCAAGTCAACTTGGTCGACTGTCGGATTTCATTCGATAAACCACTTACACAGGATCGAGAAGCATTGCTCACACGAAGGTAGTGGGCACATAGATTACAACATTCCCATCACAATAACATAGTTCCATATTTTATTACATCAAAGTTTTCGAAATTCAGACCGAATTGGCAAGGTTGTAAGCAACAAGAAGTAAATCAAGCAGAAGCTAAATGTCGATACACGATATCATGACGAAGCCGATCATGACATCAATGACCCCTGTCCTCGCCGACCGAGGATGGATCCCAAACAAGACAACACCAGCAACCACACTTGAAAAAAAAGCCTTGCATGTCTAGGAGTCGGTGGAGTAGTTACCACCTGACGGGTAAGCCTTGTTGAGTATTAGTATACTCAAGCAAGACATCCCGAGTAATTAAGAACCTAAACCAAATAATCAACAGGGTGATTAAGAAGCAAATCAAAGCTAACTCCATATTGCTGAGAGTTAAGGGCCAAAAATACCTCAGTTTTCGAACCAAGTGTTAAAAACTCCCTCCTGTTGAGAATAACTTGTGAAGCAAATAAAAACAATTTTTAAAGAAGAACTTAATTTTTGGCTAATATAAAAGTGGTAAAACTTTTCAAGTTGAACACCTTCTACTCACAACACTTCTTCTAATTTTGAGCAGAGGATGTTCCAAAATCGAGTAGACGATCGGTCAAGTTTCAGATCCAATTCCAAAATAGCTTTGACCAACCTTCCACCAAAGGTCCTACCATCCTATCTCCAACTTCGTCGAGCTTTCCTTGTTGATCTTTATAAAAGTCATAGCACATACCTTGTTCCCGAACTTTCACTTTTGGAAGTTAAACCGCGTAGTTCGAACTTGGTGTGAGAATACGCGTTAAACCCGACACCTTCTTTACGACACGCATCGCCATGCATAATTAAGCATCATGAACATCTTTTTGTGCATAGTTGACCATCATGAGCATCATTTGTGCATAAATGAATGTTTTGGCCATGAGTTGTTGAGTGCCCAGAAATTCATCTTTTATTGGTGAAAAGTCAAATTTGTGAAGGAATCTCAATTTCTTCCATACAACTGTGCCTCCAATTATGTTATTCAAATACTATACATCATTTAGTGATTTTACAATATTTTTACCAAATTTTTCAGAGATGTTTTCTTGGGTCAAAAATTCATTTAAAGTTCAATTTTAGTTGTTTTGTTTTGACGATTGTGTTCAAACCATAAAACCTTTTTAGTTGATTCTTGTTGCTTGGATTCTTGGTGATTTTATCTTTCCAACGAGTATTTCTGGAGAATTTTTGGACACCGACAGCTAGGTCGTTTAAGGGGTCAAAGTTGGCACATTTTTTTTATCGCGGGCCCACCTGTCAGCTTCATCTCCTAACTCTCCCCCACCTATTCAGCACTGGTTGGGGGACCAAGGGCCCGAGGATGGCCGTTGGCCAGCCTCCCCCATGCCAGCAGGGCCCTCTCTGCCCATAGGCCACCCGAGCCTCGCCCACGTGAAGCTCCTTCCCTCCCACGCCACGTCTAGCGCCCGATTGGGTAGAGCTCCACCCGCACGGCATGGGCGCCACACGAACAGAAGTGCCGCCACCAGGCCGCCATGCACAGCAGCTCGCCATTGCCGCCAATGGGCAAGCAACAACGCCGTGGCAACCTTATCACCTCGCCCGTGCTTATCCTCTCCGCTCCCCTCCTATATAAAGCCCTCAACCCTCCCCTTCCACCATTGCCAGTAACCAAGCTCCTTTGTTCCCCAATCTTGTCCGGCCAAATTCGTCGCCGTGGTGCATGTTGGGATACGAGGTAGGCTACACTAGCGCAAATCAAAAATTTCTACCGCGTAAACAAGGAAAACTGCCGTATAAGGATCACGGGATTACTACTCGACGCACGGGTGCGGAAGATGTAGATTCGCGTCGATGCAGCGAAGTCGATCAGCGTAGTCGTACGTAGTCGATCACGTCGATGTCCAGCAGCTCCTCAGCAGCTCGCCCTCGTGCCGCGGCTCGTCGTCGGCTCGTCGTGACTCGTCGGCGGCTCGTCGTGGCTCATCGGCGGCTCGTCCAAGTGCTGCAGGCGCAACACCTCCAAGGTATCCACATGTGCAGGGAGGATGCGTCGCAAGCCGGACTGCTAGATCCGTGAGTTGCAACAGGAGAGGGCATGGGAGGCGCGGCAGATGTGTTTCGCCAAAAAGGTGTAAACCCTAGGGTGCCCCCACCCCTCTATTTATAGAGGTTCCAACGGGCCTCTGGGTCCGAGGCCCATTAGTACTTCTAAATCGAATCCAACTCGGATCACATCCGAATTGGGCTTCCAGCCCCTTAAGTGTATGACCCTATGGGTTCGGAGACGTATAGACATGGCCCGAGTACTCCTACTCGGCCCAACAGTCGGTAGCGACCTCTAGCAAGATGTGCCAACTCCTATATGCACACGAAGATCATATCAGACGAACCATCACAACATTATATACATGCTATTCCCTTTGCCTCACGATATTTGGTCTAGCTTCAAGCCGACCGCTCTTTCTCGATCCTGTGATTCGGAATCCCTTTGTAGGTTAACTCTTAACCGTACGTAGCATGGCCATGCATTTTTGGATCCGATCACTCGTGGGCCCCAGAGATATCACTCTCAATCAGAGAGGGGCAAATCCCATCTTGATTGACCATGTCTCATAGCATGCTTCTTGATAAACCTGAAAGCTACCTTTATAACTACCCTGTTACGGCGTAGCGTTTGATAGCCCCTAAGTAGGTCGATCCACATCTTGAATACTTGCGACAATCTCAGATCTAAGGACAAAGCGTATATGTTGGTTAAAGAGAGAACTACATCTTGTGTTGGGTCAGTCCTAGCACATGTCTCCACATGTGCCCACATTATTAGTTCAACATCTCCATGACTTGTGAAACATAGTCATCAACTAATACATGTGCTAGTCTAATATTCATGTGTGTCCTCACAAGAACTCCGACTAGGGACAACTTTAGAATAACCATACAAGTAAAGAGTTTCACACACAATTCACATAATTGCAAATCAATTCAAGTGCCCTTTAATGGATATTCAAGGAACACAATATAAATCATGGATACAAATGGAATATCATCATCTCTATGATTGCCTCTAGGGCATACCTCCAACAGTCTCCCACTTGCACTAGAGTCAATCTAGAAGGTACCTAATACCCATAGCTCTTACATGCGCATCATGCTTAGCCTGCGGGAGTGGTTTTGTCAATGGATCAGAAATGTTCAGATCCGTGTGTATTTTGCATATCTTGATCTCACCCCGGTTAACGAAGTCTCGAATGAGATGAAATCTCCGCATTATGTGTTTGTTCTTCTGGTGGTTCCTTGGCTCCTTTGCTTGTGCAATTGCCCCATTGTTATCACAGTAGAGATTCAATGGGCTGGACGCATTCGGGAACACACCAAGCTCAATGAAGGAATTCCTTATCCAAACACCCTCCTTCGTGGCTTCCGAAGCCGCGATGTACTCGGCTTCTGTCGTAGAATCGGGCACCATCTCCTGCTTGGAACTCTTCCAACTAACAGCACCACCATTTAGCGTGAACAAAAATCCTGATTGTGACTTTGAATCATCTCTATCAGTTTGGAAACTAGCATCGGTGTAACCTGTTACAACGAGCTCCTCCTCACCTCCATAGACGAGGAACATATCTTTGGTCCTTCTCAACTACTTAAGAATGTTTTTCACCGTTGTCCAGTGACTCTCACCTGGATCAGACTGGTGTCTGCTTGTCATACTTAGCGCATATGAAACATCTGGGCGAGTACTTATCATTGCATACATGATAGATCCAATAGCCGAGGCATATGGCACTCTACTCATGCGTTCCCGCTCATCAGCATTCGAAGGACACTGAGTCTTGCTGAGATGTATGCCATGTGACATAGGTAAGAACCCTTTCTTTGCCTCTTCCATGCTGAACCGCTTCAACACTTTGTCAATGTAAGTATCTTGGCTTAATCCTATAAGCCTTCTCGATCTATCTCTATAGATCTTAATGCCCAGAATATATGCCGCTTCCCCTAAGTCCTTCATCGAAAAACTATTTTTCAGTGAAGTCTTTACGGACTCAAGCATAGGAATGTTATTTCCAATCAGCAATATGTCATCTACATATAAGATTAGAAATACTACAGAGCTCCCACTAACCTTCTTGTAAACACAAGACTCTTTTTCGTTCTTGGTGAAGTCAAACCCTTTGACCACTTCATCAAAACGAATGTTCCAACTCCTAGATGCTTGCTTCAATCCATAAATGGATCTTTGAAGCTTGCATACCTTTCCAGCATTTTTCGGATCGACAAAACCCTCAGGTTGTATCATAGACACATCCTCAGCTAGGTTTTCATTCAGAAAAGCTGTCTTGACATCCATCTGCCATATCTCATAATCGAAATATGCAGCTATAGCTAGAATAATCCGAATGGACTTAAGCATCACTACGGGCGAGAAAGTCTCGTCGTAGTCAACTCCTTGAACTTGTCGAAAACCTTTTGCGACAAGTCGTGAGTTATAGATGTGAACATTTCCATCCATATCCTTTTTCTTCTTATAGATCCACTTGCACTCTATGGATTTAACACCATCAGGCGGGTCAACCAAGTTCCAAACTTGATTGTCTCCCATGGACTCTATTTTGGATTGCATGGCACTCTGCCATTTTTTGGAGTCTGGGTCCATCATTGCTTCTGCATATGCCGTAGGCTCATCATTGTCCAATAATAATATTTCCCGCATTTCGCGGAGCCTTGCTGACCTTCGTGGTTGTGGCGGTGCTTCTCTTGCCATGGGTATCTCAACTTGTTCTGCTACGTTAGCATCACTCGTTGATTCTTGCCCAATCGGCTCATCTTGAACTTCTTCAAGATGCACTGTCTTTCCACTCTTTTCTCCTTTGAGAAACTCTTTCTCTAGGAAAAGCCCATTCCGAGCGACAAACACTTTGCCCTCTGTTCAGTTGTAGAAATAATATCCCAAAGTTTCCTTTGGATATCCCACGAAAATGCACTTATTCGACTTGGGTGTGATCTTGTCCGACTGAAGTCGCTTGACAAACACTTCACATCCCCAAATCTTTAGAAAAGATAAACTGGGAACCTTTCCAGTCCATATCTCATATGGTGTCTTAACTATGGATTTAGATGGTACCCTATTAAGTGTGAAAGCTGCTGTTTCTAGAGCGTATCCCCAAAATAACAACGGTAGGTCCGACTAGCTCATCATTGATCGAACCATGTCTAACAAAGTTCGATTACGTCGCTCGGATACACCGTTTCTCTAAGGTGTTCCAGGCGGCGTAAGTTTTGGAACAATTCCGCAACTCTTTAGATGATTACTAAACTCGTGGCTCAAATACTCGCCTCCACGATCAGATCGTAAGGCCTTAATTTTCTTGCCACGCTGATTTTCAACTTCATTCTGAAATTCCTTGAACTTTTCAAAGGTTTCAGACTTGTGCCTCATCAAGTAGACATAGCCATATCTACTAAAATCATCAGTGAAAATTATGAAGTATCGGAATCCTCCTCTAGCCGTCGTGCTCATTGGTCCGCATACATCGCTATGTACGAGTTCCAACAAGTCTACTGCTCTCTCAGGAAATCCTGTGAAAGGCGTCTTGGTCATCTTGCCTAGCAAGCAAGCCTCACATGTCTCGTATGATTCAAAATCAAACGAAGTTAGAAGTCCATCAGAATGGAGCTTCTTCATGCGCTTTTCACTTATATGACCCAAACGACGATGCCACAAGTAGGTAGGACTCAAATCATTAGGCCGAGGCCTTTTAGCACTTACGTTACAGATAGGTGAACCATCAAGATTTAAAACAAATAATCCATTCACAATGGGTGCAAAAGCCATAAACATATCATTCTTAGAGATCACACAACCATTGTTTTCACTCGCAAATGAATAACCATCCTTCATCAAGCATGAAGGAGACAAAATGTTTCGACTTAAACTAGGAACAAAATAACAATTATTCAACTCCATAATAAATCCTGACGGGAGGTGGAGTTTCATTGTCCCGACGGTCAATGCGGCAACTCTTGCATTATTGCCCATGCGGAAATCAACTTCTCCTCTTTCCACGCTTCTACTTCTTATCATTCCCTGCATCGAATTGCAAATATTAGCAACCGATCCGGTATCAAATACCCAAGAATTAATAATTGTATCAGCGAGAAATATGTTGTCTATAACATTAATAACAAGCGTACCTGAGGTGGAAGTACTCTTACTTCCGCCATTCTTCAACGAAGCTAGGTACTGCTTGCAATTTCTTTTCTAGTGACCAAGTTCATGATAGTAAAAGCACTCTTTGTCTGGAGCAGGTCCAGGTCCAGCTTTAACCTTGGGCGCAGGGTTTGGCTTGGACGTTCCAGCCTTACCCTTCTTCCTCCAAGAATTGCCCTTCTTCTTAAAGCTAGGCTTGTTCTGTATAGCCATCACATGGCTGCTACTAGCGCTTTTCTTGATGTCAGCCTGTACTGTTTTAAGCATGCCACACAGCTCATTCAGACCCTTCTCCGTCCCATGCATATGGTAGTTCGAGATGAAGTTCCCATAGCTAGGCGGAAGAGATGAAAGAATGAAATCAGTGGCCAACTCTTGGCCCAGTGGGAAGCCCAGCTTCTCCAACCGTTGAGTGTAACCAACCATCTTGATTACGTGTGGTCCTACTGCTGCGCCTTCTGCTAGCTTGCTCTCCACGAAGGCCTTAGACACATTGAACCTTTCAGTCTTGGCCTATGTTTGGAACATGTCTCTAAGTGCCACGATCATATCGTGCGCCTCATGGTTTGTTTCGAACTGCATCTGTAGCTCGGGTTTCATGCAAGCAAGCATAAGGCAGCTTACTTCGAGGTTAGCATCACATGCTTTCTTGTAAGCATTCTTAGCAGCAGCAGGTACATCATCAGCAGGTTCTTGTGGTAGTGGGTTGTCTAGAACATCTTCCTTTTTCTTAGCCCTGAGAACAATTCTCAGGTTACGGATCCAATCTGAGTAATTTGTTCTATTCAACTTGTCCTTCTCAAGGACCGAATGCAAAGCAAACGGTGTAGCGCTGCTAGGTGCCATTTAATCTACAACAAAAGTAATGCAAAATACACTAAGACAAACGTATCTATGATAGAGCAAATCACATTAAACTATTTTAACAGAATCTACTCCCACTAAAATCAATATCCCTCTATTAATACTTAGTGATTCAGGATCCACAACTAACAAGTCTACTAGTGAGCTTTAGCATCACCGCTAGTAAACAAGGTAGATCGGTAAGCAACTTTTGCTAATCATATCACATATGACTCCTGTTGTTGGGTGACATCTCCATGTCTCGGCGCCCAACCTTTATGCCCCAAAGTCCTTAACCGTTAAGTTAACCTTGTTAAGCAAACAAACCCTTATGCGTGTAAGTGTCCGACACAAACCCGTCTAATCAAGGAAAACTAGTGGCACCCTAATTTCATAGACCCACCACTAATTGTACAAGACATGGGACGGTGCAAGTTTTAGTTGGGAGGGCATACTAACTTAAAATTTGTGAGGGATCGTTCTACTTCTAACATCACAGCATGCAGAAAGTAAAACATAAACAGAATAGCATTCACACAGTTGTGACACAGTACGACCCGTTTTCTTATGGTGATATCCATCTCCATAGAACCTGTTCACCATGGTGATCTCCATCTCCATGTTCCATGTGCACCATCCTCCTGGTGATGAGTCCTCCAAGAACTAGAACATGCTATTACGCCTAATAGCTAGTAAAAAGCTAGTAATGAAGATTACATAGTTGCTTGGATCATCACAAATTGGTACGCAGACCATTAAATACATTAAAGTGACAACACATATGGCTCATGCCGTGTTGCCGTACGCGCGATACGCAGGTCACGAATGAGTTACAGACATGCATCACATACACAAGGGGGCCATACTGATCACAAGATACATACATCCTGCAAAACAGAGTTAAGCGTCCTAACGTTCCAAACTTCGGAGACCCGAAACTCTATCTTCCAAGCCGAATTTGGGAAATCTAATTTCGCTGAAAATGGCAAGACCATTGAATTTCATGTGTAACTTTTTCTATAGATCAATTTTCATATAAAATTCGCCCCGATCCGAGATCGTACCGAAAAGTTACGGCTGATTTACCGAAGCATACGCACACGGCAAAATCCCAACCCTGGTAGTAGATCCCATCTACTATTGCACATCTCATGCGCCTGGCGTATGAACCTGGATTTCGATTCGACCAATCACATTGATCTTCGCTCACTGCAACAGGAATTACGTGTATCACTTAACTCCGATGGCGGAAACCCGACCGGTAGGAGTATGTCGTTACACTACCATTGCAGTAAGAATACGAAACCAGGACATAGATCAAACTGAAAACTCGCATATCTCCATATGCACACATCCCGAATCTAAAACTAAACAGCTACAGCTCTGATACCACTGTAGGAATACGAGGTAGGCTACACTAGCGCAAATAAAAAATTTCTACCGCGTAAACCAGGAAAACTGCCGTATAAGGATCACGGGATTACCACTCGACGCACTGGTGTGGAAGATGTAGATTCGCTACGATGCAGCGAAGTTGATCAGCGTAGTCGTACGTAGTCGATCACGTCGACGTCCAGCAGCTCCTCAGCAGCTCGCCCTCGTCCCGCGGCTCGTCGTCGGCTCGTCGTGACTCGTCGGCGGCTCATCGTGGCTCGTCAGCGGCTCGTCCAAGTGCTGCAGGCGCAACACCTCCAAGGTATCCACACGTGCAGGTAGGAAGCGTCGCAAGCCGGACTGCTAGATCTGTGAGTTGCAACAGGTGAGGGCATGGGAGGCGCGGCAGATGTGTTTCGCCAAAAAAGTGTAAACCCTAGGGCGCCCCCACCCCTCTATTTATAGAGGTTCCTAACGGGCCTCTGGGTCCAAGGCCCATTAGTACTTCTAAACCTAATCCAACTTGGATCACATCTGAATTGGGCTTTCAGCCCCTTAAGTGTGTGACCCTATGGGTTCGGATACGTATAGACATGGCCCGAGTACTCCTACTCGGCCCAATAGTCGGTAGCGGCCTCTAACAAGACGTGCCAACTCCTATATGCACACGAAGATCATATCAGACGAACCATCACAACATTATATACATACTATTCCCTTTGCCTCACGATATTTGGTCTAGCTTCAAGCCGACCGCTCTTTCTAGATCCTGTGATTCGGAATCCCTTTGTAGGTTAACTCTTAACCGTACATAGCATGGCCATGCATTTTCGGATCCGATCACTCGAGGGACCCAGAGATATCACTCTCAATCAGAGAGGGACAAATCCTATCATGATTGATCATGTCTCATAGCATGCTTCTTGACAAACCCGAAAGATACCTTTATAACTACCCTGTTACGGCGTAGCGTTTGATAGCCCCTAAGTAGGTCGATCCACATCTTGAATACATGCAACAATCTCAAGTCTAAGGACAAAGCGTATATGTTGTTTAAAGAGAGAACTACTTCTCGTGTTGGGTCAGTCCTAGCACATGTCTCCACATGTGCCCACATTATTAGTTCAACATCTCCATGTCCATGACTTGTGAAACATAGTCATCAACTAATACATGTGCTAGTCTAATATTCATGTGTGTCCTCACATGAACTCCAACTAGGGACAACTTTAGAATAACCATACAAGTAAAGAGTTTCACATACAATTCACATAATTGCAAATCAATTCAAGTACCTTTAATGGATATTCAAGGAACACAATATAAATCATGGATACAAATGGAATATCATCATCTCTATGATTGCCTCTAGGGCATACCTCCAACAGTGCACTCCCGGCCCGATTCCGCGCAGCCACGGCGCCTACTCGTCGTCCCGCATCCTTTTTGCTACTTCCCGGGCTCCCTCCCTCACCGGATGATGCCCTCCATGGGAGCTTCTTCCTGTGCCGTCCTCCCTGTGCGCCGCCCCTCCTCCAAATGCCTCCTCCTCTGTTGGTGAGTCGCCTGGCCCAAGGTGCCACCCCTCTCCCTCCCCAAGCCGTGCCCCTACCTTTCCCCCTGATTCTGGCCGGCCTAAGTGCCATGCACCTTGCCTGTGAACCGTGCGTGCCTCTGTCTGTGCATGAGGGAGTTGAGTGGAGAAGAAAGAGGAAAGGTAGGGGGTTATGGGGAAGTTTCAGGGACGTTTGCGCAATTAACCCGTAGACCCAGGGGGTAGATCGTAAGATCGTCTCGGTTTTGTTTATTTTCTAGATATAAAAAGGCTGAAACTTTAAAAATTCGTGGTAAATTGTAGAAAAATAATAAAATAGCAAATGAAGATGTTTTCGAATCCTTGTGAGAAGAATTACACAGTAGATTCATAATATGATATGTTTTAGTATAAAGTTTCTGATGTTTTTATTTATTCTTTCAAAGTGCTTTTAGAAATCCTTTTAAGTTGTTAGATGCATATATTGAGTTATAGAAGTCCAAAAGTTGTGATTCCAGTTGTTTTAGTCTTTTGATGACACTCTCTAGCTAAAAAAAATATTGAACATGCTAGTTGTGTATTGTTTTTATCATGTTTTTATTTTTTGATAAATAGGCAATTTTTAGCGTGTTTGCTTGTCTATTTCATATCTAAAGTTGTGTTACTCCAATTGCTGTGAAATTTTTATGGTAGGCTATAAATGATGCTCTTAAGCTATGGTAAAAATTTTATATTTATTGGTGCAATTATGACTGAGTTATTGTTTTAACTTGTTTATTGCTTCATAAATGGTTCTAAATAAGTTATAACTTTCATGTAGTTGTAAAAATGGGAAATGTGGTTCCACTACCATAATAACATATTATATGGCTATGTGTTTATAGGAAATAATGATCTTTAGATTTATCTTACTTTTACATGCTTTCTTGCAAGAGCATTTTGTCTTTTTCATAGCAACTAAATTATACCACTTGAGCATGTGAGATTTATACAGTAGCCATGTTTTGATAACATCTATCATCCATAAAAATCTCAGCTCCCAATGAGATGTTTGCCACATCACCTATAATTAATATATATGCTTACTATATAATTGGATGATGAAAGTTTGCTAGCAGATGCATATACTTAGGTCATGTGAAGCTTTTAATCATTGTTTTTGAGGAGTACATATGATGCTAAGTTATGATAAGTAGTGGTTAAGCTTTGAATATGACTCATATGTATGCTCTCATATTAATATAACAACTACTTATATAAGTTCTTCACCTTTGCTTTGATTCTTGCTTAAGGTATTTAGGGTGTTCCATGTTACCTAAAGCTAACGCTATTTAACTATGTTCATAGTATTTATGAGCTATGTATTTAACTTATGCATATGTTACATTGTTAAAAAAATAAATGAAGAACCTTGTTGCATATGTGCTGAAATGGCTGCTAGAGTAGTTTCTGTTGTGGCAATATTTTTGTGATGCAAATGATGTTTTATGTAAATATAGTGAATATAAAAGTTGTGAGTAACTTCATAATATACCTTGTGTTAAATTTTCATGACCATAATCCTGATGGTTTAGGAACTATAGATTTTACAAGTTCATCATCAGGTTTCGCGTGCTTCATGTATAGGTCTGAACGATTGTGTTGTTTGACTTAGCTAAGATTTGAATCATATCTTGGAGATAATATAATAAATTTAGGTTTTTCATGAGCCTTTCAAATTGTTAAAGATCACCCCTTTTTGGTGGTTTAAATCTCCAGTTATGAGGTTGTGAAGTGGAATGGCAAAATCTGTCCTAATCTGGACAGAGATGTCTTCTTTGTGATGTTTGACCTGGTTAACTTTGGTTTTAGCTTGTGGTGTTTAAAAAAAAGTTGTGCATGGTTTGTTAAGCTTTCTAAAGAGTCTAGAACCACCTTTCTGTGAAAGCTAGAACTCAACTTATGGCTGTCTAAGGTTTAATGTCAGCATCTTTCGAAGTTTGGACAGATTTGCTTCTTTGTGTTGTGTAGTCTTGTTAACTGTTGAATCATCTTTAGATGACAATAATAAAGTTATAGATAACTTACTAAGGTTTCTACCAAGTTAATAATCATGGTTGTTGGAGGTCTAGATCTGCTCTTTGGTGTGTCTTCACCTTGTTATTTGTTTAATCAGATTTTGGTGTGAATAACAATGTTTTAGATAATTTCCTTAACTTTACAGAAAGTCTAGGATCACCCTTTTTGGATGCTTATATCTCTAGTTATGGTTAAAATAAGTGACTACTGTGCTGCTGTCCAGATTCTGTCTATGTGCTTAAGTTATTAGCTTTAACTTGATGTTGCCTTGTGTGCTGGCTAGTTAGCTCATATCACTATTAGAGTTAAATTTATCTACCTGAGAATCTTATAAATGTGTTATATAATGTTGATCAAGCACTTAACTAATAAATGTTCCTGTGTGCATGTTGCTACAAAATAACCTTGCTGCATAGCTTGCTAGAACGTTAGTGATGTTGGTATGTGACTTGCTTGTGTATGAATTATTTAAAAATAAATGTAATAGACTTTGATCACCTTCAACTTGCTGGTCGTGTGATGCACTTATGTATGCCACGTTGATAAGCACCATCACCCTAGTTCTTGTTTGATGCTAGGCTTAAGTAGCTCTTGATTGTTAAATGCTTGCAATAGCTTGACTTGAGTTAACTAGTGTGCTGTGCTTGTTAGGTTTGCTATCTCTATGGAGACTTGAGTGATAGTTAGTTAAATAACTTGCTCTTTAAGTGCTTATATCTTGTGGTGTAACCTTGTGCGTGTCCCGAATGCTTTTGTGTGATGCATCTCTTTTTACTGCTCTTCGTATTCATGCTGTTGCACCTTGCATCTCATCTAGATACGCTAGATAAACCACGTGAAGGACATGATGATGGAACCGAACCCAAAGATGGTGTATGGTGGAGCTATCCCTAAGATGGAAGGACTAAGCATGTGCCGAGGTGGGAGATGCTCACCAACCGAGTGTCGTCTAACAAACACTAACCTAGTGTGGTTTCCAGGCAAGCTTCCGAGCATATCCCAGTTTTCTAAAACTTCTGCAATGATTTTATGTTGATTATGATTGTGTATTTAAGTTACTAGGCATTGTCTAAAATCTTAGATGCATGAACTTAGTATCCTTTTGATCTGAACACTAGCATGATAAGTCGCGTAGATGCAATGCTTAATAGGAACACGGTAAAAGTCGAGTGATTTCCTGTCACTTGCGAGTTATAGGAGTTGTTTGTTTACTTATGTTACAACCATAAGGACGATGGGCGAGGCAGGGCCTTGTGAACTATTTTGGTGGTCGGTGGATTGCCCCGTCTGTCTAAATGAAATTGGACTAAGGTCGAAACGTGTCGGCGTTCGTGATCAAGTTTTTGAAAGTTCTAATCTCATACCTAGTATGGGATGGGGAAGCCTAGTACCTGATTGAACTGGGGCGCTCCCCCGGCTGTCCTTGGAACGTTGTTCCCATGGTGCATCATGTGGGTGCAAGTGCGGTCATAGTACGGCAGTGGTCGGGATTATGGAGCATTGCATGCCAAAGGCAGTTGGCCCTGACACGTGCCTAAGGGATCGATGGGGACGGCTGACAAATGAAGCGACCCTTCATGGTGCGCGGATGTCGTGAGATTAGGTTCGCCATGCATGGTTAATAAATTCGAATCGATCCGTCTGCCTCTCACAGTTTGGGACTACTTGATCGCTATTCTGCACTGAGTAAAGATGGAACATGATAATGATATTAATCTTGATGCTTGTTCTTTAATTGTTTGGAAACTATGGTTGCTTAGTATAAGTTGCTAATCTAGACTGGTTAATGAACTTAGAACTTGAGCTAAAATATTTAAAGTAAGGACCAACTTTAGTCGCTTTTGGCAAAAACAAACCCATCACCAAAAAAAGCCTTGCATGTCTAGGAGTCGGTGGAGTAGTTACCACCTCACGGGTAAGCCTTGTTGAGTATTAGTATACTCAGCCTTGCTTGTGGCTTCTTTTTTTAGGTGTGGTTGCTGGTGTTGTCTTGTTTGGGACCCATCCTCGGTCGGCGAGGACAGGGGTCATTGATGTCATGATCGGCTTCGTCATGATATCGTGTATCGACGTTTAGCTTCCGCTTGATTTACTTCTTGTTGCTTACAACCTTGCAAATTCGGTCTGAATTTCGAAAACTTTGATGTAATAAAATATTGAACTATGTTATTGTGATGGGAATGTAGTAATCTCTGTGCCTACTCACCTTCGTGTGAGCAATGCTTCTCGATCCTGTGTAAGTGGTTTATCGGATGAAATCTGACGGTCGACCAAGTTGACTTGCTTAAAGTGCATGATCGCGTGTCAGGCGACTTAAGTGCATTTTAGTCAGGTTAATTTGGGCGGTTCCACCACAGAACCGTCCAACATAAACTGGCTTAAGTGCGCCTAATCACTATCAGAACAGCAATTATTCATAACCCACTTAAAATAGTTTAAATCTGGCAGTCCGTCGAGTGTCCCCGGGACAACCTTAATCATCCACATATGACTTGAATCTTAGCCATACATCAGGATCGCTTTCACGAAGGGAAAGCATCAACAAACATTACCTTTTTACATAAATACTGAAGAAGCAAATTATTACAAACCGTAGGTTGAAACAAACTTAAGTGCAAGTTAAACCATTTTAAGAGTTTCAAACTAAAACAAGCCGGGGAAGTAAAGTAATTACACAACTAAGTCCAACACTAGGGCATTATGAGACTTGTAAATTAGCCTAGTTCTTCGGGCCTTCCTCTTCGGCAGACTGCTGCTGCATGTCTAAAAACAACAAAAGAGGATCCCCTGAGTACGAAGGTACTCAGCAAGACTGACCCATTTAACCAGTATAGATAAACTAAAATAAAATAAAAATTTCAAGGAGTATGATAGCTTTCTAGTGGACTAGCTGACTCAACATTTTGCGAAAAGGCTTACTATTAGTGAAACCTTAGTTTTGTGATTTTATAGACCATTCGTGTTTACCTAAACAATCTAGGTTTATAAATCATTTGCAGAGACAAGTTGTTTAGAACATCATACAACAATATTAATTCAAAGAAAACATCATATTGAACTTGTTTACTCTACGATGTTTAAGCGATGATCAAGTGCATTCATAATCGAGAATTGCAGCGATCCGGACTGATTTATATCCTGCAGGAGAGAACTAATCACCAGCCATGCACAACTGCGTGGGTTGTGGGTTTGTTGGACGAGGAGCATTATATGGGTTCCTTACAACCCATGGATGCTGTGGTTGCTGTTGCTGGGGCCTGTAAGCTGGTCAAGGAAGTCCTCGGTAAACAACACTTAGCCTCTGAGGAGCGCTCCCAGATGCCCTAAAAGAAATGTCCTTCTTCTTCAAGGACTCCTCCTTTTTAAGGGATTCATCCAAATCTCTCATCTTCTCTTCTGCTGTGATTGCCATGCTCACAGCAGAACTGAAATCAGCAAAGGTGCATGTGGACAAGTTTTCTTGCATCTTCTCATTAAGTCCTCGAAGATAGCAGTCCCTCTTCTTAGACTCAGTGCTCACGTGCTCAGGAGCATACTGGGCCAGATGGTCGAATTCATTTGTATACTCTAGAACACTCTTGTTCCCCTGCTGAAGCTTCAGAAATTGCTCCAGCTTCATCCTCATAATGCCCTCTGGCACAAACTGGGCATGAAAAGCTGTCTTGAAATCATCCCAAGTTATCTCCCTTCCGACGGGTTGCCTAGCCAGATAGCTAGTCCACCATGTGCCTGCAGGACCTTGGAGTTGAAGTCCCGCAAACTCGGTCTTCTGAGTTTCCAGGCATCGAAGAATCATGTGTAACTTCTGCTGCATGGTTTGAAGCCATTCATTTGCCTCAATAGGATGTTCTGCTTTCAAAAATATAGGGGAACCGGTGTCCAAAAAGTTGGTATAGTTTGCGAAAAGGCTTACTATTAGTGAAACCTTAGTTTTGTGAATTTATAAACCATTTGTGTTTGCCTAACCAATCTAGGTTTATAAATCATTTGTGTAGATAAGTTGTTTAGAACATCATACAACAATATTAATTCAAGAAAAACATCAGATTGAACTTTTTTACTCTAAGATGTTTAAGCAATGATCAAGTGCATTTGTAATCGAGAATTGTGGCGATCCGGACCGATTTACATCCTGCAGGAGATACCTAATCACCAGCCATGCACAATTGCGCGGGTTGCACGTAACGACCTTTCGATTAGTCGTACCCAAAGACTAGAAGCATAATTACCCAAACCCAGGTTCACACCCCCACATGGGACCCCACATCTAGCTTGATCTTCATGTGAGTTTCAGGCTATGCTCCTACCTTTCTCCCACACACCAAGCACGAACTAACCTATTGGGCTTGTTGGATCACAATGGCAGTAAGCAACTAGGTAATATCACTTGATCAACGATTAAAACAACAAATGGGCCTTAACCAATTTAACAGAGAAGATGGAACTACAGAACTCAAGACTCCTTTCTTGATTCCATCCAAGCTTCCGTCCACCACTTTCAAAACAAGTCATTTCCTTGATATAAATATGTATGAATAATATTACCTTAGGTTGCTGAGTGCCAAAGGTACTCAGAAAGGATATGGATATCATAACTATGCTTTGCTAAGCATGGGACATTACTAATTATTTTGAATAGGTGGCAAAGATGTCCTACGATAAGGTTTGATTGTGCATAAAAGTAAGGTTTCAATCAACTCCTAGACTTAATGCATAAATGGAGAAATAACCAATACTTTGGACATGTGAATATAAATCTTTGAAAATAATAGGTCTAGATGCTTCGGGGCTTGCTTGGGGTCACAAAAATGTTAGTTCCTTCAGGAGATCCTTCAACAAAAGGAACACCTTCAACAATCTCCTCGAATCCCTAAGTTTCTTCAGATAATTCCAGGAAATCCACTTCAGGAGCTTCAGGCTCCACAATATGATGCAAGTCACACTTAGAATATGCAAAACCTTTTGAAACTGACTATACAACTTATCTTCATGATAAATTTCAAGCCAACACTAACTTACCCAAAAAGTTTAGCCCTCGAATTATTTTCTTAACTAACCTAACTTAAGTCTTTTCTTTTATTTGGAAAAGTATTATAAATAATTCCTAGTCTTAAAACCTAATCCCTATGGATTAATAAGCATTTGTGAATAATAAACATTTTTCAAAATTTTATATATTTTATAAAGGTTAAGTATTTATTTAAGTACCTTAAATAAAGGCACTAAATAAATACCTAATTTTTATTATCTTTTCCTAGTGTTTAAGAATTTTAATGCATAAGGGAAAATAAAAACACACCTAATAAAATTGGTTTCACTAATTTTGGACATTTCTACAAAATAAAATGAATTAAATATGAAAATAGAATTTAAATCTAATTTCTAAAACCCCTAAAACCATTTTCACCCGAAACCCGCTGGAAACACTTTTCTCACTCACCCCCGCCCTACCCATAGACACAGACACGCGGGCCCCATAGTCAATCACCGCTGCCTACCAAAGACCGTGGGTCTACCGGCGGGTAGAGCCGATAGCTTGCCGCCGGTGAGATCTCTCGTAATGGGGACTTGCCGTCTAGGTTCCCTAGGTGCTATCGCATTGGCTGATGGTGTTGTTGCTCAAAAAGGTGGACTGTGCAGGGGTGCTTGACAGCGGTGGCATAAGCAGGCCCGGTTCAGCCGGCGTGGTTGATGATGGCGGCGATACTCTGGCCAAGGGCTTGCTCTACAGCTTCTACAAGATCAAGACAAGTGTCCCAGACCCAAAGCTCAAGCAGAGAGGGGCAGCACCCAGGCACTCATCGTGCGGGTGACTCACGGCGGCCGGCACATAGGAAACACAACGAAGGCGACCTCACCAGTGTGGAGCTGCAGAAGTGAGGTGCGTGGAGCGTAGATGGGATGGTGGTGGAGCTATGGACGATAGGAATTTAGGCAGGACGCGGTGGTGCTCAGGGAATCGAGTTGCGGCGCGGCTTGATTCTTGTGGATGGAGAAAAAGAAAGAGATGGCAGCAGCGTCTTGGATCTTTATAGGCTAGGGAAGGCAATAAGCAGGCCAACTACGGCTTAGTGATGTGTACGCGATGTGGAGGAGTGTTGGATGGCAAGGTGGACGGTGCGTGATGGTCAGGCGATGTAAGGTGGTGGCGCCGACAAGCAGGCAGGCGAGCAGCTGACCAGAGGCGGTAACAGGGCAATGTTTTGCTTCGAAACCGGCCTGTTCATCGACGAAATCTGCACAAACCGATCAGTAGTCCATTCTGAGCCTTTAACCAAAATTGCAGATGGTTCAAACCACTACAAACCATAGATACACATTTTTTTTTTTGCAAAGATCAATGAATTTGGAGATACAGTATCTGAACTTTGGGAAACACTCGAACTCATACTGAAACCTTTGAACTTGTTCTTCAGTTAACAACCGACAGTACAAGATTCAAACTTTGAGCTCACATTTAAATACTTAAACCTCCTTTTCCTTGTACAAGAGCTACTGACATTGGTTAACCATAGACTGGAGATTCCATTTTGCATGATCTTGTCCAATGTGTTAATGTAAACTTCCTCAAAATCTTGACCCAAATTTGCCCACTCAGCAATGTTTTCAGACTTCATTCAGTTTATCAGTTAAGTTGAGAACTGCACAGCTTTCAAACTTTGAGCCTCAGTTTAAAATTGAAATCTCTCTTTTCCTTATCCAACAGCATGTCCAAAATACTCACTAGATACCCAAGATCATTTGTAGTCCAAAAACCTCCAGGGTATCTACGTGATTTTCTTCAGAAATCAAATCCGAAAATGGTCACTTGATCATATTTTCAGACTTAGGAATTCTTCCAGATTCTGTTCAAGTTGACTCTAGGCAACAACTTTGACTATGCCATTGAGGTCCTTATCACTTGAATTTCCTCTCAAACTTGATGCCATTGAATTCTAAGCACTTTCAACTCTTGATTCCTCATTTGGTCAAATTTTTCCAAATTTGAATCTTTAATTTGATTTTTTGACCACATTTGACCCAAATTTGACTTAACTCATAATACCTCCTTTTAAGACAAATTTCATCATGGACCTAATGATGGCCTTCTTTAGGTCTTAAACACATTTGGTGTTACAGCCTCTCCCCCTTAAAAGGATCTCGTATCAAGATTCCAAATGCTCGACTTCTTCTTGAGAGTGGAAAGGAAAATGTGTCATATAGCTTTCTTTTTACAACTCCATAAAAAAATTGGGGAACTGCTTTTGTACATATTATACATCTGTCCATCTAATTTCAAACATCTTCAAAAAATTAAGGATACTTGGATTCCAAGTTCTTTGCTTGTTCCCAAGTGGCCTCATCGTTGGTGTGGTTCTTTCACTGTACCTTGTAAAACTTGATACTTTAGCTGCGAGTATCTCGTGTTTTATGATACAGAATCTTATTAGGTCCTTCTTCATAGGTCAAATATGGTTCCAAGTCAAGTTCTGGATCTTCTAGAATTTCTTCAGGAACTCTTACATACTTCTTGAGTTGAGACACATGAAACACGTCACGTATAGAGGCAAGTTGGTCTGGCAATGAAAGTTTATAGGCAACAGGACCCTTTTGCTCTAAAGTTTCATATGGACCAATATACCTTGGAGCAAATTTTCCTTTGACTCCAAAATGTTGCACTTCCTTCATAGGTGATACTCGGATATATACAAAATCTCCAACTTTAAAGACCAAGGGTCATCTTCTCTTATTTGCATAACTTTTCCTATCTTGACTAGGCTATCTCCAGATGCTTATGGATCTTTTGAATCTTTGCTTCTACTTCAATAACCAAATCTGGTCCAAGGTTTGCTCTTTCTCCTACTTTTGACTAATTCAAAGGTGTTCTACACCTCCGGCCATATAAAGCTTCAAACGGTGCCATCTGAATGCTACATTGGTAGCTATTGTTATAGGAGAATTCTGCCAGAGGCAAACATTCATCCCATTTCTTTGAAAAAGTGATGACACAAGCTCTCAACATATCTTCTAATATCTGATTAACTCTTTTAGTATAACCTCCAGTTTGTGGATGATATGCCGAGCTTCTTATTAGTGTAGGACCCATTGCTTCATGTAAATGTTCCTAGAATCTAGAAACAAATTGGGAACCCCTATCAGAGGTAATGGTCTTGGGTACTTCATGTAATGACATAATCTGGTACAAGTATAACTCTGCATATTGCTTAATGATGTAGGTAGTCTTAACCGGAATGAAATGAGCTGACTTTGTAAGACGGTCAACTATAACCCAAATGGAATCATATCCTTTGGAGGTAGTAGGCAATCCTACTATAAAATCCATAGATATGTCTTCACATTTCCAAGTGGGAATTGTCAAAGGTTGCAACAAACTAGTGGATTTCTGATGTATTGCCGTAACTCTTTGACAAGTATCACATTCGGATACATACCTTGCTATTTCTCCCTTCATTCTTGTCCAACAAAATCTCTATTTCAAATGTTGATACATCTTATTGCTCCTAGGATGTATAGAAAATTTGGATAGATGTGCTTCCTCCATAATTGTTTTCATTAAGTCACTATTCTTGGGTACTACTATTCTATCCTTGAAATAGAGTGTCCCTTGAGAATCTTGAGTGAAACAAGAAATTTCACCTCTGCCCAGCCTTTCTCAAAGTATCTGCATTCCTTCATCTTCTTGTTGAACCTTCATTATCTGCTCTTTCAAGGTATCATGCAAAGTAATATTCTTGATGGTACCTTGGATTACTATTTCTAAATTCAGATCTTCAAACTCTGGACATAGAGTCTTCATGCTAGATTGAACAACCATGCAATAGCATTTAGCTTTTTTTCTTAAAGCATCGGCTACTACATTAGCCTTTCCTGGATGATAATGAATTTCCAAATTATAATCCTTAATGAGCTCCAACCACCTTCTCTGCCTAATATTCAAATCTGATTGAGTGAAGATATACTTCAAACTTTTGGGGTTCGTATAAATATGACACACACTACCCAGAAGGTAGTGTCACCTTATCTTCAAGGCATGAACCACTGTAACAAGCTCAAGATCATGAGTAAGATATTGCTCTTCATGTTGCTTCAATTGCCGAGAAGCATAAGCAATGACCCAGCCTTCTTGCATCAGTACACAACCAAGTCCTGTACCTGAAGCATCACCATAGACATCAAAGGGTTTCTCAATGTCAGGTTGAGCTAGCACTGGAGCTGTGGTTAATAACTTCTTCAGCTTTTGAAACACTTCTTCACATTTAGTTTTCCATTTAAATTTAACTGCTTTCTTTAGTATCTCAGTTATTGGCTTTGAAATCTTGGGAAAGTTTGGAATGAACCTTCTATAATATCAAGCCATTCCTAGAAAACTTCTAACTTCATGTATGGATATCGGTAGTTTCCAATTCAATATATCCTTAACTTTCCCTGGATCAACTTAAATGCCTGTATCTGACAAAACATGTCCAAGGAAAGGTACCTTCTTTAGCAAAATATTCAGACTCATTGAATTTGGCATAGAGTTGATGTTCTCGGAGCCTATTTAGAACTATGCGTAAATGCTCCGCATGTTCTTCGTCATTCTTTGAAAATACCAAGATATCATCAATGAACACCACCACAAACTTGTCTAGTTCGGGTATGAATACTGAGTTCATCAAGTACATAAAATGCGCTGGGGCTTTTGTCAATCCAAAGGACATTACCAAGTACTCATACAACCCGTACCTAGTAGAAAATGCTATTTTGGGAATATCTTTAGGATTTATTTTTATATGATGATATCCTAACCTTAAGTCAATCTTAGAGAAAACTTTTGCTCCAACCAACTGATCAAATAGCAAATTAATCCTTGGAAGTGGATACTTGTTCTTGATAGTTACCACATTAAAAGGGAGATAATACACACATAACTATGGTGGTATGATCTTTCTTTTTAACAAAGATTTCTTGGCAACCCCAAGGTGATGCACTAGGCCGAGTAAAACCCTTGTCCAACAATTCTTGTAACTGCACTTTTAATTCTGCCAACTCTTTAGGTGTACGGTCTTCTTTGAGATAGGAGCAGTACTAGGTTCTAATTCAGTGGTAAACTCTACCACTCTATCCGGTGGTAAACCAGGAAGATCTTCAGGGAAAACATCTTCAAACTCATTTACCACAGGTATGGATTCCAATGTTACTTCCCTAGTCTTCTTTACCATTTGGTCGAAGCATTGGCAGGTAGGTAATTGGATTATGAAAGGATTTCCTTGCACATCCTTTAAACCAAGTGTCCGATTGTCCACATCAATCAGAACTTTATATCGTTTCATCCAATTAACCCACAAAATGATGTCTATTCCTTGATCTTCTAAAATTAAAGGAGCAAAACCAACTTTCTTTCCATCTAAGTTTAGGGTCACATCTCAGGCTATTTGGTTGGTGTTTTGGGTGGTTCCGGTGGCTTGGATAGCATATCTTGTCCTTAAGGTGCTTATTTTCTAACTGATGATTTTCCATGAAAGCTCTACTTATGAAAATATGCAAAGCACCAGAAGCAAATTAAATGACGGTAGGATGATTGTTGATAGAAAACATACCAGCCATGCACTACTAGAAAACCCCCCCTTAGCTGCACTATAGTAGTAACGCATGCTAAAATCATCTCTACATCAGCATGTAAAGATGCTTTTTGAAAATGTGTCAGACTGTTACGATATTAGACACGCTTATAGTGTTATTAGTCATATAAAGACATTTTTTAACACGCTATTGAAGTCATCTCAAAATAACACGGAGTTAGACATGCTTTAAAGCGTCATTATCCCCTAGACACGTTGTGAAGCGTATCAAACAATTGTCTATAGCTAGGTAAAGATACTTTTCTGACTTGATTAGAAAAACGTATCGAATTGATACAAAGTTTGACATGTTTTCAATCGCGAATAGCATGTAGACAAGTCGTAAAGCGTATCAAATAACCATCAATAGGAACGTAAAGATGAATTTTGATGCGAAACGGAAATGACATATTTATTTGCAACAAGAGAACCTAATATTTGTAATCATTAAAGGATGAAGAAACGATATATTTGAATTGGTAGGAAAAAAGCAACTACCATATATCATAATATTTATAACGTTGGCAAGATATTAGAGACCTGGATGCTACAAATCATATTAAAATTAGCTATCTACAACAGAATTAAAAAAAAGGAAAAAAATGGTGGCCCCAAGGAATCGAACCGCGGCTAGCAATTTTAGAATCCTGCAACTATACCATTGAGCTAGCAACGTGTGTTCATCAAGTCTCTAAATAAAATTATATTTGACTATACAAAGCCCGCCCAGTACATCCGCCCAGGCACCCACAGGCCAAATCGGCAATCTAATCCTAGCCAATTCTCTAAACAAAATGCTACGCCAGCCCATGAGACGCCGACACCACCGGACTCGAAGTCCCTAGGAAGCCGTCGGCGCCACCGCACAGGAAGTCCCCATTCCTCAAGCATGCTGGAGGGAGGCGGCGCTCGAAAATCCCTGCTCCCAGGCATGCTGGAGGGTAGTAGCACAGCAGCGACGTTGAGGTCCACGTTCGCCCTCCTACATTTTCTCTCCCTTTGTGTGGTTCAACTCCATTGTAGCGCATGGCTGGTAAATCTTGAATCTAGTGGCTGGACCAGGGTGGCTAGCAGGGGCCATGGCCTCCCTAATATGGTGACTGGATTTGAAGACCTCTTGTGTATTGCGTTGTTTAAAAGCCTAGAGTAGTCATCAATCATCACTCAGCACCACTTTAGTTCCTCTGATCTGAAGCCCATGGCCTAAGTGTCAACGCAGGTTTGTGATGCATAATTCAAGACTTTTTGTTCACTAATATGGGCTGGTGAAGCATGAAATTGAATTTCATATTAGTCATTTCTGTTATTTCTGATTTGCGGTCTACTGTTTAAGCTGGTTAGGTGGAAGCCTTTTAAAAAAGAGAGGGAAAGACTTCATAAAACTAAATTAGAGTTTCATATTTCCAGTTGAGCTAGCGGGATTAGACCAACTAAATTAGCCTGTTTGGGCTACTTAAACCAGTCAGCCAAAAGTTCCCTGAGCAAGTTGTCTCTCTCTGTATTCTTCATAACATAAGCATCTCTGTGTTTGGTAGTAATTCAAAATTCTATAATGATTAAGGATTCTATTTGCATTTTATTTTAGGAATTAACCATCACCTAATATTCATCTCTGTCACAACTATTTACTGCAAATTAAACCAGCTGATTTATTTTATTTAAATTTTATAGCTCCTTACATAGGGTGATGGAACGAAGTTGGATGAAAAAAGCAAGACGGGAGATCGCATATGAAGATGGTGTTGAAGAATTTTTGGCTTTTTCTTACCGGGACCTTCCACATGATAGCGAGATACTATGTCCATGTAAAAATTGCAAGAATAGAATAAACCAAAGTCGTGATGAAGTTAGGACACATTTGAGGTCTGACAGTATTCTTCAAGGTTAAACTACCTGGGTTCACCATGGTGAGAATTATGACATACCATCAATTGCATTTGTTGGTGTGCCAAATATCACAATGTTTCCTGCTTCGGGTATAGTACAAGGTCGCCGGGATGGAGAGAATCAGATAGCATGCAAGAACTGCTACATGCTGCATTTGGTAGGGCTGCAGGCATGCCTCGAGGTGAAGCAGATGATTTTCAGTCAGGATTTTCAGATATGGAACATAATGCCCTAGAGGATATTGTGAATTCAGCTCAAGGTGATGATTCGGGGAGGGATCAGAATATAGATGCAAGGTTCTTGAAGGATGCAAACGTAAGGTTATACCCTGGTTGTAAATACTCAAGGCTGTCATTTTTGGGATTTTTTTATTTTTAACCTTTTTTTATTTATTTTTAACAATAACCTCAGTGGGACTTTATTTGCGCAAATAGCCCTTTTGGCCGCGCCAGACCGCCTGGCGCGGCAGGAAGCCTCTGTCGCGCCGCATGCACTGGCGCGGCGAGTCGCGGTGCCAGGTGCGCGCTAACGTGGCGGGCGCTCGCCGCGCCAGCCCGCCTGGCGCGGCAGAGCCTACACTACAGCCGCGCGCCGGCTCCCTTCCTCTTCCCTCCCTCCTTTCTTCCTCCTCCAGACCCGCCCGAGCCCGAAGCTCCTGCGCCGCCCCCCGCCACCCCACCCCCAAATCCACCCAAAATTCAGCGTTTTCGGTGGGGGGAAGTAGTGGAAATCGATCCCTGCTTCGTGTGGAAGGTATTCCCCTACTTTTTCTCGTATTTTACCGTTGCATTTGGTAGATCGGAGGATGTTTAGGTGACTTAGGGTTAGGTTGATGATTTCAATTTTGAATGAAATGCAATGGTGTTTTGTGTTAGATGATACGTAGTTCATACGCAATTGAGTCTCTGCCCGCGATATTGACGTGTAGAACTTGTTGAATGCTTCGATTTAGGTATATATTCATCCAATTGTGTGGTTTACATGACATGTATTTTTTTTATATGTTCAATTAATTAGTCTCATATTTTTGTTCCTTAATATAGTTGCTATAGTTGATATGTTTCAGTGTTTGTATTTTGTAGATGGAGTGTTTACATTTTATCGAAATGATGTATATAGCTCGTATGGATTACGTGTGTAAAGTTTATTTGTGTATTAAATTTGTGGCACTTGATGTCCAGATGAGATGACGTCGTTTGGTTGTGAATACAAGCGGCGTAGGTGGTATGTGCGTTATGTGGGCGAGTCCAATGGTGCTGGTCCCGTACCTCCTGCCCTTCCGGTACCTCTTTGTAGATGTGGCGTGCAAGCAGAGGTGAAACAATCAAGGCATCCAAAGACAGCCGGAAGAGCCTTCTATGTATGCAAGTGGACTTTTGATCCAATGCCTGCCGCACCTTGTGATTTCTTTTAGTGGATTGATGGACCCGACAAATATGATCCTAGGATCCGCCTATTCCCATATCATAGCACAGAGCTTAAACCATACCATCAGTTTAGGCGTTGGGTTCCTCCTCCACCAAACCCACCTAGGATGACTGAGGAGGAGAAGCAGGAGGCTGCTTGTAGGCGTGTGAGGGATCCTCCCATGTGCAAGTGTGGTGAGCTAAGCTTATGCGTCCTAACTTAGGGGATCCACCTAAGTTTACTCCATTCTTTCGATGCTCGCTAAAGACTCATGTAATTATATTATGAGAATATTAGTATGTCGTTTAGCTAGCAGTTATAATTTTACAGTATATTGTTCATACTTTTACTTGATGTTATTACTTTGAAGTTGGAGCAGCGTTTTCTAGTTACTTTACGTATGAGTAGTTCACGTCACCATTTTTTTGCAGGATGGGTGGCCGTTGTGTGATTTCAATGAGTATATATACGGCCCAATGGCAATGTGGCCAACGGAGGAGCAAGTGTGGGAGTTCGAGAGTGGAAAGGCACCGTGGCCATGTGTGTCCTCTCCTAGTGATAGATGCAAGTGTGGTATATTGGCAACACAAGGTGTGGTGCCTTCTGAACTTGGATATGGTTCGTTCTGTGGAAATGCACATGGCGATTACTGGGTTAGTAACTACTCGTCTCTTGTGTGTTATTAAGGTTGGAACTTGTTTCAAATTTGTAAGAATATGAAATTGTTGTTGCAGGAGGGAAGGACATGTGATTGGGAAGATTTTTCTGGTCGTTATGATTTGTTATTAAAGTTGGGTAATACATCGGAACCATGGAAGTCAAGGAAACAACATTAAATTAAAGAAAAGATTAGGAAAGAGTATGATGTGCCTATTCCTGACAACGACTTGCTTTGGGGGAAAATATATCAAGATATGGTGCATGAGACTAGAGGGGAACCTGAAAGACTTTATGCAAGGGAAACTATTATTAAGTATTGGAGGCAAAATAGATCCAAGTATCCACGACCTCTAAATGAAAATGAGAAGAGAGAAAATAGGAGGAAGTTGCAGGAGGAGAAGGAGTTGGAGAAACAAAGGTTGAGGGAGGAAAGAGATCGCTTAGGTTATGTGGTTGATCCGAATGCGAAACACCCTAAGGGTTCATGGGAAGAATATTTGCAGCAGGTTAGGGCAAGAAAGAGAAGGATTGAAATAGAAGAGTTACAACAAAAAGCGGAAGAGGCACATATGGAGACGATTAAGGCTCTTGTTGCCGATTTACCTGTTGGTAAGGTTAATCTCGATAAGAAAGGGAAGGGAGTTGTTGTTGCCGGAGATGATGATGATGATGATGATGATGATGAGTTACTATATGAAGGTGACTCGGACTAGATGAACGTATTGATGTAGCTGGATCATGTTTCTCTTTAGTTGTGAAAACTATGTTCATTTATGAGAAAACTATGTTTATGTTTATTCTGAGAACTACGATTAGTTGTCAAAAACTATTTTCATTTCTGAGAGAACTATATCGAAACGCATCAAAGTTTCCTCTCCGAACTAGTAGTCAGCGCTAGAGTGTGAAAGAAATAGTAGTAGCTTCGATCAAAATTTCTAGCATACTCGCAAGTCACGTGAGAACCAATATCACCATCAGAAGTGCTTACCTGAGATCCTGAAACTGAAAGTAGCTCTCGTCCTCGTAACCGTATATAAATAATATGATATCATCTGAGGTTGAAGAAAGCTATTTGAGCCACGTGTGCATGATGGACCACAAGTGCAAGCAAATTGGGATGCTAGTTCAGCCCTATTTTTACTCTCTTCTAGATCCGCCCTTTGCAGCGAGTACTTCCTCGTGTCAGAAAGGCAAGAAAATGGAGGCATTTGTGATGGAATAATAGTAGAAGACGAAGTACGAATGGGGCAACATCTACCCCTAACATTTGATGCACGTGTGTCTTCTTCTTATCCATGATTGCGCACCGGTTTGATCTAATCCCATTGCAGAACACTCTGTGGGCGTCTTGTTAGTACCCTCTACCTTTTGTTAAATGTAGTCAGAATTACCGGGCCTACTACTAAACATTATTCTCTATCCTAACCACGGGCTTGCCGCGCCACTCCACCTGGCGAAGCAGCAATGCGCCACTCTGCCGCGCCAATCGAAACAAAATTTCAGTAGGAGTCGCTCCTTGCCGCGCCAGGCGGAGTGGCACGGCAGGAGTGCGCTCCTGTGCCAAGAGAATCGACGTTTCAGTAGGTTTAGCCCCCGGGGGGGGCCTTGCCGCGCCACTCCGCCTGGCGCGGCAGGAGTGCGCTGCCGCGCCAAATGAACCGAAGTTTCAGTAGGTCCCCGGGGGGGCGGGGGGCCTTGCCGCGTCACGCCGCCTGGCGTGGCAGGAGTGCGCTGCCGCGCCAAATGAAACAAATTTTCAGTAGGTTTCGCCTGGGGGGGCGGGCCTTGCCGCGCCACTCCGCCTGGCGCGGCAGGAGTGCGCTGCCGCACCAAACGAAACAAATTTTCAGTAGGTTTCTGTAGGGATACGAGGTAGGCTACGCTAGCGCAAATCAAAATTTCTACCGCGTATAACCAGGAAGAACTGCCGTATAAGGATCACGGGATTACCACTCGACGCACTATTGGTGCGGAAGATGTAGATATGCGTCGGTGCAGTGAAGACGATCACGTAGTCGTACGTAGTCGAACAACGTAGTCGTACGTAGTCGATCACGTCCAGCGGCTCCTCAGCAGCTCGTCCACGTGCACAGCAAGATCGCCTCCGGTGCCGCGGCTCGTCGTCGGCTCGTCGTGGCTCGTCGGCGGCTCGTCGATAGCTCGTCCAAGTGCTGCAGGCGCAACACCTCCAAGTTATCCACACGTGCAGGGAGGAAGCGTCGCAAGCCGGATTGCTAGATCCGCGAGTTGCAACAGGCGAGGGCGTGGGAGGCGCGGCAAGTATGTTCAGCCAAAAGGTGTGAAACCCTAGGGCGCCCCCACCCCTCTATTTATAGGGGTTCCTGATGGGCCTCTGGATCCGAGGCCCATTAGTACTCCTAAACCTAATCCAACTCGGATCAGATCCGAATTGGGCTTCCAGCCCCTTAAGTGTGTGACCCTATGGGTTCGGATACGTATAGACATGGCCCGAGTACTCCTACTCGGCCCAATAGTCGGTAGCGGCCTCTAGCAAGACGTGCCAACTCCTATACGCATACGAAGATCATATCAGACGAACCATCACAACATAATATACATGCTATTCCCTTTGCCTCACGATATTTGGTCTAGCTTCAAGCCGACCGCTCTTTCTCGATCCTGTGATTCGGAATCCCTTTGTAGGTTAACTCTTAACCGTACGTAGCATGGCCATGCATTTTCGGATCCGATCACTCGAGGGGCCCAGAGATATCACTCTCAATCAGAGAGGGGCAAATCCCATCTTGATTGACCATGTCTCATAGCATGCTTCTTGACAAACCCGAAAGCTACCTTTATAACTACCCTGTTACGGCGTAGCGTTTGATAGCCCCTAAGTAGGTCGATCCACATCTAGAATACATGCGACAATCTCAGGTCTAAGGACAAAGCGTATATGTTGTTTAAAGAGAGAACTACTTCTCGTGTTGGGTCAGTCCTAACACATGTCTCCACATGTGTCCACATTATTAGTTCAACATCTCCATGTCCATGACTTGTGAAACATAGTCATCAACTAATACATGTGCTAGTCTAATATTCATGTGTGTCCTCACATGAACTCCAACCAGGGACAACTTTAGAATAACCATACAAGTAAAGAGTTTCACATACAATTCACATAATTGCAAATCAATTCAAGTAGCCTTTAATGGATATTCAATGAACACAATATACAAATCATGGATACAAGTGGAATATCATCATCTCTATGATTGCCTCTAGGGCATACCTCCAACAGTTTTGTCGGGGGGAGGCCTTGCCGCGCCACTCCGCCTGGCGCGGCAAGAGTGCGCTGCCGCGCCAAGCGAAACAAATTTTCAGTAGGTTTTGGGGGGGAGGGGTGCTAGACTTCCGCTGATAAAACTTAAATAGCTTTTTTTCTGATTTTTTTAAACTAGTTTGAACCACGAATACGCGATAGCCTACCAGTGCGAACATTTACGAAAAAATACACGAAACACAAGTAGGTCATGGAGCAAACATATAACATTGTACGGACAGAAATAAACCTAACATCCAACTTAGTCTTTTACACACGTGACAGAAATAAACCTAACAACCAACTTAGTCTTTTACACACGTGACGGTTCCAAAAGTCTTGCACACACATATAATATAAATTGCACACCTAGTGCATCACACTTGAGACATGCAACGTTCAGTGTCGTGACCACCGCTCATCCGGAGGGCTAAAAGGATCTCTTGGGCGACACTCCCTCCTTGGATGTGTGCGCAGCACATTGGCGCTGCCAACGTCGGTGTGGTCCCGGGAACGACGCCGCCGGCGTGGCATCCGGGTACGAGGTGCAGGTTCCTATGGAATAATTGGGCACAAAGCATAAAATTTGTATGACACTTCGGGAGTGAACATTAAAATCTAGAATTGAATTTGGGGAAACTTGTGAATGTACCTAGCTGGACTGTCCCTGCGTCTGAGTCACAGGTGGAGCATCGATTATGCCGGAAATCTCCAGTTCCTCACCATATGTAGGGTCGTCATCCTCGGACTGCTCATCTTCAGAGTCCTCGCTTGCCTGAGGGGATGCGGGTTCCTTGCCTCGTGATCTCCTGCTAGGACCTGCAGCAGTGGACGGTGTTGCAGCCCTGGGGGGGAGTCGCAAATGGAGTCCGACGTGATCTCGAAGAAGTACCCTGCGTTATCTCGATGGAAACCGACATGAAAGGGGCAATATACTATGCCGAGAAGCTCTTCGAGGCACTGGCTATGGCCGCACCCAACGACGACGATGAGCGCCCAAAACAGAACCCACACCCTCCAACCAAACAGCGCATCATCCCCGACGATGCCACGCTCACCAAGGAGGTTAATCTCAGGGATAGCCTTGGCAAAACCGTCAAGGTCGGGGCCAAACTGGGTGACAAATAGGAAGACGTGCTCATCACTTTCCTCTAGGCAAATGTCGATGTGTTCACATGGGAGCCATCGGACATGCCTGGGGTCCCCAGGAAGGTGATAGAGCACATACTTGCCGTGCATCCCGACGCGCGTCCCATACAACAAAAAGTGCGACGGCAAGCCCCCGAGAGGTAAGACTTCATCCTCGAGCAAGTTCGCAAGATGCTGGAGGCTAGGATCGTACAAGAAGTCCTCCACCCAGAGTGGTTGGCCAACCCAGTCATCGTGCCAAAGGTGAATGGGAAGCTCCGGATGTGCGTCGACTAAACCGACCTCAACAAGGCTTACCCGAAGTATCCTTTTCCGCTACCCCGCATTGACCAAGTTGTCAATTCCATGGAGGGGTGCGACCTCCTTTGTTTTCAAGATGCGTACTCCGGGTACCAACAGATAAGTATGGCATGGGAGGACGAGGATAAAATGGTGTTCACCACCCCGGTGGGCACATATTGTTACGAGCGTATGCCTTTCGGCCTGAAAAATGCCGATCCCACCTTTCAGCGGACTATGCACATCACGCTGAGGGACCAGCAAGGCCAGAACATCGAAGTGTATGTCGATGATATTATCGTCAAGACCTGGGACCAAGCCACGCTACTAACAAATTTGTCCGAAACATTTCATAATTTGCGAGCAACGTGCATGAAGCCCAGCCTGGAGAAATGCATGTTCAGGATCCCGTCAGGGAAGCTCTTGTGTTTCCTTGTATCCAACCGAGGAATCATAGTAAACCCGAAGAAGCTGGAGGCCATCAAATGTATGCAGCCTCCCTCCTGCCTGAAGGACGTGCAGCACCTTACCTACTGCATGACAGCTCTGGGGAGGTTCATCATGAGGCTAGGGGAGCGGGGGCTCCCTCTCTTCTAGCTACTCAAGAGACAAGGCATTTTGAATGGACCGAAGAAGCAAGCGAAGCCCTAAAGCAGTTGAAGTCGTACCTCTCAACACCGCCGATGTTGGTCGCCCCCGGAGACAAGGAGCCCTTGCTCCTATACATTGCTATGACCCCCCAAGTGGTGAGCGCAGCTCTGGTGGTCGAAAGGAAAGAGCAGGACCTACCACCTGAGGGGAGCGACAACATGACTACCGACACCCCTTTCCCGGGAACACCTGATGATGGTCCCAGGGGCACGGCTCTAGCTGAGGCCCCTCCCGGGACTACCAAAACCCAGGAGGTTGGAGAGCAAGTGGAGGGCTCTTCCGGGAGCTCACCTTCCCGAGCTCCCGGCTCTACCATCCCGAGGAGAGCTAAGAAAGTACAGCGCCTGGTGTACTTCATCACCGAAGTACTACGGGATGCGAAGGAGCGATACCACCAAGCACAGAAGATGTTGTACACCATACTGATGGCATCCCAAAAGCTAAGGCACTACTTTCAGGCGCATCTGATCACGGCGGTCACATTATATCCCCTCACCTAGATCCTCAGGAACCAGGAGGGTACCGGGTGAGCCGTGAAGTGGTACATTGAGCTGGCCATGTTCGAGCTGCAGTTCGCCCCTTGTCACGCAATCAAGAGCTAGGCTTTGGCCAACTTCATCGCCGAGTGGACTCCCGTACCTGAACTAGAAAAGGAAACCATTCCGGGGTCCATCAACACGGAAGATGGAGAGCCCTGGACATTGGAATATTGGACAAGGAACTTTGACAGGTCCCTCACCCTGCACAGCATGGGGGCTGGTGCGGTCCTCACGTCACCCACAGGGGAGGTCCTCCGCTATTCGATACTACTCGATTTTCAAGCCACCAACAACATCGCGGAGTATGAGGGCCTTCTCGTCGGACTCCGGGCGGCCACCGAATTGGGGATCCGATGGCTTCTTGTCAAAGGGGACTTGCAGCTGGTGGTCAATTACGTCTCCAAGGAGTACCAATGCGTGGACCCCCAAATGGCTGCATACATTGAGAGGTCCAGAGGATGGAGCGGCACTTTGATGGGATGGAGCTCCGAAATGTCCCCAGGAAGGACAACATGGACGCCAATGAGCTATCCAGGATCGCCTCATCCTGGGCACCTCTGCCTCCCGTGGTCTTCGAGGAATGGCTCACACGACCTACTGCTATGGTAGCCGACCATAGTGAAGGGGAAGCCCCGCCACCGAGCGGGAGGAGCCAGGCCTTGCTACAAGAGGGAAGCTCTATGCTCCCTGTGTGTTCTCAAGAACCATCGTGGATGGATGACATCCGCGGCTTTCTGAAAGAAAACATCCTTCCCGAGGATGATGCCATTGCGGGGAGGATCGCGCGATAGTCCAAACACTACGTCATGGTAGATGGGGATCTATATCGGCGCAGCACGGAGGGGGTCCTCCTAAGGTGCATATCCCAGGAAGAAGGCGGCGAGCTCCTAACTGAGGTGCACGAGGGTGAGTGCGGGAGTCACTCCTCGTCCCGCACGCTAGACGGAAAGGCCTTACGGCAAGGTTTTTACTGGCCGATAGCCCTAGAGGATGCAGCCAAACTGGTTAAGCACTGCAGGACGTGTCAATTCCATGAAAAGTAGATACATCAACTAGCATAGGCACTCAACACCATCCCCCTCTCATGGCCATTCACGGTCTGGGGGCTCGACATTTTGGGACCATTCCCAAAGCCAGTCGGAGGATACGAGTGGCTATACATCATAGTGGACAAATTCACAAAGTGGCCAGAAGTGGTGCTAGTCGTCAAAGCAAACAGAGGTTCAGCCCTGAAATTTATAAAGGACCTGGTGGCCCATTTTGGCATGCCCAATAGAATCATCACCGACAAAGGGACGTAGTTCACCAGCACCCTCTTCAGCGATTATTGTGAAGACATGAACATCAAGCTGAGTTTTGCATCCGTCTCTCACCCCAGGAGCAATGGACAAGTGGAAAGGGCCAACACAGAGGTGCTTAAAGGGCTAAAGACCAGAACTTATAATGAGCTCAAGAAGCATGGCACCGGGTGGATCGACGAGTTGCCAGAGGTGGTATGGGCCAACCGAACCACTCCTAACAGGGCCATGGGAGAAACCCCTTTCTTCCTGGTCTATGGGGTAGAGCTATCCTCCCCTCCAAGCTAACTATAGGAAGCCCGACGGTACGCACTTACGAAGAAGAAGATCAAGAGCTTATGTGCCAACAAGATGTTTTATATCTCAAAGAAGTAAGATGCAGATCGGCATTACAGGTGGCCCGGTACCAGCAGGCTCTACACCGCTACCACCAGTGACATGTCCGACCACAATAGCTCTAGGTGGGAGACCTGGTCCTGCGATGCTTCCAGTCTTGGAAAGGCAAGAACAAACTATCCCCCATGTAGGAAGGGCCTTTCTGAGTGATGGAAGTATGGTGACCAGCGGTAGTCAAGTTCATCGATAGAGATGGCATCCTAGTGCCCAACGTGTGGAACATCGAACACCTCCATAAGTTTTATCTGTACATAGTGTGGGGGTCCCATTGCTCAGGCATCAAGGACAACTACCTTGGGACGTTCATCCTCGGGATAGTTGCCCGGGGGTTCCTACCTATGTATCGTTTATCCATGTATCAGTTTAATGTTATCAGTTCATTGTTAATTCCAGTCATATGTTAGCATCTGAACATATGCCCTTTTTTAATAACAATTTTAAAAACTTTTATGCTAAATCCTCTAATCACGACAAACAAACCTCGGGACGCACCCCCTCAAGAAAAGCGTTTGTGTCCAGGATGATAGTAGCTGAGGCATCAGTGGGTCCCAACAGTCAGTGCCTAGCTCCTGGCCTGGTCCCCAGACCCCAGGCATGGCAACCACCTAGCAGCTCTCGGCCTCCACTATCCTATCTACTGGCACAAGCATAAGTACAAGAAATAGCGCCTTCCCGGGAAGAGAAAAACTAAAACAAACACCTTCTTTTATTTCATGCTTCATGCATGGCAACCTCCCACAACACAAGGAGGAAGCCAAGTGCCCTAAAAAATAAGCTTCTTTTGGAGTAGTACATAGGAAAGTACATGGTCACAGTGACCTAAAAGAAAAAATTCTACAAGGATTAAGGAAGATCTGCGGTGTAGGAACATGAAGTTCCACACCATAGAGAAGGGAAGTCCACGAGCACGGAGCACCACTTGAGGACAGAAGTGCCCCACTATAGCTCAAGATGAGAAAGAGGGTGAAGGAGACACCTCCGATCAGCAACGGCAGCAGCAGCAGACAAGGCCTCAGTCCCGTGCAGAAGGAGCGCCTCCATATCCACCATGGACGCTCTGCTCGCCCGGGAGGAAGGTGACCGGTGAGGAGCAGCCATGCCAGGCACCTGCGAGACGCGTACCGGGTATCTTTCCCTGGTGCACAACCACAGCATGCCTGACATCTCAGCCGCTGCAGGCATAGCACATCAATAACATCCCCCGTGGATGGAGATCTGAAGATGGGCCAGCCCTTTTGACCATGGCATCCACCATGGCCAGCCGGAGGTGCACGGGGACGATGGCGTCACTGCAGTCCAAGAGGAGGCTAGGGGCTGCAGCGCTGGGCTGTTCTTAAAGATCTACCGGAGGCTGGCCCTCCAATTAGAAACCCTACAAGCATCCCCCAACTCCATCTCAGCGGCTGGATCAGCGGCCTCTAGGAGAAGGAGGACGTCAAGCCCACGAAGCAGCAGAGCAACCCCACCAGGCACGCCCTCACCACCAGATAGACCCCGGGAGGCACCAAGCCGGCTAACGTGGGAGCAACAACATCCACATGAACCCTATAAAGGGTCCCTATGGGAGGTAGGCATCGATGGATGCATACCGCACCTGCTTCTGGGACAGTCTCGCCCTGGTCACGGGTGGCAGCCTTCATTGACTTCTCCACCCCTTTGGGTGGCCTACCTCATCGGCGAGGAGGTGTGAGAGCCACCACAGGGGCAATAAAACCCACAAGCAACCCTACGATGGATCCAGGGAGGGCCACCCACGAGGTCACCCAGCCACGTACCTCCCCACCTTTCAACCCAGCTCTGCTATGCTAGGTGAGAAAGGGAAATGGAGGTAGGATAGGTGCACAGACCTGAAGGTCTACACACCGCAACCCTGCTTGTTGCCAGTCCGCCGCACCTCCACCTCCGCTCCTAGAGCGCCACAACTCCCCGAGGTTGTGGTGCCCTTTCAACTCAGCTCTCCTATGCTAAGAATGGCAGGCTGCACGTAGCAGCAGCCTTTCTTTCGGCTTCCTCACTAGGTGAAGCAGCATGACAAAGATCAGGTCCGAGGCTAAAGCCACCGGATGCCCCAAGAAGAACTAAGCGGGCTACAAGTTCTATGGCGTTGGTGTGAACAAGGAAGGCAACCCTATGAGCTATTTATAGTCGAAGAGGTCACGCTACCTGATAAGGGTGACCTATTCATGAGGTAGCCATTTGACCGGAGACGGTGCATGACCCAGGGGTCCGAAGGACGCCCAAACAAGCAGTCGCTAGGTGTCGCTCGCCCTCAAAAGGCGCACAAAGTGGAGCCAGCAGTCAGATGCTTCCGCTCATGAAACGAGGACCATAGCGGGCGACGCAAGCAAGGCTGGGGCAACACGCGAGTTTTCTTGATAGGATGCACTAGCATGGGGCCATCAGGAACTGCCACCTAGCCAAGAAGTCCCCCAACTGGGACAAAGGAAAGAAAAAATCCGAATAAAGGAACAATAGCCAAATCTGGAAGCCAAAAGTAGAACTCCTGATTATTACAAAAGTGGGGAGCACACACAGTAGCCCAAAAGTTCAGGTGCCACACTTGAAGCAAGACGACGCAAAAGACAAGACAAAATAAGACATGGGCCCCGCCGAGGGCTGCTGACGTGCGGCAGCCGCCGAGGAGCCGTCGGATGCCTCGCCTGCGGAGGCCGCGGGAGCAGTGCCTAGGTCTTCTTCCCCTTCACCATCGGCCCCTTCATCAATCGGAGCTGGGGCAAACTAGCCCATCACTTCGACGACTAGGTCATGGAAGACGGCACGAGCAGCTTCCTCCTCCTCGACGGTCAGGCCCTCGCGCAGCGCCTCCACGGGCAGATCACCCGACCGAGCCCTCAGACAAGCAAGGATGTGCTCCACGATGTTCTATGCCAAGTCACGCGCTCCTTGAAGCGCTGCGGCATCCATGGCCGACCAGAACACCTCCAAGTGCTCCGCCAACCTAGTGAAGGCGGGAAGACGATGCTCCAGCCCACAGTCAACTGACAGGCTGCGCAGAGGGAACCACTCCCAGCCACCATCCGAGAGCACGTTGTGGAAGTGAAGGCCGATGGTGCGAAAGCCTTCGGCGGACGCCTGGGAGGAGAGCTGAAGCCGTTGGAGCTCCTCCATGAAGCCGTGCAAGAGAGAGAGAGAGAGAGCATGTCAGCAACCCTCTCCTTAGCCTTCTTCGCCCGCTTCTAGGCCACCGCACAGGCAGTCTCGGCCTCCCTAACCTGCCGTTGTGCATCGAGAAGTTGGGCGCTGATAGTGTTCGTAGCTCCGCCTGAATCGCCTTGTTGGCCTCCGCCCGCACCGCCACCACCTGCTGGCTGATGGCGGGCGCCTCATCCGCCTATTGGGTCATCTCGCGCTCACGGCGGTCCAGCGATTGCACGCGAGGCTCCAGGCTTCGTGCAAGAGCGTCGAGCTCGTTGGCACGATGAACCAGCTACGCCTCCTGCTCTTGGGCGGTTGTGTGGGTGGTGGCCACCGCCTGCCTATGCTCCTCACGGCACTAAAGCTGGGCGGCACGCTCTTGCAACTTGATCTCACAGACAGCCATGACCGTGTCATATGAGTCAAGCATCTAAACACACATGGTGGCCGCCTCCTCATGGGCCACCAGGTCCACCTCCTAGAGATGGGCTTGCTCCTCGCGGTGAGCAAAATCGAGCACCACAAAATGGAGCTCCTGCTCGTGCTCTTAGAGCTCTGCCACACGCCTCCCCGAAAGTTCCTCACCAGGATCCACGGCAGCCTACTGGACATCTTCAAGGGCAGACTCTAGGGTGTGTCGCACGCGGAGAAGAATGGCGGCCGGCCTATCACCACTGGTGGAACCCACCGTAGGCGGTGCAAGCGCTGGGGCGTAGATGCCACAGCGAGCTCCACCAGGGAAGCGGCGTTCGTCTCTGCCACGACAACAGCCGGGGCAGTGCCCGCCACCATCGATAGTGCACCGATAGCCCCTGTCACCTACACCGTTGCCCCCGTCAGGATGTCAGGAACCTCGGCTGCTACCACTATCACCGCCGCAGCCAGCACGATGAGCACCTCGATGGCCGGCATCGCCACAACCAGAGCTCCATGAACTCCGGCTGCTCCTGCCGCTGTTGCCGACAGAGTCCTGGGGGACCCGGCCGCCGCCACTACTCCTGTGTCATCCCACTCGGGGGAACAAAGTGGGGCAGGGGTCAGCTCGCACAACCTCTCAGTGGTGCTCATGGCCCCATCCACAGGAGACGACAACCCCACGGGTGGGGGACCACCCGCATGGGCGGATAATCGGACGGAAGGAGGCAAGGATGGCAAGACCCTCCCGCCAGATTCCCCGAGTGGGATCTGCCCTGGCGAATCACTCATGCCCATGAAGAAGAAGCGGTGTCAAAAAATGGGGGGATGAATCAAGAAAAAGAGGAGCATGAGTCAAACCTGTGCCTGGGCCCCATGTTGTGCCACCGATAAGCCAAGGCCACGACAGCCACCCTTGCCCTCGAGTGTTTGGGCAGGGCAGAGCGACCAATGGCCACACTTGATGGTCTCGCCGACAATGATTCTTGCCTCAGGGCAGGCAGAACGTGCAGAGGAGAGGGCGGCGGCAACGACAAAGGAGAAGAGCCAATCGGGACTGGAGAGGAGGGCCATCGACGCTTCCCGTCCCCTTTGGGGGCCACCATCCCTGAAGATCCATCTATTCCTCCCTCAATGCGAATGCCACCAGGGGGGCAAGCACGACGCACCACAAGTTCGTGCGCATCGGTCTCAGGAATCATCAAGAGGATAGCGTGGCACGCTTGGTCCTCACACAGGGGCACGACGCGCCCTAGCAGGATCCCCATCACTAGGTCCTACACCTTCGCGATCAGCATCAACAGCTCTGAGATCTCCATCTCGGAGAGGTTCGTGCCCACCCCCCACCGCGTGCGGGTCGAGTTGTCATCACTGGTGTAGAACCACGCCGGGCAAACCCACGCATGTAAGGGGGCAAGACGGCGGTGGAGGAAGTCCACCACCACCATGGTTGGCGTGAGCCCTGCCTGCCTCAGCTAGACAATCTGGTCCAGCACCGGCCACCATCCTTCTCCAAGGATCGACGAGGCAGACCATGTGTCAGTGACTACGACCAGAGGAGAGGCCGGGAGGCAGAGGCGCTGGTGGGACACGATGGCCTTCATGTGAAACCACCACCGCTTCCAATCTTCCCACTTATCATGGAGGATCATGGAAATGTACTCCCCCTCGCACGCAGCCTGGAGCTTGAAGATGCACACCCCCACCATGCAGGGACTGCTACCAACTGGTAATCTCAGACATTGGAGGTAGAAGAAGTGGCAGAAAAGCTCGATAGAAGGCCACACACCAATGAACATCTCACGTAGATGGGCGAAGATGGCCAGTGTGAGGATGGCGTTGGGCGTGAGGTGCACCAGATGCACCTGGTACTCCTCCAGCACACGAAGGAAGGTGGAGAATGGGGGAATGAGCCCGCAGAAGAAGAAAGAGAGGAACATGACCACCTCCTTTGGCTCATCGGGGGTCACCGGATCCGTCGCCCCACAAATCGTCGTGCCACCATCCGGCCTGATTGGAGGTAGCATCGCTCGGATCTTCTCCAGGGCATCTACGGTTGTGATCGTGGAGCACCTAAGATGGGTGACCCGAGGATCACACTATGGCAGCGGAGGCACGCGACAGCTGGAGGGATCACTTCTGGCCATGGCGGTGAGTGGAGGAGCAGGCAGGAAGATTGTGGTTAAGGAGACAAAGAGATGCGGAAGGTGACAAGTGGAGAAGGAAGCCCTAAAAGCTCACCCATGCGACCTAATAAAGCCACGAGCATGGTGCCTCGACTTTGAGAAACGGCCGCCGAAAAATAAGTACGGGAGAGACCCAGAATTTAGGGAAATCCCAACAGAAACATAGGCGTTAGGGCGCGAGGTGAAGACGGAGCATCAAGAAGTGACCCCCTTTTATTCTACTAGGCCCCACGCTTGGCCTGAGGAAGATTGTCCAGCATAGGGTCGGGGGCAGCTGTCAGCGCCAAGGGAACGAGGGTCCCTCGAGGAGGCACTTACAGTTGGGGCCCGCCTGCAGAAAAAGGCTCCCTCTTCATGGAGCCTACTAAGGGGATGGGCCCCGAAATACAAAGCCTAGGAAGGACCAGGAAAATATCATCTCCACATTATGGGACCCACCGAGGGCCCACGTGGTAGGAAAAGAACGCGGGCGAGGAGGCCTCTCGAGAAGCCTCTCGGGAAGGCTCGCTTCGCAACTAAGAAAGCGGTAGCGTATCCCGGCATGAGAAGGGTGCGGCAGTCGAGGTAGGCCATCAGCAGGCGCCTCGTCCTCATAAAAATACCATCATTACAGTTGATAGGATGTGCCTGGGTGCCTCGGGGACTGGCAGCCCCACCCGTGCCGTCCAACAGGCGGCAGGCACCGCCCTCGTATCAAGAGCGTCCTGCCAAGCTCCCAGCCACCCTCTGCCAAATAGGCGGGCCCACATTGAGGATCCGAGAGGTGGCAAATGGCCCTCCGGGGACTCTGACAGAGGGGTGGGCCCCACACTGTGGACCTGAGAAGTGGCGAAGGGCTCCCGGGAAGATCCTCGGGACCCAGGTTCAACGCTCCTCATCTCGGGATGGTGGGGCTGGAGTGATAAAAGCGAGGATTACCAAAGTAAGATGGTAAAATATGAAATTGACATACAGAGGATTTGGACGAGGTGCTCCGACGCCGTGCATACCAAGGTAAGGGAGTGGCAGGGCAAATGGATGGCGTGTCAGAGGAACTATAGCAAGGAGAGCAGCCATTGGGTAGCCGCGTTCACATGCACAATGTAAAGAGATGGATTGGGGTGTAAGACTCACTCCAATCAGTCCCCTCCAATGGGCGGCAAAGGCCGGCTCTTGTACAAACACAACAAACAACTCTATGTAACAGAACACATAGGACGTAGGGTATTACGCTTCCGAGCAGCTTAAACCTGTCTAAAAACTCTCTAAGTGCAATCAGCCACACCAACTCCCCTCAACGCCTCTCGAATATCTACGCATGAACTAACCCCCAGGCTGGATCTCAAAAAGGAGGTCTCATCAGATCCCCGCTCTCGGTGCTTGACCACCGTCAACACCAATTACAACCTATGCTATGTGTACTCCGAAGCTGCAGAAAGGGGTGATTGAGGTGATAGATCGTGCTAGAAAACAATGTACCTGGAGAGGCAGTGACCTTACTAGTAAAGGTGGCAATTTGGTTGCATGGACAATGGTTATGCTCCCAAAAGCAAAAGGTCGATTGGGTGTTATAAACCTGAGACTTCAAAATGATGCCCTGCTCCTGAAACATTTGCATAAATTCTATACCAGCCAGGGCATTCCCTAGGTACATTTGATCTAGGACACCTACTATACAAATAGGGTACCTCATGCAAGCAGAGAGGTGGGCTCCTTCCGGTGCAAGGATGTTTTTAAACTCAACATCTTGTTCAGAGGTGTAGCTAGATGCACTGTTGGTAACGGCTCCTCAGTTTTGTTTTGGGAGGACCTATGGGGTTCGACTGTTTCAGCTGATAAATTCCCCGGGCTCATTTCCTTTGCTCTGGATAGCCAACTTTTGATCCAGAACATAATGGAGATAGAGGATTTGGCAACCATTTTCAATCTTCCTATTTCTGAGGAAGCTTTCTCTGAATTACAAGAACTTCAAGCCCTACTGCAAAATATTCCATATGATCAAAATGCTCTAGATCAGTAGTCTTACATTTGGGGGAACAATCTGTACACTGCCAAACGATTCTACAACTTGATCTTCTCAAGCTTGCATGTGGCACCGACTTTCAACTGGCTATGGAAATCTAAATGCACCCGGCGTCTCAAATTATTCTGCTGGCTGCTCTTGGTTGACCGTTTAAACACAAGGAATATGTTGAGCAGAAGACACCTCAATGTGCAATCATGAGTGCAATGTGTCCTCTATGACAACGGACTGGAAGAAACCAAAGATCATCTCTTTTTTTACTGCCCTTTTTCACAAGCATGCTGGCTCAAAGTGCAGATCATCTGGACAGACGCAGATGTGCATGAGCGAATTGCATCCACACGATCTCTTGGAAATGTTGCACACGTCATGGAAATCTTCGTCATCGCCTCCTGGAAAATTTGGAAGATGCGCAACGCCATTATCTTCGACTCAGCAAGGCCAAATCGGCAGCTTTGGACCGTATGGTTCAAAGAACAGGCTCTCCTTCAACTTCACCATTTCAAAGAGTCCCACAAATCTTCTTTTGTTCAATGGCTAGAATCTATCTAACTGTGTAACCCCATCGTCTTCCCCTCCTCCTCTCTTTCTACCCTCCTTTCTGTAAGTATCTCATGTAAGTATGCCCTTGTCTGTACCTTTGTGTTTCTGTTTTGTTTTAATATATTTGTTGTGGGGAACTCCCCCAAAGTTTTCCTTTCAAAAAAAATGACTTATGGGAGACAACGTCAAATTTGAAGTGGCTTATGGGAGTGTTTGTGCAATTTTAGCTTCACTCGTCAAGTACTCATTTTTGCAAGTATAGCCCAAACTAAAAACAATTGTAAGTATACCTACGCACCTAGGTGAGGTGATCAAATCATATGTTTAACGCAATATGTCTATCAATGATGCAGCTGTATATATTGAGAGGTTCGATATCTCGGAGGTGCTCATAGCAATAGAGCTGCGTGTGTATTCATGTCTCCTAGAAATATTAATATGTGTGTTTATGCAAGTGTACTGTAAGCATGTTGGTGTATGGCTATACTGTATTTTTAAATAAAAAATAAGAATGAAATGTATCATGGATCCTTAAATGAGCCCTTAAAAGTAATCAAGGTTCTGCACAAGAGGTCCCGTGTGCCATCCTCGTGTGTCAACACCTTCTCAAAGAGAGTCAACGTGTCGAAGAAAAGAGTACGAAAAATGGATCAAAGCGAAGAAATGCGCACCAAATGAAGGGAGACGCCACAAGATTTGGGGGCAGTTAAAGCCTGGTTAAAATTAGCATGCCGAAGGCGGGGGCAGCCAGACAACTAGCCACCAAGGCCATCACGCGCGCGCGCGCATGCACGAGCTCCCGACGCCCCTGGCATCCTCTCCTCTTGGACGCGCGCGAATCGGAGCCAAGAAGCAGCCGCCGGCGATGTGGTCGCCGTGGGTCCGCCGGAGCAAGGCCTCCGGGCGGCTCACGCAGTCGCCGTCCTTCTCCTCGCCGACGGCGTCGTCGCCGACCTGCAAGGACTACCAGGGCATCAGCGCCGTTCTCGACGACGCGGCGCCCGATGCCGCCGGCGCCGGCTCGGCCGGCAAGAGCGTCCTTCACCGCGCGCGGTCGGCGTCCAGGCTGCGCACGTGCAAGTCATTCGCAGCGGCCGCGGAGGCCGCGGCGGCGGCGGTGGCCGGGGAGCGCCGCGTCGTGCTCTACTTCACCTCCCTCCGCGCCGTGCGCGCCACGTTCGAGGACTGCCGCGCCGTGCGCACCATCCTCCGGGGCCTCCGCGTCGCCGTCGACGAGCGGGACGTGTCCATGGACGCCGCCTACCTCGCCGAGCTCCGCGCGCTGATGCGGCGGGACCGCCCGACTCTGCCGCAGCTCTTCGTCGGCGGCAGGCTCGTCGGGGACGCCGAGGAGGTGCGCCTCCTGCACGAGAGCGGGGAGCTCCGGCGCGTCCTGGCCGGAGCCGCGCAGGCCGCGCCCACGCCGTGCGCGTCGTGCGGCGGCTCCCGGTTCGTCCCCTGCGGCGCCTGCTGCGGCAGCCACCGGCGGTTCAGCGAGAAGACCGGCGGCTTCCGCGTCTGCGCGTCGTGCAACGAGAATGGGCTCGTCCGGTGCGCCGCCTGCGGCTCCGTCAGCTGACGTGCACGTACGCGTCCTCATCTCGGCGTCGATTCGGGAGATGGAAGAGGAAATGCTGAGCTGCTGACGGATTCCTAGATCAATTGTGCTGCATTGGATTGTAACCCTCAAGGATGGGTGCATCAAGTCAGAGAAGTCTTCGGATTTGACATTGTTGGATCGGATTAATTGTGTGTTCTCAAGTGTAGCCAACGCTCATGAATAGAAAGATTAAAAGGAATAAGTCTATTTTTGGCTCCTCTGGATCTGTGTTTATCTTGCTTATACAATTGCACCTCCTAACTCTAGAACCGTAAAGTTTCTGCAACCTTACCAGTTTTAGACAGGTTCAAAATTTCGCCGAAATTTCACGAATTTCGGCAAAATTTCACGAATTTCGTGCTTTTCGGTGGAGAGCGAAAAATGTAATTTCAGTTAGAAAATTTCATAAAATTTGAATTATGTATGTTTTATATAGCATCTACAACTACATAATGTCAAGTAGCTAAAGGTGGCACAGTGGTTGAAACACCAACCTTCTCTTGGGAGGTCCAGAGGTTCAACCTCTGCTTCATTCTAATCTAATTTTTCTGCCACCAACCGATCGCTAGTGCTGGTGACCACTCCTGAAGTAAGCTTAGCCAGCCGTACGGTTGCGGGTTTGATGTCCTTGTGGATCCTAGAAATTGTGCTTTGTACCATAGTGTTGCGAATTCGCTTAGGTGGTTTGTTGTGAAGCCTGTTGTGTGATTAAGATCTCTAATCCACTCGTTATTTTCTAGCCCTTCGCGCTCCGTCCTCTTCTTCTTCCTTGTTTTGGCATAGAGTTCAGGGGCGATGTCTTTCGGTCAGCGTCCTTGGATCCACACGTCTTGCCAGAAGCATGTCTTCTCTCCGTCTCCAAGGTGGATTGTTGTGCATGCAACGAAAAGCAGCCTATCGCGGTCATCGCACGGTGTTTCTATTCCAGCCCACGTCTTGTTGGGGGATACCCATTCATACCATAGCCATCTGATATGCAGCGCCCTTTCAAATTTGTCGAAGTTTAGGATCCCCACTCCCCTATGCTCCTTTGGCAAAGTGGTCCTTGTCCAGTTGACCTTGCATTTTCCTTCAGTGAGTCCCTTGTCTCCCGCCCATAGGAAGCGTTTTCTTATTGTCAATCTCTTCCGGTACTTCTTTAGGTGTTTTGAGCGTCATTAGCAGATATATGGGTTGTGAGGATAAAACTGCTTTGGTGAGGCATAGACGGCTGGCCTGTGTGAGGTTCCGTCCTTTCCAGTTTGATAGCTTACTCGCTGTTTTGTCCACCATTGGTTGGAAATCTATTCGTCTTAAGCGTGTGACCATTAGTGGTAGCCCTAGGTATTTTATCGGGAAGTTACGTCGCGCGATCGGGAGGTTGCGTAGAACTGCCTCGATGTGTATGTCGGAGCAGCTTATTGGCGTGACACTTTTTTTTGCATGTTCGTTTTGAGGTCGGTTGCTTCTCCGCATTTGAGCAATAATTCCTTTATGTTTGTGACGTCTCGTGTAGTGGGTTTGATGAAAATTACCGCGTCGTCAGCATACATGGATATTATCATTCTTGCCGCTCGGCCGTTAAGCTTGATCAGCAGACCTTTCTCCGTGGCCACTGCCATGAGACGTTGTAGCAGGTCTATTGCCAGGATGAAGAGTAGCGGTGAGAGCGGGTCGCCTTGTCGAAGTCCTTTGCCATGATGTATGTGGTCCATGGGGATCCCGTTTAGCAAAATTCATGATGTTGATGTGGTGAGAATGGCCATGATCCAGTCCCTCCATTTTAGTGGGAAGCCTCGGTGCTGCATCATCATCAGTAGATAGTCCCACCGTACAGAGTCAAACGCATTGGATATATCGAGCTTCATGAGTAAGGTCGGCCATTTGTTTCTGTGGAAGTGGCGTGTTAGGTTGCGTACATAAAGGAAGTTGTCATGAATGCTCCTTCCTTTGATGAAGGCACTTTGGCATGGCGATATCAGTTCGTTCATAAATGGAGCTAGGCGTAGGGCTAGGATCTTAGTTATGATCTTCGGAATAGCGTGGATTAGGCTAGTTGGTCTGAAATCTGTAATGTCCTCCGCTTCGTCCTTTTTTGGATTAGGATGATTGTGGCCTTGTTTAGCAAGTTTAGGTCTGCGCAACGAGAGTTGTGGAAGGAGTTGATGGTCGCCAGTAGATCGTGCTTGATCGTCTCCTAACAGATGTTGAAGAAAATGCATGTGTAGCTGTCAGGTCTTGGCACTTTGTTTCGTGGCATCCGTTTGATCACCCGCCGGATTTCCTCCTCCATGAATGGGTTATTGAGTAATAAGAGGTCGACCGTGGGTAAATTAAGCGCTAGCCAGTTTAGGTCGATCGTTCGCGGTGGTTGTTCTCTCATAATGTTGTTGAAGTGATCTTGCACAACTCGTTGTTTGTCACTGTGGGAGAAAACCCATCCGTTTTCTTTACGTAGCCTATAAAGTTCTTTCTTCATCTTCCAATTGCCTTTAGGTGGAAGAACCTTGTGTTGGCGTCTCCTTCTTTTAGGTATGTTATCCTGGAGCATTATTTTCTCCTTGCCTTTTCGATGACTGCCCATCCTATGAGTCGCTGTTTTAATTTTGCCCTTAACCATGTTTCTGCCGTTGACAGTGTCCTGACTTCTTGTGCCTCATTTAGACACAAAATTACCTCCTGGCCATGTGCATCTTCATTCTTGCATTAGATAATGTTGACGTGCTCCACTCCTTCAGAGCCTTCAACGTTACGTGTAGCTTGTGACCTAATTTGTGGAAAGGATCAGTGTGTTGCATCGGAGCATTCCAAGCAGTGGAGACCACTTGTTGAAAATGGGTAGGCGTACCTAGAAGTTTTCAAATTTGAATGATATAGGGCGCCTAAGGTCAACATGGTTAGTTAGGAGCAAAGGGCAGTGATTGGAGTGGAACGATGATAGCGCGTGAAGGAGGCAATTGTAGAACTGGAGATCCCAACTTTGGTTGCAGAATGCTCTGTCAAGACGAACTAGCGTCAGCGTCCTTCTCTCATTACTCCATGTAAATTTTCTATTTTGTAGGTTTATCTCCTTTAGGCCACAGTAGTTTATGGCATCTCTGAACCTATTCATTAGCCTCCGGTTGAGATTTCTGTTGTTCTTATCTCTTGCACGGTAGATTAGAT